>NC_137258.1:10974667-11562417 GCF_965637545.1 Phallusia mammillata
TAACCACTATACGATCACAGCATGTATGTAGCAGAGGATGGTTTCGATCCCTCAACCTCTGCGTTATGGGCCCAGCACGCTTCCGCTGCGCCACTCTGCTGATTATGTTCATGCAACAGTTTTCAATAAGTTTCAATAACTTGAAAGTGTTTGCAGTTTAAAATGCAATCATTCAAAAAATTCGAGAATAGATGCAACCAGAATTTTTATGTTTGTTCACAAATGCAAAGCAACTTAAAACAATCGCCAGAAACAAACAAAAAACAAAAAACAAATCTGCTGTGACCACGGTTCGAACCTGGGTTGTCACGGCCACAACGTGAAGTGCTAACCACTATACGATCACAGCATGTATGTAGCAGAGGATGGTTTCGATCCATCGACCTCTGGGTTATGGGCCCAGCACGCTTCCGCTGCGCCACTCTGCTGATTATGTTCATGCACCAGTTTTCAATAAGTTCCAATAATTTGAAAGTGTTTGCAGTTTAAAATGCAATCATTCAAAAAATTCCAGAATAGATGCAACCAGAATTTTTATGTTTGTTCACAAATGCAAAGCAACTTAAAACAATCGCCAGAAACAAGCAAAAAACAAAAAACAAATCTGCTGTGACCAGCATTCGAACCTGGGTTGTCACGGCAACAACGTGAAGTGCTAACCACTATACGATCACAGCATGTATGGAGCAGAGGATGGTTTCGATCCATCGAACTCTGGGTTATGGGCCCAGCACGCTTCCGCTGCGCCACTCTGTTGATTTTGACGATGCACCAGTTTTCAATAAGTTCCAATAATTTGAAAGTGTTTGCAGTTTAAAATGCAATCGTTCAAGAAATTCCAGAATAGACGCAACCAGAATTTTTATGTTTGTTCACAAATGCAAAGCAACTTAAAACAATCGCCAGAAACAAACAAAAAACAAATCTGCTGTGACCAGAATTCGAATCTGGGTTGTCACGGCCACAACGTGAAGTACTAACCACTATACGATCACAGCATGTATGTAGCAGAGGATGGTTTCGATCCATCGACCTCTGGGTTATGGGCCCAGCACGCTTCCGCTGCGCCACTCTGCTGATTATGTTCATGCAACAGTTTTCAATAAGTTTCAATAACTTGAAAGTGTTTGCAGTTTAAAATGCAATCATTCAAAAAATTCGAGAATAGATGCAACCAGAATTTTTATGTTTGTTCACAAATGCAAAGCAACTTAAAACAATCGTCAGAAACAAACCTAAAACAAATCTGCTGTGACCAGGATTCGAATCTGGGTTGTCACGGCCACAACGTGAAGTACTAACCACTATACGATCACAGCATGTATGGAGCAGAGGATGGTTTCGATCCATCGACCTCTGGGTTATGGGCCCAGCACGCTTCCGCTGCGCCACTCTGCTGATTATGTTCATGCAAAAGTTTTCAATAAGTTCCAATAATTTGAAAGTGTTTGCAGTTTAAAATGGAATCATTCAAGAAATTCGAGAATAGATGCAACCAGAATTTTTATGTTTGTTCACAAATGCAAAGCAACTTAAAACAATCGCCAGAAACAAACAAAAAACAAATCTGCTGTGACCAGGATTCGAATCTGGGTTGTCACGGCCACAACGTGAAGTACTAACCACTATACGATCACAGCATGTATGTAGCAGAGGATGGTTTCGATCCATCGACCTCTGGGTTATGGGCCCAGCACGCTTCCGCTGCGCCACTCTGCTGATTTTGCCGATGCACCAGTTTTCAATAAGTTCCAATGATTTGAAAGTCTTTGCAGTTTAAAATGCAATCGTTCAAGAAATTCCAGAATAGACGCAACCAGAATTTTTATGTTTGTTCACAAATGCAAAGCAACTTAAAACAATCGTCAGAAACAAACCTAAAACAAATCTGCTGTGACCAGGATTCGAATCTGGGTTGTCACGGCCACAACGTGAAGTACTAACCACTATACGATCACAGCATGTATGGAGCAGAGGATGGTTTCGATCCATCGACCTCTGGGTTATGGGCCCAGCACGCTTCCGCTGCGCCACTCTGCTGATTATGTTCATGCAAAAGTTTTCAATAAGTTCCAATAATTTGAAAGTCTTTGCAGTTTAAAATGGAATCATTCAAGAAATTCCAGAATAGATGCAACCAGAATTTTTATCTTTGTTCACAAATGCAAAGCAACTTAAAACAATCGCCAGAAACAAACAAAAAACAAATCTGCTGTGACCAGGATTCGAACCTGGGTTGTCACGGCCACAACGTGAAGTACTAACCACTATACGATCACAGCATGTATGTAGCAGAGGATGGTTTCGATCCCTCAACCTCTGCGTTATGGGCCCAGCACGCTTCCGCTGCGCCACTCTGCTGATTATGTTCATGCAACAGTTTTCAATAAGTTTCAATAACTTGAAAGTGTTTGCAGTTTAAAATGCAATCATTCAAAAAATTCGAGAATAGATGCAACCAGAATTTTTATGTTTGTTCACAAATGCAAAGCAACTTAAAACAATCGCCAGAAACAAACAAAAAACAAAAAACAAATCTGCTGTGACCACGGTTCGAACCTGGGTTGTCACGGCCACAACGTGAAGTGCTAACCACTATACGATCACAGCATGTATGTAGCAGAGGATGGTTTCGATCCATCGACCTCTGGGTTATGGGCCCAGCACGCTTCCGCTGCGCCACTCTGCTGATTATGTTCATGCAACAGTTTTCAATAAGTTCCAATAATTTGAAAGTGTTTGCAGTTTAAAATGCAATCATTCAAAAAATTCCAGAATAGATGCAACCAGAATTTTTATGTTTGTTCACAAATGCAAAGCAACTTAAAACAATCGCCAGAAACAAGCAAAAAACAAAAAACAAATCTGCTGTGACCAGCATTCGAACCTGGGTTGTCACGGCAACAACGTGAAGTGCTAACCACTATACGATCACAGCATGTATGGAGCAGAGGATGGTTTCGATCCATCGAACTCTGGGTTATGGGCCCAGCACGCTTCCGCTGCGCCACTCTGTTGATTTTGACGATGCACCAGTTTTCAATAAGTTCCAATAATTTGAAAGTGTTTGCAGTTTAAAATGCAATCGTTCAAGAAATTCCAGAATAGACGCAACCAGAATTTTTATGTTTGTTCACAAATGCAAAGCAACTTAAAACAATCGCCAGAAACAAACAAAAAACAAATCTGCTGTGACCAGAATTTGAATCTGGGTTGTCACGGCCACAACGTGAAGTACTAACCACTATACGATCACAGCATGTATGTAGCAGAGGATGGTTTCGATCCATCGACCTCTGGGTTATGGGCCCAGCACGCTTCCGCTGCGCCACTCTGCTGATTATGTTCATGCAACAGTTTTCAATAAGTTTCAATAACTTGAAAGTGTTTGCAGTTTAAAATGCAATCATTCAAAAAATTCGAGAATAGATGCAACCAGAATTTTTATGTTTGTTCACAAATGCAAAGCAACTTAAAACAATCGCCAGAAACAAACAAAAAACAAAAAACAAATCTGCTGTGACCACGGTTCGAACCTGGGTTGTCACGGCCACAACGTGAAGTGCTAACCACTATACGATCACAGCATGTATGGAGCAGAGGATGGTTTCGATCCATCGACCTCTGGGTTATGGGCCCAGCACGCTTCCGCTGCGCCACTCTGCTGATTATGTTCATGCAAAAGTTTTCAATAAGTTCCAATAATTTGAAAGTGTTTGCAGTTTAAAATGGAATCATTCAAGAAATTCGAGAATAGATGCAACCAGAATTTTTATGTTTGTTCACAAATGCAAAGCAACTTAAAACAATCGCCAGAAACAAACAAAAAACAAAACTGCTGTGACCAGGATTCGAATCTGTGTTGTCACGGCCACAACGTGAAGTACTAACCACTATACGATCACAGCATGTATGGAGCAGAGGATGGTTTCGATCCATCGACCTCTGGGTTATGGGCCCAGCACGCTTCCGCTGCGCCACTCTGCTGATTATGTTCATGCAAAAGTTTTCAATAAGTTCCAATAATTTGAAAGTCTTTGCAGTTTAAAATGGAATCATTCAA
This sequence comes from Phallusia mammillata, assembly GCF_965637545.1. NCBI lineage: Eukaryota > Metazoa > Chordata > Ascidiacea > Phlebobranchia > Ascidiidae > Phallusia > Phallusia mammillata. The sequence goes on from NC_137258.1 coordinate 10,978,731, forward strand.
GAAATTCGAGAATAGATGCAACCAGAATTTTTATGTTTGTTCACAAATGCAAAGCAACTTAAAACAATCGCCAGAAACAAACAAAAAACAAATCTGCTGTGACCAGGATTCGAATCTGGGTTGTCACGGCCACAACGTGAAGTACTAACCACTATACGATCACAGCATGTATGTAGCAGAGGATGGTTTCGATCCATCGACCTCTGGGTTATGGGCCCAGCACGCTTCCGCTGCGCCACTCTGCTGATTTTGCAGATGCACCAGTTTTCAATAAGTTCCAATGATTTGAAAGTCTTTGCAGTTTAAAATGCAATCGTTCAAGAAATTCCAGAATAGACGCAACCAGAATTTTTATGTTTGTTCACAAATGCAAAGCAACTTAAAACAATCGTCAGAAACAAACCTAAAACAAATCTGCTGTGACCAGGATTCGAATCTGGGTTGTCACGGCCACAACGTGAAGTACTAACCACTATACGATCACAGCATGTATGGAGCAGAGGATGGTTTCGATCCATCGACCTCTGGGTTATGGGCCCAGCACGCTTCCGCTGCGCCACTCTGCTGATTATGTTCATGCAAAAGTTTTCAATAAGTTCCAATAATTTGAAAGTCTTTGCAGTTTAAAATGGAATCATTCAAGAAATTCCAGAATAGATGCAACCAGAATTTTTATCTTTGTTCACAAATGCAAAGCAACTTAAAACAATCGCCAGAAACAAACAAAAAACAAATCTGCTGTGACCAGGATTCGAACCTGGGTTGTCACGGCCACAACGTGAAGTACTAACCACTATACGATCACAGCATGTATGTAGCAGAGGATGGTTTCGATCCCTCAACCTCTGCGTTATGGGCCCAGCACGCTTCCGCTGCGCCACTCTGCTGATTATGTTCATGCAACAGTTTTCAATAAGTTTCAATAACTTGAAAGTGTTTGCAGTTTAAAATGCAATCATTCAAAAAATTCGAGAATAGATGCAACCAGAATTTTTATGTTTGTTCACAAATGCAAAGCAACTTAAAACAATCGCCAGAAACAAACAAAAAACAAAAAACAAATATGCTGTGACCACGGTTCGAACCTGGGTTGTCACGGCCACAACGTGAAGTGCTAACCACTATACGATCACAGCATGTATGTAGCAGAGGATGGTTTCGATCCATCGACCTCTGGGTTATGGGCCCAGCACGCTTCCGCTGCGCCACTCTGCTGATTATGTTCATGCACCAGTTTTCAATAAGTTCCAATAATTTGAAAGTGTTTGCAGTTTAAAATGCAATCATTCAAAAAATTCCAGAATAGATGCAACCAGAATTTTTATGTTTGTTCACAAATGCAAAGCAACTTAAAACAATCGCCAGAAACAAGCAAAAAACAAAAAACAAATCTGCTGTGACCAGCATTCGAACCTGGGTTGTCACGGCAACAACGTGAAGTGCTAACCACTATACGATCACAGCATGTATGGAGCAGAGGATGGTTTCGATCCATCGAACTCTGGGTTATGGGCCCAGCACGCTTCCGCTGCGCCACTCTGTTGATTTTGACGATGCACCAGTTTTCAATAAGTTCCAATAATTTGAAAGTGTTTGCAGTTTAAAATGCAATCGTTCAAGAAATTCCAGAATAGACGCAACCAGAATTTTTATGTTTGTTCACAAATGCAAAGCAACTTAAAACAATCGCCAGAAACAAACAAAAAACAAATCTGCTGTGACCAGAATTCGAATCTGGGTTGTCACGGCCACAACGTGAAGTACTAACCACTATACGATCACAGCATGTATGTAGCAGAGGATGGTTTCGATCCATCGACCTCTGGGTTATGGGCCCAGCACGCTTCCGCTGCGCCACTCTGCTGATTATGTTCATGCAACAGTTTTCAATAAGTTTCAATAACTTGAAAGTGTTTGCAGTTTAAAATGCAATCATTCAAAAAATTCGAGAATAGATGCAACCAGAATTTTTATGTTTGTTCACAAATGCAAAGCAACTTAAAACAATCGCCAGAAACAAACAAAAAACAAAAAACAAATCTGCTGTGACCACGGTTCGAACCTGGGTTGTCACGGCCACAACGTGAAGTGCTAACCACTATACGATCACAGCATGTATGGAGCAGAGGATGGTTTCGATCCATCGACCTCTGGGTTATGGGCCCAGCACGCTTCCGCTGCGCCACTCTGCTGATTATGTTCATGCAAAAGTTTTCAATAAGTTCCAATAATTTGAAAGTGTTTGCAGTTTAAAATGGAATCATTCAAGAAATTCGAGAATAGATGCAACCAGAATTTTTATGTTTGTTCACAAATGCAAAGCAACTTAAAACAATCGCCAGAAACAAACAAAAAACAAAACTGCTGTGACCAGGATTCGAATCTGTGTTGTCACGGCCACAACGTGAAGTACTAACCACTATACGATCACAGCATGTATGGAGCAGAGGATGGTTTCGATCCATCGACCTCTGGGTTATGGGCCCAGCACGCTTCCGCTGCGCCACTCTGCTGATTATGTTCATGCAAAAGTTTTCAATAAGTTCCAATAATTTGAAAGTCTTTGCAGTTTAAAATGGAATCATTCAAGAAATTCGAGAATAGATGCAACCAGAATTTTTATGTTTGTTCACAAATGCAAAGCAACTTAAAACAATCGCCAGAAACAAACAAAAAACAAATCTGCTGTGACCAGGATTCGAATCTGGGTTGTCACGGCCACAACGTGAAGTACTAACCACTATACGATCACAGCATGTATGTAGCAGAGGATGGTTTCGATCCATCGACCTCTGGGTTATGGGCCCAGCACGCTTCCGCTGCGCCACTCTGCTGATTTTGCCGATGCACCAGTTTTCAATAAGTTCCAATGATTTGAAAGTCTTTGCAGTTTAAAATGCAATCGTTCAAGAAATTCCAGAATAGACGCAACCAGAATTTTTATGTTTGTTCACAAATGCAAAGCAACTTAAAACAATCGTCAGAAACAAACCTAAAACAAATCTGCTGTGACCAGGATTCGAATCTGGGTTGTCACGGCCACAACGTGAAGTACTAACCACTATACGATCACAGCATGTATGGAGCAGAGGATGGTTTCGATCCATCGACCTCTGGGTTATGGGCCCAGCACGCTTCCGCTGCGCCACTCTGCTGATTATGTTCATGCAAAAGTTTTCAATAAGTTCCAATAATTTGAAAGTCTTTGCAGTTTAAAATGGAATCATTCAAGAAATTCCAGAATAGATGCAACCAGAATTTTTATCTTTGTTCACAAATGCAAAGCAACTTAAAACAATCGCCAGAAACAAACAAAAAACAAATCTGCTGTGACCAGGATTCGAACCTGGGTTGTCACGGCCACAACGTGAAGTACTAACCACTATACGATCACAGCATGTATGTAGCAGAGGATGGTTTCGATCCCTCAACCTCTGCGTTATGGGCCCAGCACGCTTCCGCTGCGCCACTCTGCTGATTATGCTCATGCAACAGTTTTCAATAAGTTTCAATAACTTGAAAGTGTTTGCAGTTTAAAATGCAATCATTCAAAAAATTCGAGAATAGATGCAACCAGAATTTTTATGTTTGTTCACAAATGCAAAGCAACTTAAAACAATCGCCAGAAACAAACAAAAAACAAAAAACAAATATGCTGTGACCACGGTTCGAACCTGGGTTGTCACGGCCACAACGTGAAGTGCTAACCACTATACGATCACAGCATGTATGTAGCAGAGGATGGTTTCGATCCATCGACCTCTGGGTTATGGGCCCAGCACGCTTCCGCTGCGCCACTCTGCTGATTATGTTCATGCAACAGTTTTCAATAAGTTCCAATAATTTGAAAGTGTTTGCAGTTTAAAATGCAATCATTCAAAAAATTCGAGAATAGATGCAACCAGAATTTTTATGTTTGTTCACAAATGCAAAGCAACTTAAAACAATCGCCAAAAAACAAGCAAAAAACAAAAAACAAATCTGCTGTGACCAGCATTCGAACCTGGGTTGTCACGGCAACAACGTGAAGTGCTAACCACTATACGATCACAGCATGTATGTAGCAGAGGATGGTTTCGATCCATCGAACTCTGGGTTATGGGCCCAGCACGCTTCCGCTGCGCCACTCTGTTGATTTTGACGATGCACCAGTTTTCAATAAGTTCCAATAATTTGAAAGTGTTTGCAGTTTAAAATGCAATCGTTCAAGAAATTCCAGAATAGACGCAACCAGAATTTTTATGTTTGTTCACAAATGCAAAGCAACTTAAAACAATCGCCAGAAACAAACAAAAAACAAATCTGCTGTGACCAGAATTCGAATCTGGGTTGTCACGGCCACAACGTGAATACGATCACAGCATGTATGGAGCAGAGGATGGTTTCGATCCATCGACCTCTGGGTTATGGGCCCAGCACGCTTCCGCTGCGCCACTCTGCTGATTATGTTCATGCAAAAGTTTTCAATAAGTTCCAATAATTTGAAAGTCTTTGCAGTTTAAAATGGAATCATTCAAGAAATTCCAGAATAGATGCAACCAGAATTTTTATCTTTGTTCACAAATGCAAAGCAACTTAAAACAATCGCCAGAAACAAACAAAAAACAAATCTGCTGTGACCAGGATTCGAACCTGGGTTGTCACGGCCACAACGTGAAGTACTAACCACTATACGATCACAGCATGTATGTAGCAGAGGATGGTTTCGATCCCTCAACCTCTGCGTTATGGGCCCAGCACGCTTCCGCTGCGCCACTCTGCTGATTATGTTCATGCAACAGTTTTCAATAAGTTTCAATAACTTGAAAGTGTTTGCAGTTTAAAATGCAATCATTCAAAAAATTCGAGAATAGATGCAACCAGAATTTTTATGTTTGTTCACAAATGCAAAGCAACTTAAAACAATCGCCAGAAACAAACAAAAAACAAAAAACAAATCTGCTGTGACCACGGTTCGAACCTGGGTTGTCACGGCCACAACGTGAAGTGCTAACCACTATACGATCACAGCATGTATGTAGCAGAGGATGGTTTCGATCCATCGACCTCTGGGTTATGGGCCCAGCACGCTTCCGCTGCGCCACTCTGCTGATTATGTTCATGCAAAAGTTTTCAATAAGTTCCAATAATTTGAAAGTGTTTGCAGTTTAAAATGGAATCATTCAAGAAATTCGAGAATAGATGCAACCAGAATTTTTATGTTTGTTCACAAATGCAAAGCAACTTAAAACAATCGCCAGAAACAAACAAAAAACAAAACTGCTGTGACCAGGATTCGAATCTGTGTTGTCACGGCCACAACGTGAAGTACTAACCACTATACGATCACAGCATGTATGGAGCAGAGGATGGTTTCGATCCATCGACCTCTGGGTTATGGGCCCAGCACGCTTCCGCTGCGCCACTCTGCTGATTATGTTCATGCAAAAGTTTTCAATAAGTTCCAATAATTTGAAAGTGTTTGCAGTTTAAAATGGAATCATTCAAGAAATTCGAGAATAGATGCAACCAGAATTTTTATGTTTGTTCACAAATGCAAAGCAACTTAAAACAATCGCCAGAAACAAACAAAAAACAAATCTGCTGTGACCAGGATTCGAATCTGGGTTGTCACGGCCACAACGTGAAGTACTAACCACTATACGATCACAGCATGTATGTAGCAGAGGATGGTTTCGATCCATCGACCTCTGGGTTATGGGCCCAGCACGCTTCCGCTGCGCCACTCTGCTGATTTTGCCGATGCACCAGTTTTCAATAAGTTCCAATGATTTGAAAGTCTTTGCAGTTTAAAATGCAATCGTTCAAGAAATTCCAGAATAGACGCAACCAGAATTTTTATGTTTGTTCACAAATGCAAAGCAACTTAAAACAATCGTCAGAAACAAACCTAAAACAAATCTGCTGTGACCAGGATTCGAATCTGGGTTGTCACGGCCACAACGTGAAGTACTAACCACTATACGATCACAGCATGTATGGAGCAGAGGATGGTTTCGATCCATCGACCTCTGGGTTATGGGCCCAGCACGCTTCCGCTGCGCCACTCTGCTGATTATGTTCATGCAAAAGTTTTCAATAAGTTCCAATAATTTGATAGTGTTTGCAGTTTAAAATGCAAACATTCAAGAAATTCCAGAATAGATGCAACCAGAATTTTTATGTTTGTTCACAAATGCAAAGCAACTTAAAACAATCGCCAGAAACAAACCTAAAACAAATCTGCTGTGACCAGGATTCGAACCTGGGTTGTCACGGCCACAACGTGAAGTACTAACCACTATACGATCACAGCATGTATGTAGCAGAGGATGGTTTTGATCCATCGACCTCTGGGTTATGGGCCCAGTACGCTTCCGCTGCGCCACTCTGCTGATTATGTTCATGCAAACGTTTTCAATAAGTTCCAATAATTTGATAGTGTTTGCAGTTTAAAATGCAATCATTCAAGAAATTCCAGAATAGATGCAACCATAATTTGTATGTTTGTTTACAAATGCAAAGCAACTTAAAACAATCGCCAGAAACAAACAAAAAATAAAAAACAAATCTGCTGTGACCAGGATTCGAACCTGGGTTGTCACGGCCACAACGTGAAGTACTAACCACTATACGATCACAGCATGTATGTAGCAGAGGATGGTTTCGATCCATCGACCTCTGGGTTATGGGCCCAGCACGCTTCCGCTGCGCCACTCTGCTGATTTTGACGATGCACCAGTTTTCAATAAGTTCCAATAACTTGAAAATCTTTGCAGTTTAAAATGCAATCGTTCAAGAAATTCCAGAATAGACGCAACCAGAATTTTTATGTTTGTTCACAAATGCAAAGCAACTTAAAACAATCGCCAGAAACAAACAAAAAACAAATCTGCTGTGACCAGGATTCGAATCTGGGTTGTCACGGCCACAACGTGAAGTACTAACCACTATACGATCACAGCATGTATGTAGCAGAGGATGGTTTCGATCCATCGACCTCTGGGTTATGGGCCCAGCACGCTTCCGCTGCGCCACTCTGCTGATTATGTTCATGCAAAAGTTTTCAATAAGTTCCAATAATTTGAAAGTGTTTGCAGTTTAAAATGGAATCATTCAAGAAATTCCAGAATAGATGCAACCAGAATTTTTATCTCTGTTCACAAATGCAAAGCAACTTAAAACAATCGCCAGAAACAAACAAAAAACAAATCTGCTGTGACCAGGATTCGAACCTGGGTTGTCACGGCCACAACGTGAAGTACTAACCACTATACGATCACAGCATGTATGTAGCAGAGGATGGTTTCGATCCCTCAACCTCTGCGTTATGGGCCCAGCACGCTTCCGCTGCGCCACTCTGCTGATTATGTTCATGCAACAGTTTTCAATAAGTTTCAATAACTTGAAAGTGTTTGCAGTTTAAAATGCAATCATTCAAAAAATTCGAGAATAGATGCAACCAGAATTTTTATGTTTGTTCACAAATGCAAAGCAACTTAAAACAATCGCCAGAAACAAACCTAAAACAAATCTGCTGTGACCAGGATTCGAACCTGGGTTGTCACGGCCACAACGTGAAGTACTAACCACTATACGATCACAGCATGTATGTAGCAGAGGATGGTTTCGATCCATCGACCTCTGGGTTATGGGCCCAGCACGCTTCCGCTGCGCCACTCTGCTGATTTTGACGATGCACCAGTTTTCAATAAGTTCCAATAACTTGAAAGTCTTTGCAGTTTAAAATGCAATCGTTCAAGAAATTCCAGAATAGACGCAACCAGAATTTTTATGTTTGTTCACAAATGCAAAGCAACTTAAAACAATCGCCAGAAACAAACAAAAAACAAATCTGCTGTGACCAGGATTCGAATCTGGGTTGTCACGGCCACAACGTGAAGTACTAACCACTATACGATCACAGCATGTATGTAGCAGAGGATGGTTTCGATCCATCGACCTCTGGGTTATGGGCCCAGCACGCTTCCGCTGCGCCACTCTGCTGATTATGTTCATGCAAAAGTTTTCAATAAGTTCCAATAATTTGAAAGTGTTTGCAGTTTAAAATGGAATCATTCAAGAAATTCCAGAATAGATGCAACCAGAATTTGTATGTTTGTTCACAAATGCAAAGCAACTTAAAACAATCGCCAGAAACAAACAAAAAACAAATCTGCTGTGACCAGGATTCGAACCTGGGTTGTCACGGCCACAACGTGAAGTACTAACCACTATACGATCACAGCATGTATATATCAGAAGATGGTTTCGATCGATCGACCTCTGGGTTATGGGCCCAGCACGCTTCGCTGCGCCACTCTGCTGATTTTGACGATGCACCAGTTTTCAATAAGTTACAATGATTTGAAAGTCTTTGCAGTTTAAAATGCAATCATTCAAGAAATTCGAGAATAGATGCAACCAGAATTTTTATGTTTGTTCACAAATGCAAAGCAACTTAAAACAATCGCCAGAAACAAACAAAAAATAAAAAACAAATCTGCTGTGAACAGGATTCGAACCTGGGTTGTCACGGCCACAACGTGAAGTACTAACCACCATACGATCACAGCATGTATGTAGCAGAGGATGCATGGTTTTGATCCATCGACCTCTGGGTTATGGGCCCAGTACGCTTCCGCTGCGCCACTCTGCTGATTATGTTCATGCAAAAGTTTTCAATAAGTTCCAATGATTTGATAGTGTTTGCAGTTTAAAATGCAATCATTCAAGAAATTCCAGAATAGATGCAACCAGAATTTTTATGTTTGTTCACAAATGCAAAGCAACTTAAAACAATCGCCAGAAACAAAAAAAACCAAAAAAAAATCTGCTGTGACCAGGATTCGAACCTGGGTTGTCACGGCCACAACGTGAAGTACTAACCACTATACGATCACAGCATGTATGTAGCATAGGATGGTTTCGATGCATCGACCTCTGGGTTATGGGCTCAGCACGCTTCCGCTGCGGCACTCTGCTGATTATGTTCATGCACCAGTTTTCAATAAGTTCCAATAATTTGATAGTGTTTGCAGTTTAAAATGCAATCATTCAAAAAATTCGAGAATAGATGCAACCAGAATTTTTATGTTTGTTCACAAATGCAAAGCAACTTAAAACAATCGCAAGAAACAAACCTAAAACAAATCTGCTGTGACCAGGATTCGAACCTGGGTTGTCACGGCCACAACGTGAAGTACTAACCACTATACGATCACAGCATGTATGTAGCAGAGGATGGTTTCGATCCATCGACCTCTGGGTTATGGGCCCAGCACGCTTCCGCTGCGCCACTCTGCTGATTTTGACGATGCACCAGTTTTCAATAAGTTCCAATAACTTGAAAGTCTTTGCAGTTTAAAATGCAATCGTTCAAGAAATTCCAGAATAGACGCAACCAGAATTTTTATGTTTGTTCACAAATGCAAAGCAACTTAAAACAATCGCCAGAAACAAACAAAAAACAAATCTGCTGTGACCAGGATTCGAATCTGGGTTGTCACGGCCACAACGTGAAGTACTAACCACTATACGATCACAGCATGTATGTAGCAGAGGATGGTTTCGATCCATCGACCTCTGGGTTATGGGCCCAGCACGCTTCCGCTGCGCCACTCTGCTGATTATGTTCATGCAAAAGTTTTCAATAAGTTCCAATAATTTGAAAGTGTTTGCAGTTTAAAATGGAATCATTCAAGAAATTCCAGAATAGATGCAACCAGAATTTGTATGTTTGTTCACAAATGCAAAGCAACTTAAAACAATCGCCAGAAACAAACAAAAAACAAATCTGCTGTGACCAGGATTCGAACCTGGGTTGTCACGGCCACAACGTGAAGTACTAACCACTATACGATCACAGCATGTATATATCAGAAGATGGTTTCGATCGATCGACCTCTGGGTTATGGGCCCAGCACGCTTCGCTGCGCCACTCTGCTGATTTTGACGATGCACCAGTTTTCAATAAGTTACAATGATTTGAAAGTCTTTGCAGTTTAAAATGCAATCATTCAAGAAATTCGAGAATAGATGCAACCAGAATTTTTATGTTTGTTCACAAATGCAAAGCAACTTAAAACAATCGCCAGAAACAAACAAAAAATAAAAAACAAATCTGCTGTGAACAGGATTCGAACCTGGGTTGTCACGGCCACAACGTGAAGTACTAACCACCATACGATCACAGCATGTATGTAGCAGAGGATGCATGGTTTTGATCCATCGACCTCTGGGTTATGGGCCCAGTACGCTTCCGCTGCGCCACTCTGCTGATTATGTTCATGCAAAAGTTTTCAATAAGTTCCAATGATTTGATAGTGTTTGCAGTTTAAAATGCAATCATTCAAGAAATTCCAGAATAGATGCAACCAGAATTTTTATGTTTGTTCACAAATGCAAAGCAACTTAAAACAATCGCCAGAAACAAAAAAAACCAAAAAAAAATCTGCTGTGACCAGGATTCGAACCTGGGTTGTCACGGCCACAACGTGAAGTACTAACCACTATACGATCACAGCATGTATGTAGCATAGGATGGTTTCGATGCATCGACCTCTGGGTTATGGGCTCAGCACGCTTCCGCTGCGGCACTCTGCTGATTATGTTCATGCACCAGTTTTCAATAAGTTCCAATAATTTGATAGTGTTTGCAGTTTAAAATGCAATCATTCAAAAAATTCGAGAATAGATGCAACCAGAATTTTTATGTTTGTTCACAAATGCAAAGCAACTTAAAACAATCGCAAGAAACAAACCTAAAACAAATCTGCTGTGACCAGGATTCGAACCTGGGTTGTCACGGCCACAACGTGAAGTACTAACCACTATACGATCACAGCATGTATGTAGCAGAGGATGGTTTCGATCCATCGACCTCTGGGTTATGGGCCCAGCACGCTTCCGCTGCGCCACTCTGCTGATTTTGACGATGCACCAGTTTTCAATAAGTTCCAATAACTTGAAAGTCTTTGCAGTTTAAAATGCAATCGTTCAAGAAATTCCAGAATAGACGCAACCAGAATTTTTATGTTTGTTCACAAATGCAAAGCAACTTAAAACAATCGCCAGAAACAAACAAAAAACAAATCTGCTGTGACCAGGATTCGAATCTGGGTTGTCACGGCCACAACGTGAAGTACTAACCACTATACGATCACAGCATGTATGTAGCAGAGGATGGTTTCGATCCATCGACCTCTGGGTTATGGGCCCAGCACGCTTCCGCTGCGCCACTCTGCTGATTATGTTCATGCAAAAGTTTTCAATAAGTTCCAATAATTTGAAAGTGTTTGCAGTTTAAAATGGAATCATTCAAGAAATTCCAGAATAGATGCAACCAGAATTTGTATGTTTGTTCACAAATGCAAAGCAACTTAAAACAATCGCCAGAAACAAACAAAAAATAAAAAACAAATCTGCTGTGACCAGGATTCGAACCTGGGTTGTCACGGCCACAACGTGAAGTACTAACCACTATACGATCACAGCATGTATATATCAGAAGATGGTTTCGATCGATCGACCTCTGGGTTATGGGCCCAGCACGCTTCGCTGCGCCACTCTGCTGATTTTGACGATGCACCAGTTTTCAATAAGTTACAATGATTTGAAAGTCTTTGCAGTTTAAAATGCAATCATTCAAGAAATTCGAGAATAGATGCAACCAGAATTTTTATGTTTGTTCACAAATGCAAAGCAACTTAAAACAATCGCCAGAAACAAACAAAAAATAAAAAACAAATCTGCTGTGACCAGGATTCGAACCTGGGTTGTCACGGCCACAACGTGAAGTACTAACCACTATACGATCACAGCATGTATGTAGCAGAGGATGGTTTCGATCCATCGACCTCTGGGTTATGGGCCCAGCACGCTTCCGCTGCGCCACTCTGCTGATTTTGACGATGCACCAGTTTTCAATAAGTTCCAATAACTTGAAAATCTTTGCAGTTTAAAATGCAATCGTTCAAGAAATTCCAGAATAGACGCAACCAGAATTTTTATGTTTGTTCACAAATGCAAAGCAACTTAAAACAATCGCCAGAAACAAACAAAAAACAAATCTGCTGTGACCAGGATTCGAATCTGGGTTGTCACGGCCACAACGTGAAGTACTAACCACTATACGATCACAGCATGTATGTAGCAGAGGATGGTTTCGATCCATCGACCTCTGGGTTATGGGCCCAGCACGCTTCCGCTGCGCCACTCTGCTGATTATGTTCATGCAAAAGTTTTCAATAAGTTCCAATAATTTGAAAGTGTTTGCAGTTTAAAATGGAATCATTCAAGAAATTCCAGAATAGATGCAACCAGAATTTTTATCTCTGTTCACAAATGCAAAGCAACTTAAAACAATCGCCAGAAACAAACAAAAAACAAATCTGCTGTGACCAGGATTCGAACCTGGGTTGTCACGGCCACAACGTGAAGTACTAACCACTATACGATCACAGCATGTATGTAGCAGAGGATGGTTTCGATCCCTCAACCTCTGCGTTATGGGCCCAGCACGCTTCCGCTGCGCCACTCTGCTGATTATGTTCATGCAACAGTTTTCAATAAGTTTCAATAACTTGAAAGTGTTTGCAGTTTAAAATGCAATCATTCAAAAAATTCGAGAATAGATGCAACCAGAATTTTTATGTTTGTTCACAAATGCAAAGCAACTTAAAACAATCGCCAGAAACAAACCTAAAACAAATCTGCTGTGACCAGGATTCGAACCTGGGTTGTCACGGCCACAACGTGAAGTACTAACCACTATACGATCACAGCATGTATGTAGCAGAGGATGGTTTCGATCCATCGACCTCTGGGTTATGGGCCCAGCACGCTTCCGCTGCGCCACTCTGCTGATTTTGACGATGCACCAGTTTTCAATAAGTTCCAATAACTTGAAAGTCTTTGCAGTTTAAAATGCAATCGTTCAAGAAATTCCAGAATAGACGCAACCAGAATTTTTATGTTTGTTCACAAATGCAAAGCAACTTAAAACAATCGCCAGAAACAAACAAAAAACAAATCTGCTGTGACCAGGATTCGAATCTGGGTTGTCACGGCCACAACGTGAAGTACTAACCACTATACGATCACAGCATGTATGTAGCAGAGGATGGTTTCGATCCATCGACCTCTGGGTTATGGGCCCAGCACGCTTCCGCTGCGCCACTCTGCTGATTATGTTCATGCAAAAGTTTTCAATAAGTTCCAATAATTTGAAAGTGTTTGCAGTTTAAAATGGAATCATTCAAGAAATTCCAGAATAGATGCAACCAGAATTTGTATGTTTGTTCACAAATGCAAAGCAACTTAAAACAATCGCCAGAAACAAACAAAAAACAAATCTGCTGTGACCAGGATTCGAACCTGGGTTGTCACGGCCACAACGTGAAGTACTAACCACTATACGATCACAGCATGTATATATCAGAAGATGGTTTCGATCGATCGACCTCTGGGTTATGGGCCCAGCACGCTTCGCTGCGCCACTCTGCTGATTTTGACGATGCACCAGTTTTCAATAAGTTACAATGATTTGAAAGTCTTTGCAGTTTAAAATGCAATCATTCAAGAAATTCGAGAATAGATGCAACCAGAATTTTTATGTTTGTTCACAAATGCAAAGCAACTTAAAACAATCGCCAGAAACAAACAAAAAATAAAAAACAAATCTGCTGTGAACAGGATTCGAACCTGGGTTGTCACGGCCACAACGTGAAGTACTAACCACCATACGATCACAGCATGTATGTAGCAGAGGATGCATGGTTTTGATCCATCGACCTCTGGGTTATGGGCCCAGTACGCTTCCGCTGCGCCACTCTGCTGATTATGTTCATGCAAAAGTTTTCAATAAGTTCCAATGATTTGATAGTGTTTGCAGTTTAAAATGCAATCATTCAAGAAATTCCAGAATAGATGCAACCAGAATTTTTATGTTTGTTCACAAATGCAAAGCAACTTAAAACAATCGCCAGAAACAAAAAAAACCAAAAAAAAATCTGCTGTGACCAGGATTCGAACCTGGGTTGTCACGGCCACAACGTGAAGTACTAACCACTATACGATCACAGCATGTATGTAGCATAGGATGGTTTCGATGCATCGACCTCTGGGTTATGGGCTCAGCACGCTTCCGCTGCGGCACTCTGCTGATTATGTTCATGCACCAGTTTTCAATAAGTTCCAATAATTTGATAGTGTTTGCAGTTTAAAATGCAATCATTCAAAAAATTCGAGAATAGATGCAACCAGAATTTTTATGTTTGTTCACAAATGCAAAGCAACTTAAAACAATCGCAAGAAACAAACCTAAAACAAATCTGCTGTGACCAGGATTCGAACCTGGGTTGTCACGGCCACAACGTGAAGTACTAACCACTATACGATCACAGCATGTATGTAGCAGAGGATGGTTTCGATCCATCGACCTCTGGGTTATGGGCCCAGCACGCTTCCGCTGCGCCACTCTGCTGATTTTGACGATGCACCAGTTTTCAATAAGTTCCAATAACTTGAAAGTCTTTGCAGTTTAAAATGCAATCGTTCAAGAAATTCCAGAATAGACGCAACCAGAATTTTTATGTTTGTTCACAAATGCAAAGCAACTTAAAACAATCGCCAGAAACAAACAAAAAACAAATCTGCTGTGACCAGGATTCGAATCTGGGTTGTCACGGCCACAACGTGAAGTACTAACCACTATACGATCACAGCATGTATGTAGCAGAGGATGGTTTCGATCCATCGACCTCTGGGTTATGGGCCCAGCACGCTTCCGCTGCGCCACTCTGCTGATTATGTTCATGCAAAAGTTTTCAATAAGTTCCAATAATTTGAAAGTGTTTGCAGTTTAAAATGGAATCATTCAAGAAATTCCAGAATAGATGCAACCAGAATTTGTATGTTTGTTCACAAATGCAAAGCAACTTAAAACAATCGCCAGAAACAAACAAAAAACAAATCTGCTGTGACCAGGATTCGAACCTGGGTTGTCACGGCCACAACGTGAAGTACTAACCACTATACGATCACAGCATGTATATATCAGAAGATGGTTTCGATCGATCGACCTCTGGGTTATGGGCCCAGCACGCTTCGCTGCGCCACTCTGCTGATTTTGACGATGCACCAGTTTTCAATAAGTTACAATGATTTGAAAGTCTTTGCAGTTTAAAATGCAATCATTCAAGAAATTCGAGAATAGATGCAACCAGAATTTTTATGTTTGTTCACAAATGCAAAGCAACTTAAAACAATCGCCAGAAACAAACAAAAAATAAAAAACAAATCTGCTGTGACCAGGATTCGAACCTGGGTTGTCACGGCCACAACGTGAAGTACTAACCACTATACGATCACAGCATGTATGTAGCAGAGATGGTTTTGATCCATCGACCTCTGGGTTATGGGCCCAGTACGCTTCCGCTGCGCCACTCTGCTGATTATGTTCATGCAAAAGTTTTCAATAAGTTCCAATGATTTGATAGTGTTTGCAGTTTAAAATGCAATCATTCAAGAAATTCCAGAATAGATGCAACCAGAATTTTTATGTTTGTTCACAAATGCAAAGCAACTTAAAACAATCGCCAGAAACAAAAAAAACCAAAAAAAAATCTGCTGTGACCAGGATTCGAACCTGGGTTGTCACGGCCACAACGTGAAGTACTAACCACTATACGATCACAGCATGTATGTAGCATAGGATGGTTTCGATGCATCGACCTCTGGGTTATGGGCTCAGCACGCTTCCGCTGCGGCACTCTGCTGATTATGTTCATGCACCAGTTTTCAATAAGTTCCAATAATTTGATAGTGTTTGCAGTTTAAAATGCAATCATTCAAAAAATTCGAGAATAGATGCAACCAGAATTTTTATGTTTGTTCACAAATGCAAAGCAACTTAAAACAATCGCCAGAAACAAACCTAAAACAAATCTGCTGTGACCAGGATTCGAACCTGGGTTGTCACGGCCACAACGTGAAGTACTAACCACTATACGATCACAGCATGTATGTAGCAGAGGATGGTTTCGATCCATCGACCTCTGGGTTATGGGCCCAGCACGCTTCCGCTGCGCCACTCTGCTGATTATGTTCATGCAACAGTTTTCAATAAGTTCCAATAATTTGATAGTGTTTGCAGTTTAAAATGCAATCATTCAAGAAATTCCAAAATAGATGCAACCATAATTTGTATGTTTGTTCACAAATGCAAAGCAACTTAAAACAATCGCCAGAAACAAACAAAAAACAAATCTGCTGTGACCAGGATTCGAACCTGGGTTGTCACGGCCACAACGTGAAGTACTAACCACTATACGATCACAGCATGTATGTAGCAGAGGATGGTTTCGATCCATCGACCTCTGGGTTATGGGCCCAGCACGCTTCCGCTGCGCCACTCTGCTGATTATGTTCATGCAAAAGTTTTCAATAAGTTCCAATAATTTGATAGTGTTTGCAGTTTAAAATGCAATCATTCAAGAAATTCGAGAATAGACGCAACCAGAATTTTTATGTTTGTTCACAAATGCAAAGCAACTTAAAACAATCGCCAGAAACAAACAAAAAACAAATCTGCTGTGACCAGGATTCGAACCTGGGTTGTCATGGCCACAACGTGAAGTACTAACCACTATACGATCACAGCATGTATGTAGCAGAGGATGGTTTCGATCCCTCAACCTCTGGGTTATGGGCCCAGCACGCTTCCGCTGCGCCACTCTGCTGATTTTGTAGATGCAACAGTTTTCAATAAGTTCCAATGATTTGAAAGTCTTTGCAGTTTAAAATGCAATCATTCAAGAAATTCGAGAATAGACGCAACCAGAATTTTTATGTTTGTTCACAAATGCAAAGCAACTTAAAACAATCGCCAGAAACAAACAAAAAACAAATGTGCTGTGACCAGGATTCGAATCTGGGTTGTCACGGCCACAACGTGAAGTACTAACCACTATACGATCACAGCATGTATGTAGCAGAGGATGGTTTCGATCCATCGACCTCTGGGTTATGGGCCCAGCACGCTTCCGCTGCGCCACTCTGCTGATTATGTTCATGCAAAAGTTTTCAATAAGTTTCAATAATTTGAAAGTCTTTGCAGTTTAAAATGGAATTATTCAAGAAATTCCAGAATAGATGCAACCAGAATTTTTATCTTTGTTCACAAATGCAAAGCAACTTAAAACAATCGCCAGAAACAAACAAAAAACAAATCTGCTGTGACCAGGATTCGAACCTGGGTTGTCACGGCCACAACGTGAAGTACTAACCACTATACGATCACAGCATGTATGTAGCAGAGGATGGTTTCGATCCATCGACCTCTGGGTTATGGGCCCAGCACGCTTCCGCTGCGCCACTCTGCTGATTATGTTCATGCAACAGTTTTCAATAAGTTCCAATAATTTGATAGTGTTTGCAGTTTAAAATGCAATCATTCAAGAAATTCCAAAATAGATGCAACCATAATTTGTATGTTTGTTCACAAATGCAAAGCAACTTAAAACAATCGCCAGAAACAAACAAAAAACAAATCTGCTGTGACCAGGATTCGAACCTGGGTTGTCACGGCCACAACGTGAAGTACTAACCACTATACGATCACAGCATGTATGTAGCAGAGGATGGTTTCGATCCATCGACCTCTGGGTTATGGGCCCAGCACGCTTCCGCTGCGCCACTCTGCTGATTATGTTCATGCAAAAGTTTTCAATAAGTTCCAATAATTTGATAGTGTTTGCAGTTTAAAATGCAATCATTCAAGAAATTCGAGAATAGACGCAACCAGAATTTTTATGTTTGTTCACAAATGCAAAGCAACTTAAAACAATCGCCAGAAACAAACAAAAAACAAATCTGCTGTGACCAGGATTCGAACCTGGGTTGTCATGGCCACAACGTGAAGTACTAACCACTATACGATCACAGCATGTATGTAGCAGAGGATGGTTTCGATCCCTCAACCTCTGGGTTATGGGCCCAGCACGCTTCCGCTGCGCCACTCTGCTGATTTTGTAGATGCAACAGTTTTCAATAAGTTCCAATGATTTGAAAGTCTTTGCAGTTTAAAATGCAATCATTCAAGAAATTCGAGAATAGACGCAACCAGAATTTTTATGTTTGTTCACAAATGCAAAGCAACTTAAAACAATCGCCAGAAACAAACAAAAAACAAATGTGCTGTGACCAGGATTCGAATCTGGGTTGTCACGGCCACAACGTGAAGTACTAACCACTATACGATCACAGCATGTATGTAGCAGAGGATGGTTTCGATCCATCGACCTCTGGGTTATGGGCCCAGCACGCTTCCGCTGCGCCACTCTGCTGATTATGTTCATGCAAAAGTTTTCAATAAGTTTCAATAATTTGAAAGTCTTTGCAGTTTAAAATGGAATTATTCAAGAAATTCCAGAATAGATGCAACCAGAATTTTTATCTTTGTTCACAAATGCAAAGCAACTTAAAACAATCGCCAGAAACAAACAAAAAACAAATCTGCTGTGACCAGGATTCGAACCTGGGTTGTCACGGCCACAACGTGAAGTACTAACCACTATACGATCACAGCATGTATGTAGCAGAGGATGGTTTCGATCCCTCAACCTCTGGGTTATGGGCCCAGCACGCTTCCGCTGCGCCACTCTGCTGATTATGTTCATGCAAAAGTTTTCAATAAGTTTCAATAACTTGAAAGTGTTTGCAGTTTAAAATGCAATCATTCAAAAAATTCCAGAATAGATGCAACCAGAATTTTTATGTTTGTTCACAAATGCAAAGCAACTTAAAACAATCGCCAGAAACAAACAAAAAACAAAAAACAAATCTGCTGTGACCACGGTTCGAACCTGGGTTGTCACGGCCACAACGTGAAGTGCTAACCACTATACGATCACAGCATGTATGTAGCAGAGGATGGTTTCGATCCATCGACCTCTGGGTTATGGGCCCAGCACGCTTCCTCTGCGCCACTCTGCTGATTATGTTCATGCAAAAGTTTTCAATAAGTTCCAATAATTTGAAAGTGTTTGCAGTTTAAAATGCAATCATTCAAAAAATTCGAGAATAGATGCAACCAGAATTTTTATGTTTGTTCACAAATGCAAAGCAACTTAAAACAATCGCCAGAAACAAACAAAAAACAAAAAACAAATCTGCTGTGACCACGGTTCGAACCTGGGTTGTCACGGCCACAACGTGAAGTACTAACCACTATACGATCACAGCATGTATATATCAGAAGATGGTTTCGATCGATCGACCTCTGGGTTATGGGCCCAGCACGCTTCGCTGCGCCACTCTGCTGATTTTGACGATGCACCAGTTTTCAATAAGTTACAATGATTTGAAAGTCTTTGCAGTTTAAAATGCAATCATTCAAGAAATTCGAGAATAGATGCAACCAGAATTTTTATGTTTGTTCACAAATGCAAAGCAACTTAAAACAATCGCCAGAAACAAACAAAAATTAAATCTGCTGTGACCAGGATTCGAACCTGGGTTGTCACGGCCACAACGTGAAGTACTAACCACTATACGATCACAGCATGTATGTAGCAGAGATGGTTTTGATCCATCGACCTCTGGGTTATGGGCCCAGTACGCTTCCGCTGCGCCACTCTGCTGATTATGTTCATGCAAAAGTTTTCAATAAGTTCCAATGATTTGATAGTGTTTGCAGTTTAAAATGCAATCATTCAAGAAATTCCAGAATAGATGCAACCAGAATTTTTATGTTTGTTCACAAATGCAAAGCAACTTAAAACAATCGCCAGAAACAAAAAAAACCAAAAAAAAATCTGCTGTGACCAGGATTCGAACCTGGGTTGTCACGGCCACAACGTGAAGTACTAACCACTATACGATCACAGCATGTATGTAGCATAGGATGGTTTCGATGCATCGACCTCTGGGTTATGGGCTCAGCACGCTTCCGCTGCGGCACTCTGCTGATTATGTTCATGCACCAGTTTTCAATAAGTTCCAATAATTTGATAGTGTTTGCAGTTTAAAATGCAATCATTCAAAAAATTCGAGAATAGATGCAACCAGAATTTTTATGTTTGTTCACAAATGCAAAGCAACTTAAAACAATCGCCAGAAACAAACCTAAAACAAATCTGCTGTGACCAGGATTCGAACCTGGGTTGTCACGGCCACAACGTGAAGTACTAACCACTATACGATCACAGCATGTATGTAGCAGAGGATGGTTTCGATCCATCGACATCTGGGTTATGGGCCCAGCACGCTTCCGCTGCGCCACTCTGCTGATTATGTTCATGCAACAGTTTTCAATAAGTTCCAATAATTTGATAGTGTTTGCAGTTTAAAATGCAATCATTCAAGAAATTCCAAAATAGATGCAACCATAATTTGTATGTTTGTTCAAAAATGCAAAGCAACTTAAAACAATCGCCTGAAACAAACAAAAAACAAATCTGCTGTGACCAGGATTCGAACCTGGGTTGTCACGGCCACAACGTGAAGTACTAACCACTATACGATCACAGCATGTATGTAGCAGAGGATGGTTTCGATCCATCGACCTCTGGGTTATGGGCCCAGCACGCTTCCGCTGCGCCACTCTGCTGATTATGTTCATGCAAAAGTTTTCAATAAGTTCCAATAATTTGATAGTGTTTGCAGTTTAAAATGCAATCATTCAAGAAATTCGAGAATAGACGCAACCAGAATTTTTATGTTTGTTCACAAATGCAAAGCAACTTAAAACAATCGCCAGAAACAAACAAAAAACAAATCTGCTGTGACCAGGATTCGAACCTGGGTTGTCATGGCCACAACGTGAAGTACTAACCACTATACGATCACAGCATGTATGTAGCAGAGGATGGTTTCGATCCCTCAACCTCTGGGTTATGGGCCCAGCACGCTTCCGCTGCGCCACTCTGCTGATTTGGTCGATGCACCAGTTTTCAATAAGTTCCAATGATTTGAAAGTCTTTGCAGTTTAAAATGCAATCATTCAAGAAATTCGAGAATAGACGCAACCAGAATTTTTATGTTTGTTCACAAATGCAAAGCAACTTAAAACAATCGCCAGAAACAAACAAAAAACAAATCTGCTGTGACCAGAATTCGAATCTGGGTTGTCACGGCCACAACGTGAAGTACTAACCACTATACGATCACAGCATGTATGTAGCAGAGGATGGTTTCGATCCATCGACCTCTGGGTTATGGGCCCAGCACGCTTCCGCTGCGCCACTCTGCTGATTATGTTCATGCAAAAGTTTTCAATAAGTTCCAATAATTTGAAAGTCTTTGCAGTTTAAAATGCAATCATTCAAGAAATTCCAGAATAGATGCAACCAGAATTTTTATCTTTGTTCACAAATGCAAAGCAACTTAAAACAATCGCCAGAAACAAACAAAAAACAAAAAACAAATCTGCTGTGACCAGGATTCGAACCTGGGTTGTCACGGCCACAACGTGAAGTACTAACCACTATACGATCACAGCATGTATGTAGCAGAGGATGGTTTCGATCCCTCAACCTCTGGGTTATGGGCCCAGCACGCTTCCGCTGCGCCACTCTGCTGATTATGTTCATGCAAAAGTTTTCAATAAGTTTCAATAACTTGAAAGTGTTTGCAGTTTAAAATGCAATCATTCAAAAAATTCGAGAATAGATGCAACCAGAATTTTTATGTTTGTTCACAAATGCAAAGCAACTTAAAACAATCGCCAGAAACAAACAAAAAACAAAAAACAAATCTGCTGTGACCACGGTTCGAACCTGGGTTGTCACGGCCACAACGTGAAGTGCTAACCACTATACGATCACAGCATGTATGTAGCAGAGGATGGTTTCGATCCATCGACCTCTGGGTTATGGGCCCAGCACGCTTCCTCTGCGCCACTCTGCTGATTATGTTCATGCAAAAGTTTTCAATAAGTTCCAATAATTTGAAAGTGTTTGCAGTTTAAAATGCAATCATTCAAAAAATTCGAGAATAGATGCAACCAGAATTTTTATGTTTGTTCACAAATGCAAAGCAACTTAAAACAATCGCCAGAAACAAACAAAAAACAAAAAACAAATCTGCTGTGACCACGGTTCGAACCTGGGTTGTCACGGCCACAACGTGAAGTACTAACCACTATACGATCACAGCACGTATATATCAGAAGATGGTTTCGATCGATCGACCTCTGGGTTATGGGCCCAGCACGCTTCGCTGCGCCACTCTGCTGATTTTGACGATGCACCAGTTTTCAATAAGTTACAATGATTTGAAAGTCTTTGCAGTTTAAAATGCAATCATTCAAGAAATTCGAGAATAGATGCAACCAGAATTTTTATGTTTGTTCACAAATGCAAAGCAACTTAAAACAATCGCCAGAAACAAACAAAAATTAAATCTGCTGTGACCAGGATTCGAACCTGGGTTGTCACGGCCACAACGTGAAGTACTAACCACTATACGATCACAGCATGTATGTAGCAGAGATGGTTTTGATCCATCGACCTCTGGGTTATGGGCCCAGTACGCTTCCGCTGCGCCACTCTGCTGATTATGTTCATGCAAAAGTTTTCAATAAGTTCCAATGATTTGATAGTGTTTGCAGTTTAAAATGCAATCATTCAAGAAATTCCAGAATAGATGCAACCATAATTTGTATGTTTGTTCACAAATGCAAAGCAACTTAAAACAATCGCCAGAAACAAAAAAAACCAAAAAAAAATCTGCTGTGACCAGGATTCGAACCTGGGTTGTCACGGCCACAACGTGAAGTACTAACCACTATACGATCACAGCATGTATGTAGCATAGGATGGTTTCGATGCATCGACCTCTGGGTTATGGGCTCAGCACGCTTCCGCTGCGGCACTCTGCTGATTATGTTCATGCACCAGTTTTCAATAAGTTCCAATAATTTGATAGTGTTTGCAGTTTAAAATGCAATCATTCAAAAAATTCGAGAATAGATGCAACCAGAATTTTTATGTTTGTTCACAAATGCAAAGCAACTTAAAACAATCGCCAGAAACAAACCTAAAACAAATCTGCTGTGACCAGGATTCGAACCTGGGTTGTCACGGCCACAACGTGAAGTACTAACCACTATACGATCACAGCATGTATGTAGCAGAGGATGGTTTCGATCCATCGACCTCTGGGTTATGGGCCCAGCACGCTTCCGCTGCGCCACTCTGCTGATTATGTTCATGCAACAGTTTTCAATAAGTTCCAATAATTTGATAGTGTTTGCAGTTTAAAATGCAATCATTCAAGAAATTCCAAAATAGATGCAACCATAATTTGTATGTTTGTTCACAAATGCAAAGCAACTTAAAACAATCGCCAGAAACAAACAAAAAACAAATCTGCTGTGACCAGGATTCGAACCTGGGTTGTCACGGCCACAACGTGAAGTACTAACCACTATACGATCACAGCATGTATGTAGCAGAGGATGGTTTCGATCCATCGACCTCTGGGTTATGGGCCCAGCACGCTTCCGCTGCGCCACTCTGCTGATTATGTTCATGCAAAAGTTTTCAATAAGTTCCAATAATTTGATAGTGTTTGCAGTTTAAAATGCAATCATTCAAGAAATTCGAGAATAGACGCAACCAGAATTTTTATGTTTGTTCACAAATGCAAAGCAACTTAAAACAATCGCCAGAAACAAACAAAAAACAAATCTGCTGTGACCAGGATTCGAACCTGGGTTGTCATGGCCACAACGTGAAGTACTAACCACTATACGATCACAGCATGTATGTAGCAGAGGATGGTTTCGATCCCTCAACCTCTGGGTTATGGGCCCAGCACGCTTCCGCTGCGCCACTCTGCTGATTTGGTCGATGCACCAGTTTTCAATAAGTTCCAATGATTTGAAAGTCTTTGCAGTTTAAAATGCAATCATTCAAGAAATTCGAGAATAGACGCAACCAGAATTTTTATGTTTGTTCACAAATGCAAAGCAACTTAAAACAATCGCCAGAAACAAACAAAAAACAAATCTGCTGTGACCAGAATTCGAATCTGGGTTGTCACGGCCACAACGTGAAGTACTAACCACTATACGATCACAGCATGTATGTAGCAGAGGATGGTTTCGATCCATCGACCTCTGGGTTATGGGCCCAGCACGCTTCCGCTGCGCCACTCTGCTGATTATGTTCATGCAAAAGTTTTCAATAAGTTCCAATAATTTGAAAGTCTTTGCAGTTTAAAATGCAATCATTCAAGAAATTCCAGAATAGATGCAACCAGAATTTTTATCTTTGTTCACAAATGCAAAGCAACTTAAAACAATCGCCAGAAACAAACAAAAAACAAAAAACAAATCTGCTGTGACCAGGATTCGAACCTGGGTTGTCACGGCCACAACGTGAAGTACTAACCACTATACGATCACAGCATGTATGTAGCAGAGGATGGTTTCGATCCCTCAACCTCTGGGTTATGGGCCCAGCACGCTTCCGCTACGCCACTCTGCTGATTATGTTCATGCAAAAGTTTTCAATAAGTTTCAATAACTTGAAAGTCTTTGCAGTTTAAAATGCAATCATTCAAAAAATTCGAGAATAGATGCAACCAGAATTTTTATGTTTGTTCACAAATGCAAAGCAACTTAAAACAATCGCCAGAAACAAACAAAAAACAAAAAACAAATCTGCTGTGACCACGGTTCGAACCTGGGTTGTCACGGCCACAACGTGAAGTGCTAACCACTATACGATCACAGCATGTATGTAGCAGAGGATGGTTTCGATCCATCGACCTCTGGGTTATGGGCCCAGCACGCTTCCTCTGCGCCACTCTGCTGATTTTGACGATGCAAAAGTTTTCAATAAGTTCCAATAATTTGAAAGTGTTTGCAGTTTAAAATGCAATCATTCAAAAAATTCCAGAATAGATGCAACCAGAATTTTTATGTTTGTTCACAAATGCAAAGCAACTTAAAACAATCGCCAGAAACAAGCAAAAAACAAAAAACAAATCTGCTGTGACCAGCATTCGAACCTGGGTTGTCACGGCCACAACGTGAAGTACTAACCACTATACGATCACAGCATGTATGTAGCAGAGGATGGTTTCGATCCATCGACCTCTGGGTTATGGGCCCAGCACGCTTCCGCTGCGCCACTCTGCTGATTTTGTAGATGCAACAGTTTTCAATAAGTTCCAATGATTTGAAAGTGTTTGCAGTTTAAAATGCAATCATTCAAAAAATTCGAGAATAGATGCAACCAGAATTTTTATGTTTGTTCACAAATGCAAAGCAACTTAAAACAATCGCCAGAAACAAACAAAAAACAAAAAACAAATCTGCTGTGACCACGGTTCGAACCTGGGTTGTCACGGCCACAACGTGAAGTGCTAACCACTATACGATCACAGCATGTATGGAGCAGAGGATGGTTTCGATCCATCGACCTCTGGTTTATGGGCCCAGCACGCTTCCGCTGCGCCACTCTGCTGATTATGTTCATGCAAAAGTTTTCAATAAGTTCCAATAATTTGAAAGTGTTTGCAGTTTAAAATGCAATCATTCAAGAAATTCCAGAATAGACGCAACCAGAATGTTTATGTTTGTTCACAAATGCAAAGCAACTTAAAACAATCGCCAGAAACAAACAAAAAACAAATCTGCTGTGACCAGGATTCGAACCTGGGTTGTCACGGCCACAACGTGAAGTACTAACCACTATACGATCACAGCATGTATGTAGCAGAGGATGGTTCTGATTCATCGACCTCTGGGTTATGGGCCCAGCACGCTTCCGCTGCGCCACTCTGCTGATTTTGACGATGCACCAGTTTTCAATAAGTTCCAATGATTTGAAAGTCTTTGCAGTTTAAAATGCAATCGTTCAAGAAATTCCAAAATAGACGCAACCAGAATTTTTATGTTTGTTCACAAATGCAAAGCAACTTAAAACAATCGCCAGAAACAAACAAAAAACAAATCTGCTGTGACCAGGATTCGAATCTGGGTTGTCACGGCCACAACGTGAAGTACTAACCACTATACGATCACAGCATGTATGGAGCAGAGGATGGTTTCGATTCATCGACCTCTGGGTTATGGGCCCAGCACGCTTCCGCTGCGCCACTCTGCTGATTATGTTCGTGCAAAAGTTTTCAATAAGTTCCAATAATTTGAAAGTGTTTGCAGTTTAAAATGGAATCATTCAAGAAATT
Source organism: Phallusia mammillata (assembly GCF_965637545.1). Lineage (NCBI taxonomy): Eukaryota > Metazoa > Chordata > Ascidiacea > Phlebobranchia > Ascidiidae > Phallusia > Phallusia mammillata. The sequence continues at coordinate 11,004,912 of NC_137258.1, forward strand.
CGAGAATAGACGCAACCAGAATTTTTATGTTTGTTCACAAATGCAAAGCAACTTAAAACAATCGCCAGAAACAAACAAAAAACAAATCTGCTGTGACCAGGCTTCGAACCTGGGTTGTCACGGCCACAACGTGAAGTACTAACCACTATACGATCACAGCATGTATGTAGCAGAGGATGGTTTCGATCGATCGACCTCTGGGTTATGGGCCCAGCACGCTTCCGCTGCGCCACTCTGCTGATTTTGACGATGCACCAGTTTTCAATAAGTTCCAATGATTCGAAAGTCTTTGCAGTTTAAAATGAAATCATTCAAGAAATTCGAGAATAGACGCAACCAGAATTTTTATGTTTGTTCACAAATGCAAAGCAACTTAAAACAATCGCCAGAAACAAACAAAAAACAAAAAACAAATCTGCTGTGACCAGGATTGGAACCTGGGTTGTCACGGCCACAACGTGAAGTACTAACCACTATACGATCACAGCATGTATGTAGCAGAGGATGGTTTCGATCCATCGACCTCTGGGTTATGGGCCCAGCACGCCTCCGCTGCGCCACTCTGCTGATTATGTTCATGCAAAAGTTTTCAATAAGTTCCAATAACTTGAAAGTGTTTGCAGTTTAAAATGCAAACATTCAAGAAATTCCAGAATAGATGCAACCAGAATTTGTATGTTTGTTCACAAATGCAAAGCAACTTAAAACAATCGCCAGAAACAAACCTAAAACAAATCTGCTGTGACCAGGATTCGAACCTGGGTTGTCACGGGCACAACGTGAAGTACTAACCACTATACGATCACAGCATGTATATAGCAGAAGATGGTTTCGATCGATCGACCTCTGGGTTATGGGCCCAGCACGCTTCCGCTGCGCCACTCTGCTGATTTTGACGATGCACCAGTTTTCAATAAGTTCCAATGATTTGAAAGTCTTTGCAGTTTAAAATGCAATCATTCAAGAAATTCGAGAATAGATGCAACCAGAATTTTTATGTTTGTTCACAAATGCAAAGCAACTTAAAACAATCGCCAGAAACAAACAAAAAATAAATCTGCTGTGACCAGGATTCGAACCTGGGTTGTCACGGCCACAACGTGAAGTACTAACCACTATACGATCACAGCATGTATGTAGCAGAGATGGTTTCGATCCATCGACCTCTGGGTTATGGGCCCAGTACGCTTCCGCTGCGCCACTCTGCTGATTATGTTCATGCAAAAGTTTTCAATAAGTTCCAATGATTTGATAGTGTTTGCAGTTTAAAATGCAATCATTCAAGAAATTCCAGAATAGATGCAACCAGAATTTTTATGTTTGTTCACAAATGCAAAGCAACTTAAAACAATCGCCAGAAACAAAAAAAAAACCAAAAACAAATCTGCTGTGACCAGGATTCGAACCTGGGTTGTCACGGCCACAACGTGAAGTACTAACCACTATACGATCACAGCATGTATGTAGCAGAGGATGGTTTCGATCCATCGACCTCTGGGTTATGGGCCCAGCACGCTTCCGCTGCGCCACTCTGCTGATTATGTTCATGCAACAGTTTTCAATAAGTTCCAATAATTTGATAGTGTTTGCAGTTTAAAATGCAATCATTCAAGAAATTCCAAAATAGATGCAACCATAATTTGTATGTTTGTTCACAAATGCAAAGCAACTTAAAACAATCGCCAGAAACAAACAAAAAACAAATCTGCTGTGACCAGGATTCGAACCTGGGTTGTCACGGCCACAACGTGAATTACTAACCACTATACGATCACAGCATGTATGTAGCAGAGGATGGTTTCGATCCATCGACCTCTGGGTTATGGGCCCAGCACGCTTCCGCTGCGCCACTCTGCTGATTATGTTCATGCAAAAGTTTTCAATAAGTTCCAATAATTTGAAAGTCTTTGCAGTTTAAAATGGAATCATTCAAGAAATTCCAGAATAGATGCAACCAGAATTTTTATCTTTGTTCACAAATGCAAAGCAACTTAAAACAATCGCCAGAAACAAACAAAAAACAAATCTGCTGTGACCAGGATTCGAACCTGGGTTGTCACGGCCACAACGTGAAGTACTAACCACTATACGATCACAGCATGTATGTAGCAGAGGATGGTTTCGATCCCTCAACCTCTGGGTTATGGGCCCAGCACGCTTCCGCTGCGCCACTCTGCTGATTATGTTCATGCAAAAGTTTTCAATAAGTTTCAATAACTTGAAAGTGTTTGCAGTTTAAAATGCAATCATTCAAAAAATTCGAGAATAGATGCAACCAGAATTTTTATGTTTGTTCACAAATGCAAAGCAACTTAAAACAATCGCCAGAAACAAACAAAAAACAAAAAACAAATCTGCTGTGACCACGGTTCGAACCTGGGTTGTCACGGCCACAACGTGAAGTGCTAACCACTATACGATCACAGCATGTATGTAGCAGAGGATGGTTTCGATCCATCGACCTCTGGGTTATGGGCCCAGCACGCTTCCGCTGCGCCACTCTGCTGATTATGTTCATGCAAAAGTTTTCAATAAGTTCCAATAATTTGAAAGTGTTTGCAGTTTAAAATGCAATCATTCAAAAAATTCCAGAATAGATGCAACCAGAATTTTTATGTTTGTTCACAAATGCAAAGCAACTTAAAACAATCGCCAGAAACAAGCAAAAAACAAAAAACAAATGTGCTGTGACCAGCATTCGAACCTGGGTTGTCACGGCAACAACGTGAAGTACTAACCACTATACGATCACAGCATGTATGTAGCAGAGGATGGTTTCGATCCATCGACCTCTGGGTTATGGGCCCAGCACGCTTCCGCTGCGCCACTCTGCTGATTTTGTAGATGCAACAGTTTTCAATAAGTTCCAATGATTTGAAAGTGTTTGCAGTTTAAAATGCAATCATTCAAAAAATTCGAGAATAGATGCAACCAGAATTTTTATGTTTGTTCACAAATGCAAAGCAACTTAAAACAATCGCCAGAAACAAACAAAAAACAAAAAACAAATCTGCTGTGACCACGGTTCGAACCTGGGTTGTCACGGCCACAACGTGAAGTGCTAACCACTATACGATCACAGCATGTATGGAGCAGAGGATGGTTTCGATCCATCGACCTCTGGGTTATGGGCCCAGCACGCTTCCGCTGCGCCACTCTGCTGATTATGTTCATGCAAAAGTTTTCAATAAGTTCCAATAATTTGAAAGTGTTTGCAGTTTAAAATGCAATCATTCAAGAAATTCGAGAATAGATGCAACCAGTATGTTTATGTTTGTTCACAAATGCAAAGCAACTTAAAACAATCGCCAGAAACAAACAAAAAACAAAAAACAAATCTGCTGTGACCAGGATTCGAACCTGGGTTGTCACGGCCACAACGTGAAGTACTAACCACTATACGATCACAGCATGTATGTAGCAGAGGATGGTTCTGATTCATCGACCTCTGGGTTATGGGCCCAGCACGCTTCCGCTGCGCCACTCTGCTGATTATGTTCATGCAAAAGTTTTCAATAAGTTCCAATAATTTGATAGTGTTTGCAGTTTAAAATGCAATCATTCAAGAAATCCCAGAATAGATGCAACCAGAATTTTTATCTTTGTTCACAAATGCAAAGCAACTTAAAACAATCGCCAGAAACAAACAAAAAACAAATCTACTGTGACCAGGATTCGAACCTGGGTTGTCACGGCCACAACGTGAAGTACTAACCACTATACGATCACAGCATGTATGTAGCAGAGGATGGTTTCGATCCATCGACCTCTGGGTTATGGGTCCAGTACGCTTCCGCTGCGCCACTCTGCTGATTATGTTCATGCAAAAGTTTTCAATAAGTTCCAATAATTTGATAGTGTTTGCAGTTTAAAATGCAATCATTCAAGAAATTCCAGAATAGATGCAACCAGAATTTTTATCTTTGTTCACAAATGCAAAGCAACTTAAAACAATCGCCAGAAACAAACAAAAAACAAAAAACACATCAGCTGCGACCAGGATTCGAACCTGGGTTGTCACGGCCACAACGTGAAGTACTAACCACTATACGATCACAGCATGTATGTAGCAGAGGATGGTTTCGATCCATCGACCTCTGGGTTATGGGTCCAGTACGCTTCCGCTGCGCCAATCTGCTGATTATGTTCATGCAAAAGTTTTCAATAAGTTCCAATAACTTGAAAGTGTTTGCAGTTTAAAATGCAATCATTCAAAAAATTCGAGAATAGATGCAACCAGAATTTTTATGTTTGTTCACAAATGCAAAGCAACTTAAAACAATCGCCAGAAACAAACAAAAAACAAAAAACAAATCTGCTGTGACCACGGTTCGAACCTGGGTTGTCACGGCCACAACGTGAAGTGCTAACCACTATACGATCACAGCATGTATGTAGCAGAGGATGGTTTCGATCCATCGACCTCTGGATTATGGGCCCAGCACGCTTCCGCTGCGCCACTCTGCTGATTATGTTCATGCAACAGTTTTCAATAAGTTCCAATAACTTGAAAGTGTTTGCAGTTTAAAATGCAATCATTCAAAAAATTCCAGAATAGATGCAACCAGAATTTTTATGTTTGTTCACAAATGCAAAGCAACTTAAAACAATCGCCAGAAACAAACAAAAAACAAAAAACAAATCTGCTGTGACCACGGTTCGAACCTGGGTTGTCACGGCCACAACGTGAAGTACTAACCACTATACGATCACAGCATGTTTGTAGCAGAGGTTGGTTTCGATCCATCGACCTCTGGGTTATGGGCCCAGCACGCTTCCGCTGCGCCACTCTGCTGATTTTGTCGATGCAACAGTTTTCAATAAGTTCCAATAATTTGAAAGTGTTTGCAGTTTAAAATGCAATCGTTCAAAAAATTCGAGAATAGATGCAACCAGAATTTTTATGTTTGTTCACAAATGCAAAGCAACTTAAAACAATCGCCAGAAACAAACAAAAAACAAATCTGCTGTGACCAGGATTCGAACCTGGGTTGTCACGGCCACAACGTGAAGTACTAACCACTACGCGATCACAGCATGTATGTAGCAGAGGATGGTTTCGATCCATCGACCTCTGGGTTATGGGTCCAGTACGCTTCCGCTGCGCCACTCTGCTGATTATGTTCATGCAAAAGTTTTCAATAAGTTCCAATAATTTGATAGTGTTTGCAGTTTAAAATGCAATCATTCAAGAAATTCGAGAATAGATGCAACCAGAATTTTTATGTTTGTTCACAAATGCAAAGCAACTTAAAACAATCGCCAGAAACAAACAAAAAACAAATCTGCTGTGACCAGGATTCGAACCTGGGTTGTCACGGCCACAACGTGAAGTACTAACCACTATACGATCACAGCATGTATGTAGCAGAGGATGGTTTCGATCCATCGACCTCTGGGTTATGGGCCCAGCACGCTTCCGCTGCGCCACTCTGCTGATTTTGACGATGCAAAAGTTTTCAATAAGTTCCAATAATTTGATAGTGTTTGCAGTTTAAAATGCAATCATTCAAGAAATTCGAGAATAGATGCAACCAGAATTTTTATGTTTGTTCACAAATGCAAAGCAACTTAAAACAATCGCAAGAAACAAACAAAAAACAAAAAACAAATGTGCTGTGACCAGGATTCGAATCTGGGTTGTCACGGCCACAACGTGAAGTACTAACCACTATACGATCACAGCATGTATGGAGCAGAGGATGGTTTCGATCCATCGACCTCTGGGTTATGGGCCCAGCACGCTTCCGCTGCGCCACTCTGCTGATTTTGACGATGCAACAGTTTTCAATAAGTTCCAATGGTTTGAAAGTCTTTGCAGTTTAAAATGCAATCGTTCAAGAAATTCGAGAATAGACGCAACCAGAATTTTTATGTTTGTTCACAAATGCAAAGCAACTTAAAACAATCGCCAGAAACAAACAAAAAATAAATCTGCTGTGACAAGGATTCGAACCTGGGTTGTCACGGCCACAACGTGAAGTACTAACCACTGCGCGATCACAGCATGTATGTAGCAGAGGATGGTTTCGATCCATCGACCTCTGGGTTATGGGTCCAGCACGCTTCCGCTGCGCCACTCTGCTGATTTAGACGATGCACTAGTTTTCAATAAGTTCCAATAATTTGATAGTGTTTGCAGTTTAAAATGCAATCATTCAAGAAATTCGAGAATAGATGCAACCAGAATTTTTATCTTTGTTCACAAATGCAAAGCAACTTAAAACAATCGCCAGAAACAAACAAAAAACAAATCTGCTGTGACCAGGATTCGAACCTGGGTTGTCACGGCCACAACGTGAAGTACTAACCACTATACGATCACAGCATGTATGTAGCAGAGGATGGTTTCGATCCCTCAACCTCTGGGTTATGGGCCCAGCACGCTTCCGCTGCGCCACTCTGCTGATTATGTTCATGCAAAAGTTTTCAATAAGTTTCAATAACTTGAAAGTGTTTGCAGTTTAAAATGCAATCATTCAAAAAATTCGAGAATAGATGCAACCAGAATTTTTATGTTTGTTCACAAATGCAAAGCAACTTAAAACAATCGCCAGAAACAAACAAAAAACAAAAAACAAATCTGCTGTGACCACGGTTCGAACCTGGGTTGTCACGGCCACAACGTGAAGTGCTAACCACTATACGATCACAGCATGTATGTAGCAGAGGATGGTTTCGATCCATCGACCTCTGGGTTATGGGCCCAGCACGCTTCCGCTGCGCCACTCTGCTGATTATGTTCATGCAAAAGTTTTCAATAAGTTCCAATAATTTGAAAGTGTTTGCAGTTTAAAATGCAATCATTCAAAAAATTCCAGAATAGATGCAACCAGAATTTTTATGTTTGTTCACAAATGCAAAGCAACTTAAAACAATCGCCAGAAACAAGCAAAAAACAAAAAACAAATGTGCTGTGACCAGCATTCGAACCTGGGTTGTCACGGCAACAACGTGAAGTACTAACCACTATACGATCACAGCATGTATGTAGCAGAGGATGGTTTCGATCCATCGACCTCTGGGTTATGGGCCCAGCACGCTTCCGCTGCGCCACTCTGCTGATTTTGTAGATGCAACAGTTTTCAATAAGTTCCAATGATTTGAAAGTGTTTGCAGTTTAAAATGCAATCATTCAAAAAATTCGAGAATAGATGCAACCAGAATTTTTATGTTTGTTCACAAATGCAAAGCAACTTAAAACAATCGCCAGAAACAAACAAAAAACAAAAAACAAATCTGCTGTGACCACGGTTCGAACCTGGGTTGTCACGGCCACAACGTGAAGTGCTAACCACTATACGATCACAGCATGTATGTAGCAGAGGATGGTTTCGATCCATCGACCTCTGGATTATGGGCCCAGCACGCTTCCGCTGCGCCACTCTGCTGATTATGTTCATGCAACAGTTTTCAATAAGTTCCAATAACTTGAAAGTGTTTGCAGTTTAAAATGCAATCATTCAAAAAATTCCAGAATAGATGCAACCAGAATTTTTATGTTTGTTCACAAATGCAAAGCAACTTAAAACAATCGCCAGAAACAAACAAAAAACAAAAAACAAATCTGCTGTGACCACGGTTCGAACCTGGGTTGTCACGGCCACAACGTGAAGTACTAACCACTATACGATCACAGCATGTTTGTAGCAGAGGTTGGTTTCGATCCATCGACCTCTGGGTTATGGGCCCAGCACGCTTCCGCTGCGCCACTCTGCTGATTTTGTCGATGCAACAGTTTTCAATAAGTTCCAATAATTTGAAAGTGTTTGCAGTTTAAAATGCAATCGTTCAAAAAATTCGAGAATAGATGCAACCAGAATTTTTATGTTTGTTCACAAATGCAAAGCAACTTAAAACAATCGCCAGAAACAAACAAAAAACAAATCTGCTGTGACCAGGATTCGAACCTGGGTTGTCACGGCCACAACGTGAAGTACTAACCACTACGCGATCACAGCATGTATGTAGCAGAGGATGGTTTCGATCCATCGACCTCTGGGTTATGGGTCCAGTACGCTTCCGCTGCGCCACTCTGCTGATTATGTTCATGCAAAAGTTTTCAATAAGTTCCAATAATTTGATAGTGTTTGCAGTTTAAAATGCAATCATTCAAGAAATTCGAGAATAGATGCAACCAGAATTTTTATGTTTGTTCACAAATGCAAAGCAACTTAAAACAATCGCCAGAAACAAACAAAAAACAAATCTGCTGTGACCAGGATTCGAACCTGGGTTGTCACGGCCACAACGTGAAGTACTAACCACTATACGATCACAGCATGTATGTAGCAGAGGATGGTTTCGATCCATCGACCTCTGGGTTATGGGCCCAGCACGCTTCCGCTGCGCCACTCTGCTGATTTTGACGATGCAAAAGTTTTCAATAAGTTCCAATAATTTGATAGTGTTTGCAGTTTAAAATGCAATCATTCAAGAAATTCGAGAATAGATGCAACCAGAATTTTTATGTTTGTTCACAAATGCAAAGCAACTTAAAACAATCGCAAGAAACAAACAAAAAACAAAAAACAAATGTGCTGTGACCAGGATTCGAATCTGGGTTGTCACGGCCACAACGTGAAGTACTAACCACTATACGATCACAGCATGTATGGAGCAGAGGATGGTTTCGATCCATCGACCTCTGGGTTATGGGCCCAGCACGCTTCCGCTGCGCCACTCTGCTGATTTTGACGATGCAACAGTTTTCAATAAGTTCCAATGGTTTGAAAGTCTTTGCAGTTTAAAATGCAATCGTTCAAGAAATTCGAGAATAGACGCAACCAGAATTTTTATGTTTGTTCACAAATGCAAAGCAACTTAAAACAATCGCCAGAAACAAACAAAAAATAAATCTGCTGTGACAAGGATTCGAACCTGGGTTGTCACGGCCACAACGTGAAGTACTAACCACTGCGCGATCACAGCATGTATGTAGCAGAGGATGGTTTCGATCCATCGACCTCTGGGTTATGGGTCCAGCACGCTTCCGCTGCGCCACTCTGCTGATTTAGACGATGCACTAGTTTTCAATAAGTTCCAATAATTTGATAGTGTTTGCAGTTTAAAATGCAATCATTCAAGAAATTCGAGAATAGATGCAACCAGAATTTTTATCTTTGTTCACAAATGCAAAGCAACTTAAAACAATCGCCAGAAACAAACAAAAAACAAATCTGCTGTGACCAGGATTCGAACCTGGGTTGTCACGGCCACAACGTGAAGTACTAACCACTATACGATCACAGCATGTATGTAGCAGAGGATGGTTTCGATCCCTCAACCTCTGGGTTATGGGCCCAGCACGCTTCCGCTGCGCCACTCTGCTGATTATGTTCATGCAAAAGTTTTCAATAAGTTTCAATAACTTGAAAGTGTTTGCAGTTTAAAATGCAATCATTCAAAAAATTCGAGAATAGATGCAACCAGAATTTTTATGTTTGTTCACAAATGCAAAGCAACTTAAAACAATCGCCAGAAACAAACAAAAAACAAAAAACAAATCTGCTGTGACCACGGTTCGAACCTGGGTTGTCACGGCCACAACGTGAAGTGCTAACCACTATACGATCACAGCATGTATGTAGCAGAGGATGGTTTCGATCCATCGACCTCTGGGTTATGGGCCCAGCACGCTTCCGCTGCGCCACTCTGCTGATTATGTTCATGCAAAAGTTTTCAATAAGTTCCAATAATTTGAAAGTGTTTGCAGTTTAAAATGCAATCATTCAAAAAATTCCAGAATAGATGCAACCAGAATTTTTATGTTTGTTCACAAATGCAAAGCAACTTAAAACAATCGCCAGAAACAAGCAAAAAACAAAAAACAAATGTGCTGTGACCAGCATTCGAACCTGGGTTGTCACGGCAACAACGTGAAGTACTAACCACTATACGATCACAGCATGTATGTAGCAGAGGATGGTTTCGATCCATCGACCTCTGGGTTATGGGCCCAGCACGCTTCCGCTGCGCCACTCTGCTGATTTTGTAGATGCAACAGTTTTCAATAAGTTCCAATGATTTGAAAGTGTTTGCAGTTTAAAATGCAATCATTCAAAAAATTCGAGAATAGATGCAACCAGAATTTTTATGTTTGTTCACAAATGCAAAGCAACTTAAAACAATCGCCAGAAACAAACAAAAAACAAAAAACAAATCTGCTGTGACCACGGTTCGAACCTGGGTTGTCACGGCCACAACGTGAAGTGCTAACCACTATACGATCACAGCATGTATGGAGCAGAGGATGGTTTCGATCCATCGACCTCTGGGTTATGGGCCCAGCACGCTTCCGCTGCGCCACTCTGCTGATTATGTTCATGCAAAAGTTTTCAATAAGTTCCAATAATTTGAAAGTGTTTGCAGTTTAAAATGCAATCATTCAAGAAATTCGAGAATAGATGCAACCAGTATGTTTATGTTTGTTCACAAATGCAAAGCAACTTAAAACAATCGCCAGAAACAAACAAAAAACAAAAAACAAATCTGCTGTGACCAGGATTCGAACCTGGGTTGTCACGGCCACAACGTGAAGTACTAACCACTATACGATCACAGCATGTATGTAGCAGAGGATGGTTCTGATTCATCGACCTCTGGGTTATGGGCCCAGCACGCTTCCGCTGCGCCACTCTGCTGATTATGTTCATGCAAAAGTTTTCAATAAGTTCCAATAATTTGATAGTGTTTGCAGTTTAAAATGCAATCATTCAAGAAATCCCAGAATAGATGCAACCAGAATTTTTATCTTTGTTCACAAATGCAAAGCAACTTAAAACAATCGCCAGAAACAAACAAAAAACAAATCTACTGTGACCAGGATTCGAACCTGGGTTGTCACGGCCACAACGTGAAGTACTAACCACTATACGATCACAGCATGTATGTAGCAGAGGATGGTTTCGATCCATCGACCTCTGGGTTATGGGTCCAGTACGCTTCCGCTGCGCCACTCTGCTGATTATGTTCATGCAAAAGTTTTCAATAAGTTCCAATAATTTGATAGTGTTTGCAGTTTAAAATGCAATCATTCAAGAAATTCCAGAATAGATGCAACCAGAATTTTTATCTTTGTTCACAAATGCAAAGCAACTTAAAACAATCGCCAGAAACAAACAAAAAACAAAAAACACATCAGCTGCGACCAGGATTCGAACCTGGGTTGTCACGGCCACAACGTGAAGTACTAACCACTATACGATCACAGCATGTATGTAGCAGAGGATGGTTTCGATCCATCGACCTCTGGGTTATGGGTCCAGTACGCTTCCGCTGCGCCAATCTGCTGATTATGTTCATGCAAAAGTTTTCAATAAGTTCCAATAACTTGAAAGTGTTTGCAGTTTAAAATGCAATCATTCAAAAAATTCGAGAATAGATGCAACCAGAATTTTTATGTTTGTTCACAAATGCAAAGCAACTTAAAACAATCGCCAGAAACAAACAAAAAACAAAAAACAAATCTGCTGTGACCACGGTTCGAACCTGGGTTGTCACGGCCACAACGTGAAGTGCTAACCACTATACGATCACAGCATGTATGTAGCAGAGGATGGTTTCGATCCATCGACCTCTGGATTATGGGCCCAGCACGCTTCCGCTGCGCCACTCTGCTGATTATGTTCATGCAACAGTTTTCAATAAGTTCCAATAACTTGAAAGTGTTTGCAGTTTAAAATGCAATCATTCAAAAAATTCCAGAATAGATGCAACCAGAATTTTTATGTTTGTTCACAAATGCAAAGCAACTTAAAACAATCGCCAGAAACAAACAAAAAACAAAAAACAAATCTGCTGTGACCACGGTTCGAACCTGGGTTGTCACGGCCACAACGTGAAGTACTAACCACTATACGATCACAGCATGTTTGTAGCAGAGGTTGGTTTCGATCCATCGACCTCTGGGTTATGGGCCCAGCACGCTTCCGCTGCACCACTCTGCTGATTTTGTCGATGCAACAGTTTTCAATAAGTTCCAATAATTTGAAAGTGTTTGCAGTTTAAAATGCAATCGTTCAAAAAATTCGAGAATAGATGCAACCAGAATTTTTATGTTTGTTCACAAATGCAAAGCAACTTAAAACAATCGCCAGAAACAAACAAAAAACAAATCTGCTGTGACCAGGATTCGAACCTGGGTTGTCACGGCCACAACGTGAAGTACTAACCACTACGCGATCACAGCATGTATGTAGCAGAGGATGGTTTCGATCCATCGACCTCTGGGTTATGGGTCCAGTACGCTTCCGCTGCGCCACTCTGCTGATTATGTTCATGCAAAAGTTTTCAATAAGTTCCAATAACTTGAAAGTGTTTGCAGTTTAAAATGCAATCGTTCAAGAAATTCGAGAATAGACGCAACCAGAATTTTTATGTTTGTTCACAAATGCAAAGCAACTTAAAACAATCGCCAGAAACAAACAAAAAATAAATCTGCTGTGACAAGGATTCGAACCTGGGTTGTCACGGCCACAACGTGAAGTACTAACCACTGCGCGATCACAGCATGTATGTAGCAGAGGATGGTTTCGATCCATCGACCTCTGGGTTATGGGTCCAGCACGCTTCCGCTGCGCCACTCTGCTGATTTAGACGATGCACTAGTTTTCAATAAGTTCCAATAATTTGATAGTGTTTGCAGTTTAAAATGCAATCATTCAAGAAATTCGAGAATAGATGCAACCAGAATTTTTATGTTTGTTCACAAATGCAAAGCAACTTAAAACAATCGCCAGAAACAAACAAAAAACAAATCTGCTGTGACCAGGATTCGAATCTGGGTTGTCACGGCCACAACGTGAAGTACTAACCACTATACCAGGGGCGGGCAACTTCTCCAGTCGGCGGGCCTGATATGGGAAAATGAAGTACTTGGCGGGCCGGATTCCTGAATCGATACATTAATCGCGTATTTATCCAGTGATCCAAAACCGTATTTTTGACCACCTAAACCAGGGGTGGGGAACCTTTTCGTTTATAAAAGCTACCTAACGATTTATCGACACTCGCGTAGGCCGCATAGACTATTTCCCAGGCCAAGGGCAGTGATGTTCAAACTTTTTGACTTACAGAATGGTCGTTTTGCTATTTCCTCGTAGTTTGTAGGACTGACGGTCCCAGCTAATTAAAATTCCTCACTACATTTTCATCTTCACTACAACATTCAGGATTTATTTAACCTAGAAATTGCTGAACCTGGAGTTTTTGGTAGTCCTAACTATGGAAATCGCTTTATGTACCAATATGGGACCACATGGGTCTTGTTTGAAAACCGCTGCCCTGGAACTAATCAAAAAATAATCTGCAATAAAGTCAAAAATACGTTTCTGCCTATTTTTTTCAGCGCCTGGTTCAGTCGGTTATATCAACATCTTAAAAATGTATTTTGCCATCGAAGGCCGCACTTACTGCCCTGAAAGGCCGCATGTGGCCTTTAGGCCGCAGGTTCCCCACCCCTGCCTGAACTAGGCTATACGTGTGGAAACAAAGAAAACCGTTAAAGTAGGACACACACAATGTTGCTAGTTATGTCGTAACAATGGACGTATGGTGCAATGGTAACAACGGCGGGAAATTTTTTTGCTATTGGGGAGCGTTACTGTGCGTTACAACTGTAATTTGACGTAGTAAGCAAGTAATGGGGGATTGCGGTAGACTGTGGCCGCGGGCCACATTATCATGTAAGACCGGAAACTGTCCGCGGGCCACTCAAAATCCCGTCGCGGGCCGGATGTTGCCCACCCCTGCACTATACGATCACAGCATGTATGTAGCAGAGGATGGTTTCGATCCATCGACCTCTGGGTTATGGGCCCAGCACGCTTCCGCTGCGCCACTCTGCTGATTATGTTCATGCAAAAGTTTTCAATAAGTTCCAATAATTTGATAGTGTTTGCAGTTTAAAATGCAATCATTCAAGAAATTCGAGAATAGATGCAACCAGAATTTTTATCTTTGTTCACAAATGCAAAGCAACTTAAAACAATCGCAAGAAACAAACAAAAAACAAAAAACAAATGTGCTGTGACCACGGTTCGAATCTGGGTTGTCACGGCCACAACATGAAGTACTAACCACTATACGATCACAGCATGTATGTAGCAGAGGATGGTTTCGATCCATCGACCTCTGGGTTATGGGCCCAGCACGCTTCCGCTGCGCCACTCTGCTGATTTTGTCGATGCACCAGTTTTCAATAAGTTCCAATGATTTGAAAGTGTTTGCAGTTTAAAATGCAATCGTTCAAGAAATTCGAGAATAGATGCAACCCAAATTTTTATGTTTGTTCACAAATGCAAAGCAACTTAAAACAATCGCCAGAAACAAACAAAAAATAAATCTGCTGTGACAAGGATTCGAACCTGGGTTGTCACGGCCACAACGTGAAGTACTAACCACTATACGATCACAGCATGTATGTAGCAGAGGATGGTTTCGATCCATCGACCTCTGGGTTATGGGTCCAGTACGCTTCCGCTGCGCCACTCTGCTGATTATGTTCATGCAAAAGTTTTCAATAAGTTCCAATAATTTGATAGTGTTTGCAGTTTAAAATGCAATCATTCAAGAAATTCGAGAATAGATGCAACCAGAATTTTTATGTTTGTTCACAAATGCAAAGCAACTTAAAACAATCGCCAGAAACAAACAAAAAACAAAAAACAAATCTGCTGTGACCAGGATTCGAACCTGGGTTGTCACGGCCACAACGTGAAGTACTAACCACTATACGATCACAGCATGTATGTAGCAGAGGATGGTTTCGATCCATCGACCTCTGGGTTATGGGCCCAGCACGCTTCCGCTGCGCCACTCTGCTGATTATGTTCATGCAAAAGTTTTCAATAAGTTCCAATAATTTGATAGTGTTTGCAGTTTAAAATGCAATCATTCAAGAAATTCGAGAATAGATGCAACCAGAATTTTTATGTTTGTTCACAAATGCAAAGCAACTTAAAACAATCGCAAGAAACAAACAAAAAACAAAAAACAAATGTGCTGTGACCAGGATTCGAATCTGGGTTATCACGGCCACAGCGTGAAGTACTAACCACTATACGATCACAGCATGTATGTAGCAGAGGATGGTTTCGATCCCTCAACCTCTGGGTTATGGGCCCAGCACGCTTCCGCTGCGCCACTCTGCTGATTTTGACGATGCAACAGTTTTCAATAAGTTCCAATGGTTTGAAAGTCTTTGCAGTTTAAAATGCAATCGTTCAAGAAATTCGAGAATGGACGCAACCAGAATTTTTATGTTTGTTCACAAATGCAAAGCAACTTAAAACAATCGCCAGAAACAAACAAAAAACAAAAAACAAATCTGCTGTGACCAGGATTCGAACCTGGGTTGCAACGGCCACAACGTGAAGTACTAACCACTATACGATCACAGCATGTATGTAGCAGAGATGGTTTTGATCCATCGACCTCTGAGTTATGGGCCCAGCACGCTTCCGCTGCGCCACTCTGCTGATTTAGACGATGCACCAGTTTTCAATAAGTTCCAATGATTTGAAAGTCTTTGCAGTTTAAAATGCAATCGTTCAAGAAATTCGAGAATAGACGCAACCAGAATTTTTATGTTTGTTCACAAATGCAAAGCAACTTAAAACAATCGCCAGAAACAAACAAAAAACAAAAAACAAATCTGCTGTGACCAGGATTCGAACCTGGGTTGTCACGGCCACAACGTGAAGTACTAACCACTATACGATCACAGCATGTATGTAGCAGAGGATGGTTTCGATCCATCGACCTCTGGGTTATGGGCCCAGCACGCTTCCGCTGCGCCACTCTGCTGATTATGTTCATGCAAAAGTTTTCAATAAGTTCCAATAATTTGATAGTGTTTGCAGTTTAAAATGCAATCATTCAAGAAATTCGAGAATAGATGCAACCAGAATTTTTATGTTTGTTCACAAATGCAAAGCAACTTAAAACAATCGCAAGAAACAAACAAAAAACAAAAAACAAATGTGCTGTGACCAGGATTCGAATCTGGGTTATCACGGCCACAGCGTGAAGTACTAACCACTATACGATCACAGCATGTATGTAGCAGAGGATGGTTTCGATCCCTCAACCTCTGGGTTATGGGCCCAGCACGCTTCCGCTGCGCCACTCTGCTGATTTTGACGATGCAACAGTTTTCAATAAGTTCCAATGGTTTGAAAGTCTTTGCAGTTTAAAATGCAATCGTTCAAGAAATTCGAGAATGGACGCAACCAGAATTTTTATGTTTGTTCACAAATGCAAAGCAACTTAAAACAATCGCCAGAAACAAACAAAAAACAAAAAACAAATCTGCTGTGACCAGGATTCGAACCTGGGTTGCAACGGCCACAACGTGAAGTACTAACCACTATACGATCACAGCATGTATGTAGCAGAGATGGTTTTGATCCATCGACCTCTGAGTTATGGGCCCAGCACGCTTCCGCTGCGCCACTCTGCTGATTTAGACGATGCACCAGTTTTCAATAAGTTCCAATGATTTGAAAGTCTTTGCAGTTTAAAATGCAATCGTTCAAGAAATTCGAGAATAGACGCAACCAGAATTTTTATGTTTGTTCACAAATGCAAAGCAACTTAAAACAATCGCCAGAAACAAACAAAAAACAAAAAACAAATCTGCTGTGACCAGGATTCGAACCTGGGTTGTCACGGCCACAACGTGAAGTACTAGCCACTATACGATCACAGCATGTATGTAGCAGAGATGGTTTTGATCCATCGACCTCTGGGTTATGGGCCCAGCACGCTTCCGCTGCGCCACTCTGCTGATTTGGTCGATGCAACAGTTTTCAATAAGTTCCAAAGATTTGAAAGTGTTTGCAATTTAAAATGCAATCATTCAAGAAATTCCAGAATAGACGCAACCAGAATTTTTATGTTTGTTCACAAATGCAAAGCAACTTAAAACAATCGCCAGAAACACACAAAAAACAAAAAACAAAAAACAAATCTGCTGTGACCACGGTTCGAATCTGGGTTGTCACGGCCACAACGTGAAGTACTAACCACTATACGATCACAGCATGTATGTAGCAGAGGATGGTTTCGATCCATCGACCTCTGGGTTATGGGCCCAGCACGCTTCCGCTGCGCCACTCTGCTGATTTTGTCGATGCAACAGTTTTCAATAAGTTCCAATGATTTGAAAGTGTTTGCAGTTTAAAATGCAATCGTTCAAGAAATTCGAGAATAGATGCAACCCAAATTTTTATGTTTGTTCACAAATGCAAAGCAACTTAAAACAATCGCCAGAAACAAACAAAAAATAAATCTGCTGTGACAAGGATTCGAACCTGGGTTGTCACGGCCACAACGTGAAGTACTAACCACTATACGATCACAGCATGTATGTAGCAGAGGATGGTTTCGATCCATCGACCTCTGGGTTATGGGTCCAGTACGCTTCCGCTGCGCCACTCTGCTGATTATGTTCATGCAAAAGTTTTCAATAAGTTCCAATAATTTGATAGTGTTTGCAGTTTAAAATGCAATCATTCAAGAAATTCCAGAATAGATGCAACCAGAATTTTTATGTTTGTTCACAAATGCAAAGCAACTTAAAACAATCGCCAGAAACAAACAAAAAACAAAAAACAAATCTGCTGTGACCAGGATTCGAACCTGGGTTGTCACGGCCACAACGTGAAGTACTAACCACTATACGATCACAACATGTATGTAGCAGAGGATGGTTTCGATCCATCGACCTCTGGGTTATGGGCCCAGCACGCTTCCGCTGCGACACTCTGCTGATTTTGACGATGCAAAAGTTTTCAATAAGTTCCAATAATTTGATAGTGTTTGCAGTTAAAATGCAATCATTCAAGAAATTCGAGAATAGATGCAACCAGAATTTTTATCTTTGTTCACAAATGCAAAGCAACTTAAAACAATCGCCAGAAACAAACAAAAAACAAAAAACAAATGTGCTGTGACCAGGATTCGAATCTGGGTTGTCACGGCCACAACGTGAAGTACTAACCACTATATGATCACAGCATGTATGTAGCAGAGGATGGTTTCGATCCATCGACCTCTGGGTTATGGACCCAGCACGCTTCCGCTGCGCCACTCTGCTGATTTAGACGATGCACCAGTTTTCAATAAGTTCCAATGATTTGAAAGTCTTTGCAGTTTAAAATGCAATCATTCAAGAAATTCGAGAATAGATGCAACCAGAATTTTTATGTTTGTTCACAAATGCAAAGCAACTTAAAACAATCGCCAGAAACAAACAAAAAACAAAAAACAAATCTGCTGTGACCAGGATTCGAACCTGGGTTGTCACGGCCACAACGTGAAGTACTAACCACTATACGATCACAACATGTATGTAGCAGAGGATGGTTTCGATCCATCGACCTCTGGGTTATGGGCCCAGCACGCTTCCGCTGCGCCACTCTGCTGATTTTGACGATGCAAAAGTTTTCAATAAGTTCCAATAATTTGATAGTGTTTGCAGTTAAAATGCAATCATTCAAGAAATTCGAGAATAGATGCAACCAGAATTTTTATCTTTGTTCACAAATGCAAAGCAACTTAAAACAATCGCAAGAAACAAACAAAAAACAAAAAACAAATGTGCTGTGACCAGGATTCGAATCTGGGTTGTCACGGCCACAACGTGAAGTACTAACCACGATACGATCACAGCATGTATGTAGCAGAGGATGGTTTCGATCCATCGACCTCTGGGTTATGGGCCCAGCACGCTTCCGCTGCGCCACTCTGCTGATTTTGTCGATGCACCAGTTTTCAATAAGTTCCAATGATTTGAAAGTGTTTGCAGTTTAAAATGCAATCGTTCAAGAAATTCGAGAATAGATGCAACCCAAATTTTTATGTTTGTTCACAAATGCAAAGCAACTTAAAACAATCGCCAGAAACAAACAAAAAATAAATCTGCTGTGACAAGGATTCGAACCTGGGTTGTCACGGCCACAACGTGAAGTACTAACCACTATACGATCACAGCATGTATGTAGCAGAGGATGGTTTCGATCCATCGACCTCTGGGTTATGGGTCCAGTACGCTTCCGCTGCGCCACTCTGCTGATTATGTTCATGCAAAAGTTTTCAATAAGTTCCAATAATTTGATAGTGTTTGCAGTTTAAAATGCAATCATTCAAGAAATTCGAGAATAGATGCAACCAGAATTTTTATGTTTGTTCACAAATGCAAAGCAACTTAAAACAATCGCCAGAAACAAACAAAAAACAAAAAACAAATCTGCTGTGACCAGGATTCGAACCTGGGTTGTCACGGCCACAACGTGAAGTACTAACCACTATACGATCACAGCATGTATGTAGCAGAGGATGGTTTCGATCCATCGACCTCTGGGTTATGGGCCCAGCACGCTTCCGCTGCGCCACTCTGCTGATTATGTTCATGCAAAAGTTTTCAATAAGTTCCAATAATTTGATAGTGTTTGCAGTTTAAAATGCAATCATTCAAGAAATTCGAGAATAGATGCAACCAGAATTTTTATGTTTGTTCACAAATGCAAAGCAACTTAAAACAATCGCAAGAAACAAACAAAAAACAAAAAACAAATGTGCTGTGACCAGGATTCGAATCTGGGTTATCACGGCCACAGCGTGAAGTACTAACCACTATACGATCACAGCATGTATGTAGCAGAGGATGGTTTCGATCCCTCAACCTCTGGGTTATGGGCCCAGCACGCTTCCGCTGCGCCACTCTGCTGATTTTGACGATGCAACAGTTTTCAATAAGTTCCAATGGTTTGAAAGTCTTTGCAGTTTAAAATGCAATCGTTCAAGAAATTCGAGAATGGACGCAACCAGAATTTTTATGTTTGTTCACAAATGCAAAGCAACTTAAAACAATCGCCAGAAACAAACAAAAAACAAAAAACAAATCTGCTGTGACCAGGATTCGAACCTGGGTTGCAACGGCCACAACGTGAAGTACTAACCACTATACGATCACAGCATGTATGTAGCAGAGATGGTTTTGATCCATCGACCTCTGAGTTATGGGCCCAGCACGCTTCCGCTGCGCCACTCTGCTGATTTAGACGATGCACCAGTTTTCAATAAGTTCCAATGATTTGAAAGTCTTTGCAGTTTAAAATGCAATCGTTCAAGAAATTCGAGAATAGACGCAACCAGAATTTTTATGTTTGTTCACAAATGCAAAGCAACTTAAAACAATCGCCAGAAACAAACAAAAAACAAAAAACAAATCTGCTGTGACCAGGATTCGAACCTGGGTTGTCACGGCCACAACGTGAAGTACTAGCCACTATACGATCACAGCATGTATGTAGCAGAGATGGTTTTGATCCATCGACCTCTGGGTTATGGGCCCAGCACGCTTCCGCTGCGCCACTCTGCTGATTTGGTCGATGCAACAGTTTTCAATAAGTTCCAAAGATTTGAAAGTGTTTGCAATTTAAAATGCAATCATTCAAGAAATTCCAGAATAGACGCAACCAGAATTTTTATGTTTGTTCACAAATGCAAAGCAACTTAAAACAATCGCCAGAAACACACAAAAAACAAAAAACAAAAAACAAATCTGCTGTGACCACGGTTCGAATCTGGGTTGTCACGGCCACAACGTGAAGTACTAACCACTATACGATCACAGCATGTATGTAGCAGAGGATGGTTTCGATCCATCGACCTCTGGGTTATGGGCCCAGCACGCTTCCGCTGCGCCACTCTGCTGATTTTGTCGATGCAACAGTTTTCAATAAGTTCCAATGATTTGAAAGTGTTTGCAGTTTAAAATGCAATCGTTCAAGAAATTCGAGAATAGATGCAACCCAAATTTTTATGTTTGTTCACAAATGCAAAGCAACTTAAAACAATCGCCAGAAACAAACAAAAAATAAATCTGCTGTGACAAGGATTCGAACCTGGGTTGTCACGGCCACAACGTGAAGTACTAACCACTATACGATCACAGCATGTATGTAGCAGAGGATGGTTTCGATCCATCGACCTCTGGGTTATGGGTCCAGTACGCTTCCGCTGCGCCACTCTGCTGATTATGTTCATGCAAAAGTTTTCAATAAGTTCCAATAATTTGATAGTGTTTGCAGTTTAAAATGCAATCATTCAAGAAATTCCAGAATAGATGCAACCAGAATTTTTATGTTTGTTCACAAATGCAAAGCAACTTAAAACAATCGCCAGAAACAAACAAAAAACAAAAAACAAATCTGCTGTGACCAGGATTCGAACCTGGGTTGTCACGGCCACAACGTGAAGTACTAACCACTATACGATCACAACATGTATGTAGCAGAGGATGGTTTCGATCCATCGACCTCTGGGTTATGGGCCCAGCACGCTTCCGCTGCGACACTCTGCTGATTTTGACGATGCAAAAGTTTTCAATAAGTTCCAATAATTTGATAGTGTTTGCAGTTAAAATGCAATCATTCAAGAAATTCGAGAATAGATGCAACCAGAATTTTTATCTTTGTTCACAAATGCAAAGCAACTTAAAACAATCGCCAGAAACAAACAAAAAACAAAAAACAAATGTGCTGTGACCAGGATTCGAATCTGGGTTGTCACGGCCACAACGTGAAGTACTAACCACTATACGATCACAGCATGTATGTAGCAGAGGATGGTTTCGATCCATCGACCTCTGGGTTATGGGCCCAGCACGCTTCCGCTGCGCCACTCTGCTGATTTAGACGATGCACCAGTTTTCAATAAGTTCCAATGATTTGAAAGTCTTTGCAGTTTAAAATGCAATCATTCAAGAAATTCGAGAATAGATGCAACCAGAATTTTTATGTTTGTTCACAAATGCAAAGCAACTTAAAACAATCGCCAGAAACAAACAAAAAACAAAAAACAAATCTGCTGTGACCAGGATTCGAACCTGGGTTGTCACGGCCACAACGTGAAGTACTAACCACTATACGATCACAACATGTATGTAGCAGAGGATGGTTTCGATCCATCGACCTCTGGGTTATGGGCCCAGCACGCTTCCGCTGCGCCACTCTGCTGATTTTGACGATGCAAAAGTTTTCAATAAGTTCCAATAATTTGATAGTGTTTGCAGTTAAAATGCAATCATTCAAGAAATTCGAGAATAGATGCAACCAGAATTTTTATCTTTGTTCACAAATGCAAAGCAACTTAAAACAATCGCAAGAAACAAACAAAAAACAAAAAACAAATGTGCTGTGACCAGGATTCGAATCTGGGTTGTCACGGCCACAACGTGAAGTACTAACCACGATACGATCACAGCATGTATGTAGCAGAGGATGGTTTCGATCCATCGACCTCTGGGTTATGGGCCCAGCACGCTTCCGCTGCGCCACTCTGCTGATTTTGTCGATGCACCAGTTTTCAATAAGTTCCAATGATTTGAAAGTGTTTGCAGTTTAAAATGCAATCGTTCAAGAAATTCGAGAATAGATGCAACCCAAATTTTTATGTTTGTTCACAAATGCAAAGCAACTTAAAACAATCGCCAGAAACAAACAAAAAATAAATCTGCTGTGACAAGGATTCGAACCTGGGTTGTCACGGCCACAACGTGAAGTACTAACCACTATACGATCACAGCATGTATGTAGCAGAGGATGGTTTCGATCCATCGACCTCTGGGTTATGGGTCCAGTACGCTTCCGCTGCGCCACTCTGCTGATTATGTTCATGCAAAAGTTTTCAATAAGTTCCAATAATTTGATAGTGTTTGCAGTTTAAAATGCAATCATTCAAGAAATTCGAGAATAGATGCAACCAGAATTTTTATGTTTGTTCACAAATGCAAAGCAACTTAAAACAATCGCCAGAAACAAACAAAAAACAAAAAACAAATCTGCTGTGACCAGGATTCGAACCTGGGTTGTCACGGCCACAACGTGAAGTACTAACCACTATACGATCACAGCATGTATGTAGCAGAGGATGGTTTCGATCCATCGACCTCTGGGTTATGGGCCCAGCACGCTTCCGCTGCGCCACTCTGCTGATTATGTTCATGCAAAAGTTTTCAATAAGTTCCAATAATTTGATAGTGTTTGCAGTTTAAAATGCAATCATTCAAGAAATTCGAGAATAGATGCAACCAGAATTTTTATGTTTGTTCACAAATGCAAAGCAACTTAAAACAATCGCAAGAAACAAACAAAAAACAAAAAACAAATGTGCTGTGACCAGGATTCGAATCTGGGTTATCACGGCCACAGCGTGAAGTACTAACCACTATACGATCACAGCATGTATGTAGCAGAGGATGGTTTCGATCCCTCAACCTCTGGGTTATGGGCCCAGCACGCTTCCGCTGCGCCACTCTGCTGATTTTGACGATGCAACAGTTTTCAATAAGTTCCAATGGTTTGAAAGTCTTTGCAGTTTAAAATGCAATCGTTCAAGAAATTCGAGAATGGACGCAACCAGAATTTTTATGTTTGTTCACAAATGCAAAGCAACTTAAAACAATCGCCAGAAACAAACAAAAAACAAAAAACAAATCTGCTGTGACCAGGATTCGAACCTGGGTTGCAACGGCCACAACGTGAAGTACTAACCACTATACGATCACAGCATGTATGTAGCAGAGATGGTTTTGATCCATCGACCTCTGAGTTATGGGCCCAGCACGCTTCCGCTGCGCCACTCTGCTGATTTAGACGATGCACCAGTTTTCAATAAGTTCCAATGATTTGAAAGTCTTTGCAGTTTAAAATGCAATCGTTCAAGAAATTCGAGAATAGACGCAACCAGAATTTTTATGTTTGTTCACAAATGCAAAGCAACTTAAAACAATCGCCAGAAACAAACAAAAAACAAAAAACAAATCTGCTGTGACCAGGATTCGAACCTGGGTTGTCACGGCCACAACGTGAAGTACTAGCCACTATACGATCACAGCATGTATGTAGCAGAGATGGTTTTGATCCATCGACCTCTGGGTTATGGGCCCAGCACGCTTCCGCTGCGCCACTCTGCTGATTTGGTCGATGCAACAGTTTTCAATAAGTTCCAAAGATTTGAAAGTGTTTGCAATTTAAAATGCAATCATTCAAGAAATTCCAGAATAGACGCAACCAGAATTTTTATGTTTGTTCACAAATGCAAAGCAACTTAAAACAATCGCCAGAAACACACAAAAAACAAAAAACAAAAAACAAATCTGCTGTGACCACGGTTCGAATCTGGGTTGTCACGGCCACAACGTGAAGTACTAACCACTATACGATCACAGCATGTATGTAGCAGAGGATGGTTTCGATCCATCGACCTCTGGGTTATGGGCCCAGCACGCTTCCGCTGCGCCACTCTGCTGATTTTGTCGATGCAACAGTTTTCAATAAGTTCCAATGATTTGAAAGTGTTTGCAGTTTAAAATGCAATCGTTCAAGAAATTCGAGAATATATGCAACCCAAATTTTTATGTTTGTTCACAAATGCAAAGCAACTTAAAACAATCGCCAGAAACAAACAAAAAATAAATCTGCTGTGACAAGGATTCGAACCTGGGTTGTCACGGCCACAACGTGAAGTACTAACCACTATACGATCACAGCATGTATGTAGCAGAGGATGGTTTCGATCCATCGACCTCTGGGTTATGGGTCCAGTACGCTTCCGCTGCGCCACTCTGCTGATTATGTTCATGCAAAAGTTTTCAATAAGTTCCAATAATTTGATAGTGTTTGCAGTTTAAAATGCAATCATTCAAGAAATTCCAGAATAGATGCAACCAGAATTTTTATGTTTGTTCACAAATGCAAAGCAACTTAAAACAATCGCCAGAAACAAACAAAAAACAAAAAACAAATCTGCTGTGACCAGGATTCGAACCTGGGTTGTCACGGCCACAACGTGAAGTACTAACCACTATACGATCACAACATGTATGTAGCAGAGGATGGTTTCGATCCATCGACCTCTCGGTTATGGGCCCAGCACGCTTCCGCTGCGACACTCTGCTGATTTTGACGATGCAAAAGTTTTCAATAAGTTCCAATAATTTGATAGTGTTTGCAGTTAAAATGCAATCATTCAAGAAATTCGAGAATAGATGCAACCAGAATTTTTATCTTTGTTCACAAATGCAAAGCAACTTAAAACAATCGCCAGAAACAAACAAAAAACAAAAAACAAATGTGCTGTGACCAGGATTCGAATCTGGGTTGTCACGGCCACAACGTGAAGTACTAACCACTATACGATCACAGCATGTATGTAGCAGAGGATGGTTTCGATCCATCGACCTCTGGGTTATGGGCCCAGCACGCTTCCGCTGCGCCACTCTGCTGATTTAGACGATGCACCAGTTTTCAATAAGTTCCAATGATTTGAAAGTCTTTGCAGTTTAAAATGCAATCATTCAAGAAATTCGAGAATAGATGCAACCAGAATTTTTATGTTTGTTCACAAATGCAAAGCAACTTAAAACAATCGCCAGAAACAAACAAAAAACAAAAAACAAATCTGCTGTGACCAGGATTCGAACCTGGGTTGTCACGGCCACAACGTGAAGTACTAACCACTATACGATCACAACATGTATGTAGCAGAGGATGGTTTCGATCCATCGACCTCTGGGTTATGGGCCCAGCACGCTTCCGCTGCGCCACTCTGCTGATTTTGACGATGCAAAAGTTTTCAATAAGTTCCAATAATTTGATAGTGTTTGCAGTTAAAATGCAATCATTCAAGAAATTCGAGAATAGATGCAACCAGAATTTTTATCTTTGTTCACAAATGCAAAGCAACTTAAAACAATCGCAAGAAACAAACAAAAAACAAAAAACAAATGTGCTGTGACCAGGATTCGAATCTGGGTTGTCACGGCCACAACGTGAAGTACTAACCACGATACGATCACAGCATGTATGTAGCAGAGGATGGTTTCGATCCATCGACCTCTGGGTTATGGGCCCAGCACGCTTCCGCTGCGCCACTCTGCTGATTTAGACGATGCACCAGTTTTCAATAAGTTCCAATGATTTGAAAGTCTTTGCAGTTTAAAATGCAATCATTCAAGAAATTCCAGAATAGATGCAACCAGAATTTTTATGTTTGTTCACAAATGCAAAGCAACTTAAAACAATCGCCAGAAACAAACAAAAAACAAAAACCAAATCTGCTGTGACCAGGATTCGAACCTGGGTTGTCACGGCCACAACGTGAAGTACTAACCACTATACGATCACAGCATGTATGTAGCAGAGGATGGTTTCGATCCATCGACCTCTGGGTTATGGGCCCAGCACGCTTCCGCTGCGCCACTCTGCTGATTATGTTCATGCAAAAGTTTTCAATAAGTTCCAATAATTTGATAGTGTTTGCAGTTTAAAATGCAATCATTCAAGAAATTCGAGAATAGATGCAACCAGAATTTTTATCTTTGTTCACAAATGCAAAGCAACTTAAAACAATCGCCAGAAACAAACAAAAAACAAAAAACAAATGTGCTGCGACCAGGATTCGAATCTGGGTTGTCACGGCCACAACGTGAAGTACTAACCACTATACGATCACAGCATGTATGTAGCAGAGGATGGTTTCGATCCATCGACCTCTGGGTTATGGGCCCAGCACGCTTCCGCTGCGCCACTCTGCTGATTTGGTCGATGCAACAGTTTTCAATAAGTTCCAATGATTTGAAAGTGTTTGCAGTTTAAAATGCAATCGTTCAAGAAATTCGAGAATAGATGCAACCAGAATTTTTATGTTTGTTCACAAATGCAAAGCAACTTAAAACAATCGCCAGAAACAAACAAAAAATAAATCTGCTGTGACCACGATTGGAACCTGGGTTGTCACGGCCACAACGTGAAGTACTAACCACTACGCGATCACAGCATGTATGTAGCAGAGGATGGTTTCGATCCATCGACCTCTGGGTTATGGGTTCAGTACGCTTCCGCTGCGCCACTCTGCTGATTATGTTCATGCAAAAGTTTTCAATAAGTTCCAATAATTTGAAAGTGTTTGCAGTTTAAAATGCAATCATTCAAGAAATTCCAGAATAGATGCAACCAGAATTTTTATGTTTGTTCACAAATGCAAAGCAACTTAAAACAATCGCCAGAAACAAACAAAAAACAAAAAACAAATCTGCTGTGACCAGGATTCGAACCTGGGTTGTCACGGCCACAACGTGAAGTACTAACCACTATACGATCACAGCATGTATGTAGCAGAGATGGTTTTGATCCATCGACCTCTGGGTTATGGGCCCAGCACGCTTCCGCTGCGCCACTCTGCTGATTTGGTCGATGCAACAGTTTTCAATAAGTTCCAAAGAATTGAAAGTGTTTGCAATTTAAAATGCAATCATTCAAGAAATTCCAGAATAGATGCAACCAGAATTTTTATGTTTGTTCACAAATGCAAAGCAACTTAAAACAATCGCCAGAAACAAACAAAAAACAAAAAACAAATCTGCTGTGACCACGGTTCGAATCTGGGTTGTCACGGCCACAACGTGAAGTACTAACCACTATACGATCACAGCATGTATGTAGCAGAGGATGGTTTCGATCCATCGACCTCTGGGTTATGGGCCCAGCACGCTTCCGCTGCGCCACTCTGCTGATTTTGTCGATGCACCAGTTTTCAATCAGTTCCAATGATTTGAAAGTGTTTGCAGTTTAAAATGCAATCGTTCAAGAAATTCCAGAATAGATGCAACCCAAATTTTTATGTTTGTTCACAAATGCAAAGCAACTTAAAACAATCGCCAGAAACAAACAAAAAATAAATCTGCTGTGACAAGGATTCGAACCTGGGTTGTCACGGCCACAACGTGAAGTACTAACCACTATACGATCACAGCATGTATGTAGCAGAGGATGGTTTCGATCCATCGACCTCTGGGTTATGGGTCCAGTACGCTTCCGCTGCGCTACTCTGCTGATTATGTTCATGCAAAAGTTTTCAATAAGTTCCAATAATTTGATAGTGTTTGCAGTTTAAAATGCAATCATTCAAGAAATTCCAGAATAGATGCAACCAGAATTTTTATGTTTGTTCACAAATGCAAAGCAACTTAAAACAATCGCCAGAAACAAACAAAAAACAAAAAACAAATCTGCTGTGACCAGGATTCGAACCTGGGTTGTCACGGCCACAACGTGAAGTACTAACCACTATACGATCACAACATGTATGTAGCAGAGGATGGTTTCGATCCATCGACCTCTGGGTTATGGGCCCAGCACGCTTCCGCTGCGCCACTCTGCTGATTTTGACGATGCAAAAGTTTTCAATAAGTTCCAATAATTTGATAGTGTTTGCAGTTAAAATGCAATCATTCAAGAAATTCGAGAATAGATGCAACCAGAATTTTTATCTTTGTTCACAAATGCAAAGCAACTTAAAACAATCGCCAGAAACAAACAAAAAACAAAAAACAAATGTGCTGTGACCAGGATTCGAATCTGGGTTGTCACGGCCACAACGTGAAGTACTAACCACTATACGATCACAGCATGTATGTAGCAGAGGATGGTTTCGATCCATCGACCTCTGGGTTATGGGCCCAGCACGCTTCCGCTGCGCCACTCTGCTGATTTAGACGATGCACCAGTTTTCAATAAGTTCCAATGATTTGAAAGTCTTTGCAGTTTAAAATGCAATCATTCAAGAAATTCGAGAATAGATGCAACCAGAATTTTTATGTTTGTTCACAAATGCAAAGCAACTTAAAACAATCGCCAGAAACAAACAAAAAACAAAAACCAAATCTGCTGTGACCAGGATTCGAACCTGGGTTGTCACGGCCACAACGTGAAGTACTAACCACTATACGATCACAGCATGTATGTACAGAGGATGGTTTCGATCCATCGACCTCTGGGTTATGGGCCCAGCACGCTTCCGCTGCGCCACTCTGCTGATTATGTTCATGCAAAAGTTTTCAATAAGTTCCAATAATTTGATAGTGTTTGCAGTTTAAAATGCAATCATTCAAGAAATTCGAGAATAGATGCAACCAGAATTTTTATCTTTGTTCACAAATGCAAAGCAACTTAAAACAATCGCCAGAAACAAACAAAAAACAAAAAACAAATGTGCTGCGACCAGGATTCGAATCTGGGTTGTCACGGCCACAACGTGAAGTACTAACCACTATACGATCACAGCATGTATGTAGCAGAGGATGGTTTCGATCCATCGACCTCTGGGTTATGGGCCCAGCACGCTTCCGCTGCGCCACTCTGCTGATTTTGTCGATGCAACAGTTTTCAATAAGTTCCAATGATTTGAAAGTGTTTGCAGTTTAAAATGCAATCGTTCAAGAAATTCGAGAATAGATGCAACCAGAATTTTTATGTTTGTTCACAAATGCAAAGCAACTTAAAACAATCGCCAGAAACAAACAAAAAATAAATCTGCTGTGACCACGATTGGAACCTGGGTTGTCACGGCCACAACGTGAAGTACTAACCACTACGCGATCACAGCATGTATGTAGCAGAGGATGGTTTCGATCCATCGACCTCTGGGTTATGGGTTCAGTACGCTTCCGCTGCGCCACTCTGCTGATTATGTTCATGCAAAAGTTTTCAATAAGTTCCAATAATTTGATAGTGTTTGCAGTTTAAAATGCAATCATTCAAGAAATTCCAGAATAGATGCAACCAGAATTTTTATGTTTGTTCACAAATGCAAAGCAACTTAAAACAATCGCCAGAAACAAACAAAAAACAAAAAACAAATGTGCTGCGACCAGGATTCGAATCTGGGTTGTCACGGCCACAACGTGAAGTACTAACCACTATACGATCACAGCATGTATGTAGCAGAGGATGGTTTCGATCCATCGACCTCTGGGTTATGGGCCCAGCACGCTTCCGCTGCGCCACTCTGCTGATTTTGTCGATGCAACAGTTTTCAATAAGTTCCAATGATTTGAAAGTGTTTGCAGTTTAAAATGCAATCGTTCAAGAAATTCGAGAATAGATGCAACCAGAATTTTTATGTTTGTTCACAAATGCAAAGCAACTTAAAACAATCGCCAGAAACAAACAAAAAATAAATCTGCTGTGACCACGATTGGAACCTGGGTTGTCACGGCCACAACGTGAAGTACTAACCACTATACGATCACAGCATGTATGTAGCAGAGGATGGTTTCGATCCATCGACCTCTGGGTTATGGGTTCAGTACGCTTCCGCTGCGCCACTCTGCTGGTTATGTTCATGCAAAAGTTTTCAATAAGTTCCAATAATTTGATAGTGTTTGCAGTTTAAAATGCAATCATTCAAGAAATTCCAGAATAGATGCAACCAGAATTTTTATCTTTGTTCACAAATGCAAAGCAACTTAAAACAATCGCCAGAAACAAACAAAAAACAAAAACCAAATCTGCTGTGACCAGGATTCGAACCTGGGTTGTCACGGCCACAACGTGAAGTACTAACCACTATACGATCACAGCATGTATGTAGCAGAGGATGGTTTCGATCCATCGACCTCTGGGTTATGGGCCCAGCACGCTTCCGCTGCGCCACTCTGCTGATTATGTTCATGCAAAAGTTTTCAATAAGTTCCAATAATTTGATAGTGTTTGCAGTTTAAAATGCAATCATTCAAGAAATTCGAGAATAGATGCAACCAGAATTTTTATCTTTGTTCACAAATGCAAAGCAACTTAAAACAATCGCCAGAAACAAACAAAAAACAAAAAACAAATGTGCTGCGACCAGGATTCGAATCTGGGTTGTCACGGCCACAACGTGAAGTACTAACCACTATACGATCACAGCATGTATGTAGCAGAGGATGGTTTCGATCCATCGACCTCTGGGTTATGGGCCCAGCACGCTTCCGCTGCGCCACTCTGCTGATTTTGTCGATGCAACAGTTTTCAATAAGTTCCAATGATTTGAAAGTGTTTGCAGTTTAAAATGCAATCGTTCAAGAAATTCGAGAATAGATGCAACCAGAATTTTTATGTTTGTTCACAAATGCAAAGCAACTTAAAACAATCGCCAGAAACAAACAAAAAATAAATCTGCTGTGACCACGATTCGAACCTGGGTTGTCACGGCCACAACGTGAAGTACTAACCACTACGCGATCACAGCATGTATGTAGCAGAGGATGGTTTCGATCCATCGACCTCTGGGTTATGGGTCCAGCACGCTTCCGCTGCGCCACTCTGCTGATTATGTTCATGCAAAAGTTTTCAATAAGTTCCAATAATTTGATAGTGTTTGCAGTTTAAAATGCAATCATTCAAGAAATTCCAGAATAGATGCAACCAGAATTTTTATGTTTGTTCACAAATGCAAAGCAACTTAAAACAATCGCCAGAAACAAACAAAAAACAAAAAACAAATGTGCTGTGACCAGGATTCGAACCTGGGTTGTCACGGCCACAACGTGAAGTACTAACCACTATACGATCACAGCATGTATGTAGCAGAGGATGGTTTCGATCCATCGACCTCTGGGTTATGGGCCCAGCACGCTTCCGCTGCGCCACTCTGCTGATTATGTTCATGCAAAAGTTTTCAATAAGTTCCAATAATTTGATAGTGTTTGCAGTTTAAAATGCAATCATTCAAGAAATTCGAGAATAGATGCAACCAGAATTTTTATCTTTGTTCACAAATGCAAAGCAACTTAAAACAATCGCCAGAAACACACAAAAAACAAAAAACAAATGTGCTGCGACCAGGATTCGAATCTGGGTTGTCACGGCCACAACGTGAAGTACTAACCACTATACGATCACAGCATGTATGTAGCAGAGATGGTTTCGATCCATCGACCTCTGGGTTATGGGCCCAGCACGCTTCCGCTGCGCCACTCTGCTGATTTTGTCGATGCAACAGTTTTCAATAAGTTCCAATGATTTGAAAGTGTTTGCAGTTTAAAATGCAATCATTCAAGAGATTCAACAATAGATGCAACCAGAATTTTTATGTTTGTTCACAAATGCAAAGCAACTTAAAACAATCGCCAGAAACAAACAAAAAATAAATCTGCTGTGACCACGATTGGAACCTGGGTTGTCACGGCCACAACGTGAAGTACTAACCACTATACGATCACAGCATGTATGTAGCAGAGGATGGTTGCGATCCATCGACCTCTGGGTTATGGGCCCAGCACGCTTCCGCTGCGCCACTCTGCTGATTTTGTCGATGCAACAGTTTTCAATAAGTTCCAATGATTTGAAAGTGTTTGCAGTTTAAAATGCAATCGTTCAAGAAATTCGAGAATAGATGCAACCAGAATTTTTATGTTTGTTCACAAATGCAAAGCAACTTAAAACAATCGCCAGAAACAAACAAAAAATAAATCTGCTGTGACCACGATTGGAACCTGGGTTGTCACGGCCACAACGTGAAGTACTAACCACTACGCGATCACAGCATGTATGTAGCAGAGGATGGTTTCGATCCATCGACCTCTGGGTTATGGGTTCAGTACGCTTCCGCTGCGCCACTCTGCTGATTATGTTCATGCAAAAGTTTTCAATAAGTTCCAATAATTTGATAGTGTTTGCAGTTTAAAATGCAATCATTCAAGAAATTCCAGAATAGATGCAACCAGAATTTTTATGTTTGTTCACAAATGCAAAGCAACTTAAAACAATCGCCAGAAACAAACAAAAAACAAAAAACAAATGTGCTGCGACCAGGATTCGAATCTGGGTTGTCACGGCCACAACGTGAAGTACTAACCACTATACGATCACAGCATGTATGTAGCAGAGGATGGTTTCGATCCATCGACCTCTGGGTTATGGGCCCAGCACGCTTCCGCTGCGCCACTCTGCTGATTTTGTCGATGCAACAGTTTTCAATAAGTTCCAATGATTTGAAAGTGTTTGCAGTTTAAAATGCAATCGTTCAAGAAATTCGAGAATAGATGCAACCAGAATTTTTATGTTTGTTCACAAATGCAAAGCAACTTAAAACAATCGCCAGAAACAAACAAAAAATAAATCTGCTGTGACCACGATTGGAACCTGGGTTGTCACGGCCACAACGTGAAGTACTAACCACTATACGATCACAGCATGTATGTAGCAGAGGATGGTTTCGATCCATCGACCTCTGGGTTATGGGTTCAGTACGCTTCCGCTGCGCCACTCTGCTGATTATGTTCATGCAAAAGTTTTCAATAAGTTCCAATAATTTGATAGTGTTTGCAGTTTAAAATGCAATCATTCAAGAAATTCCAGAATAGATGCAACCAGAATTTTTATCTTTGTTCACAAATGCAAAGCAACTTAAAACAATCGCCAGAAACAAACAGAAAACAAAAACCAAATGTGCTGTGACCAGGATTCGAACCTGGGTTGTCACGGCCACAACGTGAAGTACTAACCACTATACGATCACAGCATGTATGTAGCAGAGGATGGTTTCGATCCATCGACCTCTGGGTTATGGGCCCAGCACGCTTCCGCTGCGCCACTCTGCTGATTATGTTCATGCAAAAGTTTTCAATAAGTTCCAATAATTTGATAGTGTTTGCAGTTTAAAATGCAATCATTCAAGAAATTCGAGAATAGATGCAACCAGAATTTTTATCTTTGTTCACAAATGCAAAGCAACTTAAAACAATCGCCAGAAACAAACAAAAAACAAAAAACAAATGTGCTGCGACCAGGATTCGAATCTGGGTTGTCACGGCCACAACGTGAAGTACTAACCACTATACGATCACAGCATGTATGTAGCAGAGGATGGTTTCGATCCATCGACCTCTGGGTTATGGGCCCAGCACGCTTCCGCTGCGCCACTCTGCTGATTTTGTCGATGCAACAGTTTTCAATAAGTTCCAATGATTTGAAAGTGTTTGCAGTTTAAAATGCAATCGTTCAAGAAATTCCAGAATAGATGCAACCAGAATTTTTATGTTTGTTCACAAATGCAAAGCAACTTAAAACAATCGCCAGAAACAAACAAAAAATAAATCTGCTGTGACCACGATTCGAACCTGGGTTGTCACGGCCACAACGTGAAGTACTAACCACTACGCGATCACAGCATGTATGTAGCAGAGGATGGTTTCGATCCATCGACCTCTGGGTTATGGGTCCAGCACGCTTCCGCTGCGCCACTCTGCTGATTATGTTCATGCAAAAGTTTTCAATAAGTTCCAATAATTTGATAGTGTTTGCAGTTTAAAATGCAATCATTCAAGAAATTCCAGAATAGATGCAACCAGAATTTTTATGTTTGTTCACAAATGCAAAGCAACTTAAAACAATCGCCAGAAACAAACAAAAAACAAAAAACAAATGTGCTGTGACCAGGATTCGAACCTGGGTTGTCACGGCCACAACGTGAAGTACTAACCACTATACGATCACAGCATGTATGTAGCAGAGGATGGTTTCGATCCATCGACCTCTGGGTTATGGGCCCAGCACGCTTCCGCTGCGCCACTCTGCTGATTATGTTCATGCAAAAGTTTTCAATAAGTTCCAATAATTTGATAGTGTTTGCAGTTTAAAATGCAATCATTCAAGAAATTCGAGAATAGATGCAACCAGAATTTTTATCTTTGTTCACAAATGCAAAGCAACTTAAAACAATCGCCAGAAACACACAAAAAACAAAAAACAAATGTGCTGCGACCAGGATTCGAATCTGGGTTGTCACGGCCACAACGTGAAGTACTAACCACTATACGATCACAGCATGTATGTAGCAGAGATGGTTTCGATCCATCGACCTCTGGGTTATGGGCCCAGCACGCTTCCGCTGCGCCACTCTGCTGATTTTGTCGATGCAACAGTTTTCAATAAGTTCCAATGATTTGAAAGTGTTTGCAGTTTAAAATGCAATCGTACAAGAAATTCGAGAATAGATGCAACCAGAATTTTTATGTTTGTTCACAAATGCAAAGCAACTTAAAACAATCGCCAGAAACAAACAAAAAATAAATCTGCTGTGACCACGATTGGAACCTGGGTTGTCACGGCCACAACGTGAAGTACTAACCACTATACGATCACAGCATGTATGTAGCAGAGGATGGTTGCGATCCATCGACCTCTGGGTTATGGGCCCAGCACGCTTCCGCTGCGCCACTCTGCTGATTTAGACGATGCACCAGTTTTCAATAAGTTCCAATGATTTGAAAGTCTTTGCAGTTTAAAATGCAATCATTCAAGAAATTCCAGAATAGATGCAACCAGAATTTTTATGTTTGTTCACAAATGCAAAGCAACTTAAAACAATCGCCAGAAACAAACAAAAAACAAAAACCAAATCTGCTGTGACCAGGATTCGAACCTGGGTTGTCACGGCCACAACGTGAAGTACTAACCACTATACGATCACAGCATGTATGTAGCAGAGGATGGTTTCGATCCATCGACCTCTGGGTTATGGGCCCAGCACGCTTCCGCTGCGCCACTCTGCTGATTATGTTCATGCAAAAGTTTTCAATAAGTTCCAATAATTTGATAGTGTTTGCAGTTTAAAATGCAATCATTCAAGAAATTCGAGAATAGATGCAACCAGAATTTTTATGTTTGTTCACAAATGCAAAGCAACTTAAAACAATCGCCAGAAACAAACAAAAAACAAAAAACAAATGTGCTGCGACCAGGATTCGAATCTGGGTTGTCACGGCCACAACGTGAAGTACTAACCACTATACGATCACAGCATGTATGTAGCAGAGGATGGTTTCGATCCATCGACCTCTGGGTTATGGGCCCAGCACGCTTCCGCTGCGCCACTCTGCTGATTTTGTCGATGCAACAGTTTTCAATAAGTTCCAATGATTTGAAAGTGTTTGCAGTTTAAAATGCAATCGTTCAAGAAATTCCAGAATAGATGCAACCAGAATTTTTATGTTTGTTCACAAATGCAAAGCAACTTAAAACAATCGCCAGAAACAAACAAAAAATAAATCTGCTGTGACCACGATTCGAACCTGGGTTGTCACGGCCACAACGTGAAGTACTAACCACTACGCGATCACAGCATGTATGTAGCAGAGGATGGTTTCGATCCATCGACCTCTGGGTTATGGGTCCAGCACGCTTCCGCTGCGCCACTCTGCTGATTATGTTCATGCAAAAGTTTTCAATAAGTTCCAATAATTTGATAGTGTTTGCAGTTTAAAATGCAATCATTCAAGAAATTCCAGAATAGATGCAACCAGAATTTTTATGTTTGTTCACAAATGCAAAGCAACTTAAAACAATCGCCAGAAACAAACAAAAAACAAAAAACAAATGTGCTGTGACCAGGATTCGAACCTGGGTTGTCACGGCCACAACGTGAAGTACTAACCACTATACGATCACAGCATGTATGTAGCAGAGGATGGTTTCGATCCATCGACCTCTGGGTTATGGGCCCAGCACGCTTCCGCTGCGCCACTCTGCTGATTTTGTCGATGCAACAGTTTTCAATAAGTTCCAATGATTTGAAAGTGTTTGCAGTTTAAAATGCAATCGTACAAGAAATTCGAGAATAGATGCAACCCAAATTTTTATGTTTGTTCACAAATGCAAAGCAACTTAAAACAATCGCCAGAAACAAACAAAAAATAAATCTGCTGTGACCACGATTGGAACCTGGGTTGTCACGGCCACAACGTGAAGTACTAACCACTATACGATCACAGCATGTATGTAGCAGAGGATGGTTGCGATCCATCGACCTCGGGGTTATGGGCCCAGCACGCTTCCGCTGCGCCACTCTGCTGATTTAGACGATGCACCAGTTTTCAATAAGTTCCAATGATTTGAAAGTCTTTGCAGTTTAAAATGCAATCATTCAAGAAATTCCAGAATAGATGCAACCAGAATTTTTATGTTTGTTCACAAATGCAAAGCAACTTAAAACAATCGCCAGAAACAAACAAAAAACAAAAACCAAATCTGCTGTGACCAGGATTCGAACCTGGGTTGTCACGGCCACAACGTGAAGTACTAACCACTATACGATCACAGCATGTATGTAGCAGAGATGGTTTCGATCCATCGACCTCTGGGTTATGGGCCCAGCACGCTTCCGCTGCGCCACTCTGCTGATTTTGTCGATGCAACAGTTTTCAATAAGTTCCAATGATTTGAAAGTGTTTGCAGTTTAAAATGCAATCGTACAAGAAATTCGAGAATAGATGCAACCAGAATTTTTATGTTTGTTCACAAATGCAAAGCAACTTAAAACAATCGCCAGAAACAAACAAAAAATAAATCTGCTGTGACCACGATTGGAACCTGGGTTGTCACGGCCACAACGTGAAGTACTAACCACTATACGATCACAGCATGTATGTAGCAGAGGATGGTTGCGATCCATCGACCTCTGGGTTATGGGCCCAGCACGCTTCCGCTGCGCCACTCTGCTGATTTAGACGATGCACCAGTTTTCAATAAGTTCCAATGATTTGAAAGTCTTTGCAGTTTAAAATGCAATCATTCAAGAAATTCCAGAATAGATGCAACCAGAATTTTTATGTTTGTTCACAAATGCAAAGCAACTTAAAACAATCGCCAGAAACAAACAAAAAACAAAAACCAAATCTGCTGTGACCAGGATTCGAACCTGGGTTGTCACGGCCACAACGTGAAGTACTAACCACTATACGATCACAGCATGTATGTAGCAGAGGATGGTTTCGATCCATCGACCTCTGGGTTATGGGCCCAGCACGCTTCCGCTGCGCCACTCTGCTGATTATGTTCATGCAAAAGTTTTCAATAAGTTCCAATAATTTGATAGTGTTTGCAGTTTAAAATGCAATCATTCAAGAAATTCGAGAATAGATGCAACCAGAATTTTTATGTTTGTTCACAAATGCAAAGCAACTTAAAACAATCGCCAGAAACAAACAAAAAACAAAAAACAAATGTGCTGCGACCAGGATTCGAATCTGGGTTGTCACGGCCACAACGTGAAGTACTAACCACTATACGATCACAGCATGTATGTAGCAGAGGATGGTTTCGATCCATCGACCTCTGGGTTATGGGCCCAGCACGCTTCCGCTGCGCCACTCTGCTGATTTTGTCGATGCAACAGTTTTCAATAAGTTCCAATGATTTGAAAGTGTTTGCAGTTTAAAATGCAATCGTTCAAGAAATTCCAGAATAGATGCAACCAGAATTTTTATGTTTGTTCACAAATGCAAAGCAACTTAAAACAATCGCCAGAAACAAACAAAAAATAAATCTGCTGTGACCACGATTCGAACCTGGGTTGTCACGGCCACAAGGTGAAGTACTAACCACTACGCGATCACAGCATGTATGTAGCAGAGGATGGTTTTGATCCATCGACCTCTGAGTTATGGGCCCAGCACGCTTCCGCTGCGCCACTCTGCTGATTTAGACGATGCAAAAGTTTTCAATAAGTTCCAATAATTTGATAGTGTTTGCAGTTTAAAATGCAATCATTCAAGAAATTCCAGAATAGATGCAACCAGAATTTTTATGTTTGTTCACAAATGCAAAGCAACTTAAAACAATCGCCAGAAACAAACAAAAAACAAAAAACAAATGTGCTGTGACCAGGATTCGAACCTGGGTTGTCACGGCCACAACGTGAAGTACTAACCACTATACGATCACAGCATGTATGTAGCAGAGGATGGTTTCGATCCATCGACCTCTGGGTTATGGGCCCAGCACGCTTCCGCTGCGCCACTCTGCTGATTTTGTCGATGCAACAGTTTTCAATAAGTTCCAATGATTTGAAAGTGTTTGCAGTTTAAAATGCAATCGTACAAGAAATTCGAGAATAGATGCAACCAGAATTTTTATGTTTGTTCACAAATGCAAAGCAACTTAAAACAATCGCCAGAAACAAACAAAAAATAAATCTGCTGTGACCACGATTGGAACCTGGGTTGTCACGGCCACAACGTGAAGTACTAACCACTATACGATCACAGCATGTATGTAGCAGAGGATGGTTGCGATCCATCGACCTCTGGGTTATGGGCCCAGCACGCTTCCGCTGCGCCACTCTGCTGATTTAGACGATGCACCAGTTTTCAATAAGTTCCAATGATTTGAAAGTCTTTGCAGTTTAAAATGCAATCATTCAAGAAATTCCAGAATAGATGCAACCAGAATTTTTATGTTTGTTCACAAATG
The DNA here is from genome assembly GCF_965637545.1 of Phallusia mammillata. NCBI lineage: Eukaryota > Metazoa > Chordata > Ascidiacea > Phlebobranchia > Ascidiidae > Phallusia > Phallusia mammillata. Next base: position 11,043,995 of record NC_137258.1, read on the forward strand.
CAAAGCAACTTAAAACAATCGCCAGAAACAAACAAAAAACAAAAACCAAATCTGCTGTGACCAGGATTCGAACCTGGGTTGTCACGGCCACAACGTGAAGTACTAACCACTATACGATCACAGCATGTATGTAGCAGAGGATGGTTTCGATCCATCGACCTCTGGGTTATGGGCCCAGCACGCTTCCGCTGCGCCACTCTGCTGATTATGTTCATGCAAAAGTTTTCAATAAGTTCCAATAATTTGATAGTGTTTGCAGTTTAAAATGCAATCATTCAAGAAATTCGAGAATAGATGCAACCAGAATTTTTATCTTTGTTCACAAATGCAAAGCAACTTAAAACAATCGCCAGAAACAAACAAAAAACAAAAAACAAATGTGCTGCGACCAGGATTCGAATCTGGGTTGTCACGGCCACAACGTGAAGTACTAACCACTATACGATCACAGCATGTATGTAGCAGAGGATGGTTTCGATCCATCGACCTCTGGGTTATGGGCCCAGCACGCTTCCGCTGCGCCACTCTGCTGATTTTGTCGATGCAACAGTTTTCAATAAGTTCCAATGATTTGAAAGTGTTTGCAGTTTAAAATGCAATCGTTCAAGAAATTCCAGAATAGATGCAACCAGAATTTTTATGTTTGTTCACAAATGCAAAGCAACTTAAAACAATCGCCAGAAACAAACAAAAAATAAATCTGCTGTGACCACGATTCGAACCTGGGTTGTCACGGCCACAACGTGAAGTACTAACCACTACGCGATCACAGCATGTATGTAGCAGAGGATGGTTTCGATCCATCGACCTCTGGGTTATGGGTCCAGCACGCTTCCGCTGCGCCACTCTGCTGATTATGTTCATGCAAAAGTTTTCAATAAGTTCCAATAATTTGATAGTGTTTGCAGTTTAAAATGCAATCATTCAAGAAATTCCAGAATAGATGCAACCAGAATTTTTATGTTTGTTCACAAATGCAAAGCAACTTAAAACAATCGCCAGAAACAAACAAAAAACAAAAAACAAATGTGCTGTGACCAGGATTCGAACCTGGGTTGTCACGGCCACAACGTGAAGTACTAACCACTATACGATCACAGCATGTATGTAGCAGAGGATGGTTTCGATCCATCGACCTCTGGGTTATAGGCCCAGCACGCTTCCGCTGCGCCACTCTGCTGATTATGTTCATGCAAAAGTTTTCAATAAGTTCCAATAATTTGATAGTGTTTGCAGTTTAAAATGCAATCATTCAAGAAATTCGAGAATAGATGCAACCAGAATTTTTATCTTTGTTCACAAATGCAAAGCAACTTAAAACAATCGCCAGAAACACACAAAAAACAAAAAACAAATGTGCTGCGACCAGGATTCGAATCTGGGTTGTCACGGCCACAACGTGAAGTACTAACCACTATACGATCACAGCATGTATGTAGCAGAGATGGTTTCGATCCATCGACCTCTGGGTTATGGGCCCAGCACGCTTCCGCTGCGCCACTCTGCTGATTTTGTCGATGCAACAGTTTTCAATAAGTTCCAATGATTTGAAAGTGTTTGCAGTTTAAAATGCAATCGTACAAGAAATTCGAGAATAGATGCAACCAGAATTTTTATGTTTGTTCACAAATGCAAAGCAACTTAAAACAATCGCCAGAAACAAACAAAAAATAAATCTGCTGTGACCACGATTGGAACCTGGGTTGTCACGGCCACAACGTGAAGTACTAACCACTATACGATCACAGCATGTATGTAGCAGAGGATGGTTGCGATCCATCGACCTCTGGGTTATGGGCCCAGCACGCTTCCGCTGCGCCACTCTGCTGATTTAGACGATGCACCAGTTTTCAATAAGTTCCAATGATTTGAAAGTCTTTGCAGTTTAAAATGCAATCATTCAAGAAATTCCAGAATAGATGCAACCAGAATTTTTATGTTTGTTCACAAATGCAAAGCAACTTAAAACAATCGCCAGAAACAAACAAAAAACAAAAACCAAATCTGCTGTGACCAGGATTCGAACCTGGGTTGTCACGGCCACAACGTGAAGTACTAACCACTATACGATCACAGCATGTATGTAGCAGAGATGGTTTCGATCCATCGACCTCTGGGTTATGGGCCCAGCACGCTTCCGCTGCGCCACTCTGCTGATTTTGTCGATGCAACAGTTTTCAATAAGTTCCAATGATTTGAAAGTGTTTGCAGTTTAAAATGCAATCGTACAAGAAATTCGAGAATAGATGCAACCAGAATTTTTATGTTTGTTCACAAATGCAAAGCAACTTAAAACAATCGCCAGAAACAAACAAAAAATAAATCTGCTGTGACCACGATTGGAACCTGGGTTGTCACGGCCACAACGTGAAGTACTAACCACTATACGATCACAGCATGTATGTAGCAGAGGATGGTTGCGATCCATCGACCTCTGGGTTATGGGCCCAGCACGCTTCCGCTGCGCCACTCTGCTGATTTAGACGATGCACCAGTTTTCAATAAGTTCCAATGATTTGAAAGTCTTTGCAGTTTAAAATGCAATCATTCAAGAAATTCCAGAATAGATGCAACCAGAATTTTTATGTTTGTTCACAAATGCAAAGCAACTTAAAACAATCGCCAGAAACAAACAAAAAACAAAAACCAAATCTGCTGTGACCAGGATTCGAACCTGGGTTGTCACGGCCACAACGTGAAGTACTAACCACTATACGATCACAGCATGTATGTAGCAGAGGATGGTTTCGATCCATCGACCTCTGGGTTATGGGCCCAGCACGCTTCCGCTGCGCCACTCTGCTGATTATGTTCATGCAAAAGTTTTCAATAAGTTCCAATAATTTGATAGTGTTTGCAGTTTAAAATGCAATCATTCAAGAAATTCGAGAATAGATGCAACCAGAATTTTTATGTTTGTTCACAAATGCAAAGCAACTTAAAACAATCGCCAGAAACAAACAAAAAACAAAAAACAAATGTGCTGCGACCAGGATTCGAATCTGGGTTGTCACGGCCACAACGTGAAGTACTAACCACTATACGATCACAGCATGTATGTAGCAGAGGATGGTTTCGATCCATCGACCTCTGGGTTATGGGCCCAGCACGCTTCCGCTGCGCCACTCTGCTGATTTTGTCGATGCAACAGTTTTCAATAAGTTCCAATGATTTGAAAGTGTTTGCAGTTTAAAATGCAATCGTTCAAGAAATTCCAGAATAGATGCAACCAGAATTTTTATGTTTGTTCACAAATGCAAAGCAACTTAAAACAATCGCCAGAAACAAACAAAAAATAAATCTGCTGTGACCACGATTCGAACCTGGGTTGTCACGGCCACAACGTGAAGTACTAACCACTACGCGATCACAGCATGTATGTAGCAGAGGATGGTTTCGATCCATCGACCTCTGGGTTATGGGTCTAGCACGCTTCCGCTGCGCCACTCTGCTGATTATGTTCATGCAAAAGTTTTCAATAAGTTCCAATAATTTGATAGTGTTTGCAGTTTAAAATGCAATCATTCAAGAAATTCCAGAATAGATGCAACCAGAATTTTTATGTTTGTTCACAAATGCAAAGCAACTTAAAACAATCGCCAGAAACAAACAAAAAACAAAAAACAAATGTGCTGTGACCAGGATTCGAACCTGGGTTGTCACGGCCACAACGTGAAGTACTAACCACTATACGATCACAGCATGTATGTAGCAGAGGATGGTTTCGATCCATCGACCTCTGGGTTATGGGCCCAGCACGCTTCCGCTGCGCCACTCTGCTGATAATGTTCATGCAAAAGTTTTCAATAAGTTCCAATAATTTGATAGTGTTTGCAGTTTAAAATGCAATCATTCAAGAAATTCGAGAATAGATGCAACCAGAATTTTTATCTTTGTTCACAAATGCAAAGCAACTTAAAACAATCGCCAGAAACACACAAAAAACAAAAAACAAATGTGCTGCGACCAGGATTCGAATCTGGGTTGTCACGGCCACAACGTGAAGTACTAACCACTATACGATCACAGCATGTATGTAGCAGAGATGGTTTCGATCCATCGACCTCTGGGTTATGGGCCCAGCACGCTTCCGCTGCGCCACTCTGCTGATTTTGTCGATGCAACAGTTTTCAATAAGTTCCAATGATTTGAAAGTGTTTGCAGTTTAAAATGCAATCGTACAAGAAATTCGAGAATAGATGCAACCAGAATTTTTATGTTTGTTCACAAATGCAAAGCAACTTAAAACAATCGCCAGAAACAAACAAAAAATAAATCTGCTGTGACCACGATTGGAACCTGGGTTGTCACGGCCACAAGGTGAAGTACTAACCACTATACGATCACAGCATGTATGTAGCAGAGGATGGTTTCGATCCATCGACCTCTGGGTTATGGGCCCAGCACGCTTCCGCTGCGCCACTCTGCTGATTTTGTCGATGCAACAGTTTTCAATAAGTTCCAATGATTTGAAAGTGTTTGCAGTTTAAAATGCAATCGTTCAAGAAATTCGAGAATAGATGCAACCAGAATTTTTATCTTTGTTCACAAATGCAAAGCAACTTAAAACAATCGCCAGAAACAAACAAAAAATAAATCTGCTGTGACCACGATTCGAACCTGGGTTGTCACGGCCACAACGTGAAGTACTAACCACTACGCGATCACAGCATGTATGTAGCAGAGGATGGTTTCGATCCATCGACCTCTGGGTTATGGGTCCAGTACGCTTCCGCTGCGCCACTCTGCTGATTATGTTCATGCAAAAGTTTTCAATAAGTTCCAATAATTTGATAGTGTTTGCAGTTTAAAATGCAATCATTCAAGAAATTCCAGAATAGATGCAACCAGAATTTTTATGTTTGTTCACAAATGCAAAGCAACTTAAAACAATCGCCAGAAACAAACAAAAAACAAAAAACAAATGTGCTGTGACCAGGATTCGAACCTGGGTTGTCACGGCCACAACGTGAAGTACTAACCACTATACGATCACAGCATGTATGTAGCAGAGGATGGTTTCGATCCATCGACCTCTGGGTTATGGGCCCAGCACGCTTCCGCTGCGCCACTCTGCTGATTATGTTCATGCAAAAGTTTTCAATAAGTTCCAATAATTTGATAGTGTTTGCAGTTTAAAATGCAATCATTCAAGAAATTCGAGAATAGATGCAACCAGAATTTTTATCTTTGTTCACAAATGCAAAGCAACTTAAAACAATCGCCAGAAACACACAAAAAACAAAAAACAAATGTGCAGCGACCAGGATTCGAATCTGGGTTGTCACGGCCACAACGTGAAGTACTAACCACTATACGATCACAGCATGTATGTAGCAGACATGGTTTCGATCCATCGACCTCTGGGTTATGGGCCCAGCACGCTTCCGCTGCGCCACTCTGCTGATTTTGTCGATGCAACAGTTTTCAATAAGTTCCAATGATTTGAAAGTGTTTGCAGTTTAAAATGCAATCGTACAAGAAATTCGAGAATAGATGCAACCAGAATTTTTATGTTTGTTCACAAATGCAAAGCAACTTAAAACAATCGCCAGAAACAAACAAAAAATAAATCTGCTGTGACCACGATTGGAACCTGGGTTGTCACGGCCACAACGTGAAGTACTAACCACTATACGATCACAGCATGTATGTAGCAGAGGATGGTTTCGATCCATCGACCTCTGGGTTATGGGCCCAGCACGCTTCCGCTGCGCCACTCTGCTCATTTAGACGATGCACCAGTTTTCAATAAGTTCCAATGACTTGAAAGTCTTTGCAGTTTAAAATGCAATCATTCAAGAAATTCCAGAATAGATGCAACCAGAATTTTTATGTTTGTTCACAAATGCAAAGCAACTTAAAACAATCGCCAGAAACAAACAAAAAACAAAAACCAAATCTGCTGTGACCAGGATTCGAACCTGGGTTGTCACGGGCACAACGTGAAGTACTAACCACTATACGATCACAGCATGTATGTAGCAGAGGATGGTTTCGATCCATCGACCTCTGGGTTATGGGCCCAGCACGCTTCCGCTGCGCCACTCTGCTGATTATGTTCATGCAAAAGTTTTCAATAAGTTCCAATAATTTGATAGTGTTTGCAGTTTAAAATGCAATCATTCAAGAAATTCGAGAATAGATGCAACCAGAATTTTTATGTTTGTTCACAAATGCAAAGCAACTTAAAACAATCGCCAGAAACAAACAAAAAATAAATCTGCTGTGACCACGATTCGAACCTGGGTTGTCACGGGCACAACGTGAAGTACTAACCACTACGCGATCACAGCATGTATGTAGCAGAGGATGGTTTCGATCCATCGACCTCTGGGTTATGGGTCCAGTACGCTTCCGCTGCGCCACTCTGCTGATTATGTTCATGCAAAAGTTTTCAATAAGTTCCAATAATTTGATAGTGTTTGCAGTTTAAAATGCAATCATTCAAGAAATTCCAGAATAGATGCAACCAGAATTTTTATGTTTGTTCACAAATGCAAAGCAACTTAAAACAATCGCCAGAAACAAACAAAAAACAAAAAACAAATGTGCTGTGACCAGGATTCGAACCTGGGTTGTCACGGCCACAACGTGAAGTACTAACCACTACGCGATCACAGCATGTATGTAGCAGAGGATGGTTTCGATCCATCGACCTCTGGGTTATGGGTCCAGTACGCTTCCGCTGCGCCACTCTGCTGATTATGTTCATGCAAAAGTTTTCAATAAGTTCCAATAATTTGATAGTGTTTGCAGTTTAAAATGCAATCGTTCAAGAAATTCGAGAATAGATGCAACCAGAATTTTTATGTTTGTTCACAAATGCAAAGCAACTTAAAACAATCGCCAGAAACAAACAAAAAATAAATCTGCTGTGACCACGATTCGAACCTGGGTTGTCACGGCCACAACGTGAAGTACTAACCACTACGCGATCACAGCATGTATGTAGCAGAGGATGGTTTCGATCCATCGACCTCTGGGTTATGGGTCCAGTACGCTTCCGCTGCGCCACTCTGCTGATTATGTTCATGCAAAAGTTTTCAATAAGTTCCAATAATTTGATAGTGTTTGCAGTTTAAAATGCAATCATTCAAGAAATTCCAGAATAGATGCAACCAGAATTTTTATGTTTGTTCACAAATGCAAAGCAACTTAAAACAATCGCCAGAAACAAACAAAAAACAAATCTGCTGTGACCAGGATTCGAACCTGGGTTGTCACGGCCACAACGTGAAGTACTAACCACTACGCGATCACAGCATGTATGTAGCAGAGGATGGTTTCGATCCATCGACCTCTGGGTTATGGGTCCAGTACGCTTCCGCTGCGCCACTCTGCTGATTATGTTCATGCAAAAGTTTTCAATAAGTTCCAATAATTTGATAGTGTTTGCTGTTTAAAATGCAATCATTCAAGAAATTCCAGAATAGATGCAACCAGAATTTTTATGTTTGTTCACAAATGCAAAGCAACTTAAAACAATCGCCAGAAACAAACAAAAAACAAAAAACAAATCTGCTGTGACCAGGATTCGAACCTGGGTTGTCACGGCCACAACGTGAAGTACTAACCACTATACGATCACAGCATGTATGTAGCAGAGGATGGTTTCGATCCATCGACCTCTGGGTTATGGGCCCAGCACGCTTCCGCTGCGCCACTCTGCTGATTATGTTCATGCAAAAGTTTTCAATAAGTTCCAATAATTTGATAGTGTTTGCAGTTTAAAATGCAATCATTCAAGAAATTCGAGAATAGATGCAACCAGAATTTTTATGTTTGTTCACAAATGCAAAGCAACTTAAAACAATCGCAAGAAACAAACAAAAAACAAAAAACAAATGTGCTGTGACCAGGATTCGAATCTGGGTTGTCACGGCCACAACGTGAAGTACTAACCACTATACGATCACAGCATGTATGTAGCAGAGGATGGTTTTGATCCATCGACCTCTGGGTTATGGGCCCAGCACGCTTCCGCTGCGCCATTCTGCTGATTTTGACGATGCACCAGTTTTCAATAAGTTCCAATGATTTGAAAGTCTTTGCAGTTTAAAATGCAATCATTCAAGAAATTCGAGAATAGATGCAACCAGAATTTTTATGTTTGTTCACAAATGCAAAGCAACTTAAAACAATCGCCAGAAACAAATAAAAAACAAAAAACAAATCTGCTGTGACCAGGATTCGAACCTGGGTTGTCACGGCCACAACGTGAAGTACTAACCACTATACGATCACAGCATGTATGTAGCAGAGGATGGTTTCGATCCATCGACCTCTGGGTTATGGGCCCAGCACGCTTCCGCTGCGCCACTCTGCTGATTATGTTCATGCAAAAGTTTTCAATAAGTTCCAATAATTTGATAGTGTTTGCAGTTTAAAATGCAATCATTCAAGAAATTCGAGAATAGATGCAACCAGAATTTTTATCTTTGTTCACAAATGCAAAGCAACTTAAAACAATCGCCAGAAACAAACAAAAAACAAATCTGCTGTGACCAGGATTCGAACCTGGGTTGCAACGGCCACAACGTGAAGTACTAACCACTATACGATCACAGCATGTATGTAGCAGAGATGGTTTCGATCCATCGACCTCTGAGTTATGGGCCCAGCACGCTTCCGCTGCGCCACTCTGCTGATTTAGACGATGCACCAGTTTTCAATCAGTTCCAATGATTTGAAAGTCTTTGCAGTTTAAAATGCAATCATTCAAGAAATTCCAGAATAGACGCAACCAGAATTTTTATGTTTGTTCACAAATGCAAAGCAACTTAAAACAATCGCCAGAAACAAACAAAAAACAAAAAACAAATCTGCTGTGACCACGGTTCGAATCTGGGTTGTCACGGCCACAACGTGAAGTACTAACCACTATACGATCACAGCATGTATGTAGCAGAGGATGGTTTCGATCCATCGACCTCTGGGTTATGGGCCCAGCACGCTTCCGCTGCGCCACTCTGCTGATTTTGACGATGCACCAGTTTTCAATAAGTTCCAATAATTTGATAGTGTTTGCAGTTTAAAATGCAATCGTTCAAGAAATTCGAGAATAGATGCAACCCAAATTTTTATGTTTGTTCACAAATGCAAAGCAACTTAAAACAATCGCCAGAAACAAACAAAAAATAAATCTGCTGTGACAAGGATTCGAACCTGGGTTGTCACGGCCACAACGTGAAGTACTAACCACTACGCGATCACAGCATGTATGTAGCAGAGGATGGTTTCGATTCATCGACCTCTGGGTTATGGGTCCAGTACGCTTCCGCTGCGCCACTCTGCTGATTATGTTCATGCAAAAGTTTTCAATCAGTTCCAATAATTTGATAGTGTTTGCAGTTTAAAATGCAATCATTCAAGAAATTCGAGAATAGATGCAACCAGAATTTTTATGTTTGTTCACAAATGCAAAGCAACTTAAAACAATCGCCAGAAACAAACAAAAAACAAAAAACAAATCTGCTGTGACCAGGATTCGAACCTGGGTTGTCACGGCCACAACGTGAAGTACTAACCACTATACGATCACAGCATGTATGTAGCAGAGGATGGTTTCGATCCATCGACCTCTGGGTTATGGGCCCAGCACGCTTCCGCTGCGCCACTCTGCTGATTATGTTCATGCAAAAGTTTTCAATAAGTTCCAATAATTTGAAAGTGTTTGCAGTTTAAAATGCAATCATTCAAGAAATTCGAGAATAGATGCAACCAGAATTTTTATCTTTGTTCACAAATGCAAAGCAACTTAAAACAATCGCAAGAAACAAACAAAAAACAAAAAACAAATGTGCTGTGACCAGGATTCGAATCTGGGTTGTCACGGCCACAACGTGAAGTACTAACCACTATACGATCACAGCATGTATAGAGCAGAGGATGGTTTCGATCCATCGACCTCTGGGTTATGGGCCCAGCACGCTTCCGCTGCGCCACTCTGCTGATTTTGACGATGCAACAGTTTTCAATAAGTTCCAATGGTTTGAAAGTCTTTGCAGTTTAAAATGCAATCGTTCAAGAAATTCGAGAATAGACGCAACCAGAATTTTTATGTTTGTTCACAAATGCAAAGCAACTTAAAACAATCGCCAGAAACAAACAAAAAACAAAAAACAAATCTGCTGTGACCAGGATTCGAACCTGGGTTGCAACGGCCACAACGTGAAGTACTAACCACTATACGATCACAGCATGTATGTAGCAGAGATGGTTTTGATCCATCGACCTCTGAGTTATGCGCCCAGCACGCTTCCGCTGCGCCACTCTGCTGATTTAGACGATGCACCAGTTTTCAATCAGTTCCAATGATTTGAAAGTGTTTGCAGTTTAAAATGCAATCATTCAAGAAATCCCAGAATAGACGCAACCAGAATTTTTATGTTTGTTCACAAATGCAAAGCAACTTAAAACAATCGCCAGAAACAAACAAAAAACAAAAAACAAATCTGCTGTGACCACGGTTCGAATCTGGGTTGTTACGGCCACAACGTGAAGTACTAACCACTATACGATCACAGCATGTATGTAGCAGAGGATGGTTTCGATCCATCGACCTCTGGGTTATGGGCCCAGCACGCTTCCGCTGCGCCACTCTGCTGATTTTGTCGATGCAACAATTTTCAATAAGTTCCAATGATTTGAAAGTGTTTGCAGTTTAAAATGCAATCGTTCAAGAAATTCGAGAATAGATGCAACCAGAATTTTTATGTTTGTTCACAAATGCAAAGCAACTTAAAACAATCGCCAGAAACAAACAAAAAACAAAAAAACAAATCTGCTGTGACAAGGATTCGAACCTGGGTTGTCACGGCCACAACGTGAAGTACTAACCACTACGCGATCACAGCATGTATGTAGCAGAGGATGGTTTCGATCCATCGACCTCTGGGTTATGGGTCCAGTACGCTTCCGCTGCGCCACTCTGCTGATTATGTTCATGCAAAAGTTTTCAATAAGTTCCAATAATTTGATAGTGTTTGCAGTTTAAAATGCAATCATTCAAGAAATTCCAGAATAGATGCAACCAGAATTTTTATCTTTGTTCACAAATGCAAAGCAACTTAAAACAATCGCCAGAAACAAACAAAAAACAAAAAATAAATCTGCTGTGACCAGGATTCGAACCTGGGTTGTCACGGCCACAACGTGAAGTACTAACCACTATACGATCACAGCATGTATGTAGCAGAGGATGGTTTCGATCCATCGACCTCTGGGTTATGGGCCCAGCACGCTTCCGCTGCGCCACTCTGCTGATTATGTTCATGCAAAAGTTTTCAATAAGTTGCAATAATTTGATAGTGTTTGCAGTTTAAAATGCAATCATTCAAGAAATTCGAGAATAGATGCAACCAGAATTTTTATGTTTGTTCACAAATGCAAAGCAACTTAAAACAATCGCAAGAAACAAACAAAAAACAAAAAACAAATGTGCTGTGACCAGGATTCGAATCTGGGTTGTCACGGCCACAACGTGAAGTACTAACCACTATACGATCACAGCATGTATGTAGCAGAGGATGGTTTCGATCCATCGACCTCTGGGTTATGGGCCCAGCACGCTTCCGCTGCGCCACTCTGCTGATTTTGACGATGCAACAGTTTTCAATAAGTTCCAATGGTTTGAAAGTCTTTGCAGTTTAAAATGCAATCGTTCAAGAAATTCGAGAATAGACGCAACCAGAATTTTTATGTTTGTTCACAAATGCATAGCAACTTAAAACAATCGCCAGAAACAAACAAAAAACAAAAAACAAATCTGCTGTGACCAGGATTCGAACCTGGGTTGCAACGGCCACAACGTGAAGTACTAACCACTATACGATCACAGCATGTATGTAGCAGAGATGGTTTTGATCCATCGACCTCTGAGTTATGGGCCCAGCACGCTTCCGCTGCGCCACTCTGCTGATTTAGACGATGCACCAGTTTTCAATAAGTTCCAATGATTTGAAAGTGTTTGCAGTTTAAAATGCAATCGTTCAAGAAATTCGAGAATAGACGCAACCAGAATTTTTATGTTTGTTCACAAATGCAAAGCAACTTAAAACAATCGCCAGAAACAAACAAAAAACAAAAAACAAATCTGCTGTGACCAGGATTCGAATCTGGGTTGTCACGGCCACAACGTGAAGTACTAACCACTATACGATCACAGCATGTATGTAGCAGAGGATGGTTTCGATCCATCGACCTCTGGGTTATGGGCCCAGCACGCTTCCGCTGCGCCACTCTGCTGATTTTGTCGATGCAACAGTTTTCAATAAGTTCCAATGATTTGAAAGTGTTTGCAGTTTAAAATGCAATCGCTCAAGAAATTCGAGAATAGATGCAACCCAAATTTTTATGTTTGTTCACAAATGCAAAGCAACTTAAAACAAACGCCAGAAACAAACAAAAAATAAATCTGCTGTGACAAGGATTCGAACCTGGGTTGTCACGGCCACAACGTGAAGTACTAACCACTACGCGATCACAGCATGTATCTAGCAGAGGATGGTTTCGATCCATCGACCTCTGGGTTATGGGTCCAGTACGCTTCCGCTGCGCCACTCTGCTGATTATGTTCATGCAAAAGTTTTCAATAAGTTCCAATAATTTGATAGTGTTTGCAGTTTAAAATGCAATCATTCAAGAAATTCCAGAATAGATGCAACCAGAATTTTTATCTTTGTTCACAAATGCAAAGCAACTTAAAACAATCGCCAGAAACAAACAAAAAATAAATCTGCTGTGACCAGGATTCGAACCTGGGTTGTCACGGCCACAACGTGAAGTACTAACCACTATACGATCACAGCATGTATGTAGCAGAGGATGGTTTCGATCCATCGACCTCTGGGTTATGGGCCCAGCACGCTTCCGCTGCGCCACTCTGCTGATTTAGACGATGCACCAGTTTTCAATAAGTTCCAATGATTTGAAAGTCTTTGCAGTTTAAAATGCAATCATTCAAGAAATTCCAGAATAGATGCAACCAGAATTTTTATGTTTGTTCACAAATGCAAAGCAACTTAAAACAATCGCAAGAAACAAACAAAAAACAAAAAACAAATCTGCTGTGACCAGGATTCGAACCTGGGTTGCAACGGCCACAACGTGAAGTACTAACCACTATACGATCACAGCATGTATGTAGCAGAGGATGGTTTCGATCCATCGACCTCTGGGTTATGGGCCCAGCACGCTTCCGCTGCGCCACTCTGCTGATTTTGACGATGCAACAGTTTTCAATAAGTTCCAATGGTTTGAAAGTCTTTGCAGTTTAAAATGCAATCATTCAAGAAATTCCAGAATAGATGCAACCAGAATTTTTATGTTTGTTCACAAATGCAAAGCAACTTAAAACAATCGCCAGAAACAAACAAAAAACAAAAAACAAATCTGCTGTGACCAGGATTCGAACCTGGGTTGTCACGGCCACAACGTGAAGTACTAACCACTATACGATCACAGCATGTATGTAGCAGAGGATGGTTTCGATCCATCGACCTCTGGGTTATGGGCCCAGCACGCTTCCGCTGCGCCACTCTGCTGATTATGTTCATGCAAAAGTTTTCAATAAGTTCCAATAATTTGAATGTGTTTGCAGTTTAAAATGCAATCATTCAAGAAATTCGAGAATAGATGCAACCAGAATTTTTATGTTTGTTCACAAATGCAAAGCAACTTAAAACAATCGCAAGAAACAAACAAAAAACAAAAAACAAATGTGCTGTGACCAGGATTCGAATCTGGGTTGTCACGGCCACAACGTGAAGTACTAACCACTATACGATCACAGCATGTATGGAGCAGAGGATGGTTTCGATCCATCGACCTCTGGGTTATGGGCCCAGCACGCTTCCGCTGCGCCACTCTGCTGATTTTGACGATGCAACAGTTTTCAATAAGTTCCAATGGTTTGAAAGTCTTTGCAGTTTAAAATGCAATCGTTCAAGAAATTCGAGAATAGACGCAACCAGAATTTTTATGTTTGTTCACAAATGCAAAGCAACTTAAAACAATCGCCAGAAACAAACAAAAAACAAAAAACAAATCTGCTGTGACCAGGATTCGAACCTGGGTTGCAACGGCCACAACGTGAAGTACTAACCACTATACGATCACAGCATGTATGTAGCAGAGATGGTTTTGATCCATCGACCTCTGAGTTATGGGCCCAGCACGCTTCCGCTGCGCCACTCTGCTGATTTAGACGATGCACCAGTTTTCAATCAGTTCCAATGATTTGAAAGTGTTTGCAGTTTAAAATGCAATCATTCAAGAAATCCCAGAATAGACGCAACCAGAATTTTTATGTTTGTTCACAAATGCAAAGCAACTTAAAACAATCGCCAGAAACAAACAAAAAACAAAAAACAAATCTGCTGTGACCACGGTTCGAATCTGGGTTGTTACGGCCACAACGTGAAGTACTAACCACTATACGATCACAGCATGTATGTAGCAGAGGATGGTTTCGATCCATCGACCTCTGGGTTATGGGCCCAGCACGCTTCCGCTGCGCCACTCTGCTGATTTTGTCGATGCAACAGTTTTCAATAAGTTCCAATGATTTGAAAGTGTTTGCAGTTTAAAATGCAATCGTTCAAGAAATTCGAGAATAGATGCAACCAGAATTTTTATGTTTGTTCACAAATGCAAAGCAACTTAAAACAATCGCCAGAAACAAACAAAAAATAAATCTGCTGTGACAAGGATTCGAACCTGGGTTGTCACGGCCACAACGTGAAGTACTAACCACTACGCGATCACAGCATGTATGTAGCAGAGGATGGTTTCGATCCATCGACCTCTGGGTTATGGGTCCAGTACGCTTCCGCTGCGCCACTCTGCTGATTATGTTCATGCAAAAGTTTTCAATAAGTTCCAATAATTTGATAGTGTTTGCAGTTTAAAATGCAATCATTCAAGAAATTCCAGAATAGATGCAACCAGAATTTTTATCTTTGTTCAGAAATGCAAAGCAACTTAAAACAATCGCCAGAAACAAACAAAAAACAAAAAATAAATCTGCTGTGACCAGGATTCGAACCTGGGTTGTCACGGCCACAACGTGAAGTACTAACCACTATACGATCACAGCATGTATGTAGCAGAGGATGGTTTCGATCCATCGACCTCTGGGTTATGGGCCCAGCACGCTTCCGCTGCGCCACTCTGCTGATTATGTTCATGCAAAAGTTTTCAATAAGTTCCAATAATTTGATAGTGTTTGCAGTTTAAAATGCAATCATTCAAGAAATTCGAGAATAGATGCAACCAGAATTTTTATCTTTGTTCACAAATGCAAAGCAACTTAAAACAATCGCAAGAAACAAACAAAAAACAAAAAACAAATGTGCTGTGACCAGGATTCGAATCTGGGTTGTCACGGCCACAACGTGAAGTACTAACCACTATACGATCACAGCATGTATGTAGCAGAGGATGGTTTCGATCCATCGACCTCTGGGTTATGGGCCCAGCACGCTTCCGCTGCGCCACTCTGCTGATTTAGACGATGCACCAGTTTTCAATAAGTTCCAATGATTTGAAAGTGTTTGCAGTTTAAAATGCAATCGTTCAAGAAATTCGAGAATAGACGCAACCAGAATTTTTATGTTTGTTCACAAATGCAAAGCAACTTAAAACAATCGCCAGAAACAAACAAAAAACAAAAAACAAATCTGCTGTGACCAGGATTCGAATCTGGGTTGTCACGGCCACAACGTGAAGTACTAACCACTATACGATCACAGCATGTATGTAGCAGAGGATGGTTTCGATCCATCGACCTCTGGGTTATGGGCCCAGCACGCTTCCGCTGCGCCACTCTGCTGATTTTGTCGATGCAACAGTTTTCAATAAGTTCCAATGATTTGAAAGTGTTTGCAGTTTAAAATGCAATCGTTCAAGAAATTCGAGAATAGATGCAACCAGAATTTTTATGTTTGTTCACAAATGCAAAGCAACTTAAAACAATCGCCAGAAACAAACAACAAATAAATCTGCTGTGACAAGGATTCGAACCTGGGTTGTCACGGCCACAACGTGAAGTACTAACCACTACGCGATCACAGCATGTATCTAGCAGAGGATGGTTTCGATCCATCGACCTCTGGGTTATGGGTCCAGTACGCTTCCGCTGCGCCACTCTGCTGATTATGTTCATGCAAAAGTTTTCAATAAGTTCCAATAATTTGATAGTGTTTGCAGTTTAAAATGCAATCATTCAAGAAATTCCAGAATAGATGCAACCAGAATTTTTATCTTTGTTCACAAATGCAAAGCAACTTAAAACAATCGCCAGAAACAAACAAAAAATAAATCTGCTGTGACCAGGATTCGAACCTGGGTTGTCACGGCCACAACGTGAAGTACTAACCACTATACGATCACAGCATGTATGTAGCAGAGGATGGTTTCGATCCATCGACCTCTGGGTTATGGGCCCAGCACGCTTCCGCTGCGCCACTCTGCTGATTATGTTCATGCAAAAGTTTTCAATAAGTTCCAATAATTTGATAGTGTTTGCAGTTTAAAATGCAATCATTCAAGAATATCGAGAATAGATGCAACCAGAATTTTTATCTTTGTTCACAAATGCAAAGCAACTTAAAACAATCGCAAGAAACAAACAAAAAACAAAAAACAAATCTGCTGTGACCAGGATTCGAACCTGGGTTGCAACGGCCACAACGTGAAGTACTAACCACTATACGATCACAGCATGTATGTAGCAGAGGATGGTTTCGATCCATCGACCTCTGGGTTATGGGCCCAGCACGCTTCCGCTGCGCCACTCTGCTGATTTTGACGATGCAACAGTTTTCAATAAGTTCCAATGGTTTGAAAGTCTTTGCAGTTTAAAATGCAATCGTTCAAGAAATTCGAGAATAGACGCAACCAGAAATTTTATGTTTGTTCACAAATGCAAAGCAACTTAAAACAATCGCCAGAAACAAACAAAAAACAAAAAACAAATCTGCTGTGACCAGGATTCGAACCTGGGTTGTCACGGCCACAACGTGAAGTACTAACCACTATACGATCACAGCATGTATGTAGCAGAGATGGTTTTGATCCATCGACCTCTGGGTTATGGGCCCAGCACGCTTCCGCTGCGCCACTCTGCTGATTTGGTCGATGCAACAGTTTTCAATAAGTTCCAATGATTTGAAAGTCTTTGCAATTTAAAATGCAATCATTCAAGAAATTCGAGAATAGACGCAACCAGAATTTTTATGTTTGTTCACAAATGCAAAGCAACTTAAAACAATCGCCAGAAACAAACAAAAAACAAAAAACAAATCTGCTGTGACCAGGATTCGAACCTGGGTTGTCACGGCCACAACGTGAAGTACTAACCACTATACGATCACAACATGTATGTAGCAGAGGATGGTTTCGATCCATCGACCTCTGGGTTATGGGCCCAGCACGCTTCCGCTGCGCCACTCTGCTGATTTTGACGATGCAAAAGTTTTCAATAAGTTCCAATAATTTGATAGTGTTTGCAGTTTAAAATGCAATCATTCAAGAATATCGAGAATAGATGCAACCAGAATTTTTATCTTTGTTCACAAATGCAAAGCAACTGAAAACAATCGCCAGAAACAAACAAAAAATAAATCTGCTGTGACAAGGATTCGAACCTGGGTTGTCACGGCCACAACGTGAAGTACTAACCACTATACGATCACAGCATGTATGTAGCAGAGGATGGTTTCGATCCATCGACCTCTGGGTTATGGGCCCAGCACGCTTCCGCTGCGCCACTCTGCTGATTTAGACGATGCACCAGTTTTCAATAAGTTCCAATGATTTGAAAGTCTTTGCAGTTTAAAATGCAATCATTCAAGAAATTCCAGAATAGATGCAACCAGAATTTTTATGTTTGTTCACAAATGCAAAGCAACTTAAAACAATCGCCAGAAACAAACAAAAAACAAAAAACAAATCTGCTGTGACCAGGATTCGAACCTGGGTTGTCACGGCCACAACGTGAAGTACTAACCACTATACGATCACAGCATGTATGTAGCAGAGGATGGTTTCGATCCATCGACCTCTGGGTTATGGGCCCAGCACGCTTCCGCTGCGCCACTCTGCTGATTATGTTCATGCAAAAGTTTTCAATAAGTTCCAATAATTTGATAGTGTTTGCAGTTTAAAATGCAATCATTCAAGAAATTCGAGAATAGATGCAACCAGAATTTTTATCTTTGTTCACAAATGCAAAGCAACTTAAAACAATCGCCAGAAACAAACAAAAAACAAAAAACAAATGTGCTGCGACCAGGATTCGAATCTGGGTTGTCACGGCCACAACGTGAAGTACTAACCACTATACGATCACAGCATGTATGTAGCAGAGGATGGTTTCGATCCATCGACCTCTGGGTTATGGGCCCAGCACGCTTCCGCTGCGCCACTCTGCTGATTTTGTCGATGCAACAGTTTTCAATAAGTTCCAATGATTTGAAAGTGTTTGCAGTTTAAAATGCAATCGTTCAAGAAATTCGAGAATAGATGCAACCCAAATTTTTATGTTTGTTCACAAATGCAAAGCAACTTAAAACAATCGCCAGAAACAAACAAAAAATAAATCTGCTGTGACAAGGATTCGAACCTGGGTTGTCACGGCCACAACGTGAAGTACTAACCACTACGCGATCACAGCATGTATGTAGCAGAGGATGGTTTCGATCCATCGACCTCTGGGTTATGGGTCCAGTACGCTTCCGCTGCGCCACTCTGCTGATCATGTTCATGCAAAAGTTTTCAATAAGTTCCAATAATTTGATAGTGTTTGCAGTTTAAAATGCAATCATTCAAGAAATTCCAGAATAGATGCAACCAGAATTTTTATGTTTGTTCACAAATGCAAAGCAACTTAAAACAATCGCCAGAAACAAACAAAAAACAAAAAACAAATCTGCTGTGACCAGGATTCGAACCTGGGTTGTCACGGCCACAACGTGAAGTACTAACCACTACGCGATCACAGCATGTATGTAGAAGAGGATGGTTTCGATCCATCGACCTCTGGGTTATGGGTCCAGTACGCTTCCGCTGCGCCACTCTGCTGATTATGTTCATGCAAAAGTTTTCAATAAGTTTCAATAATTTGATAGTGTTTGCAGTTTAAAATGCAATCATTCAAGAAGTTCCAGAATAGATGCAACCAGAATTTTTATGTTTGTTCACAAATGCAAAGCAACTTAAAACAATCGCAAGAAACAAACAAAAAACAAAAAACAAATCTGCTGTGACCAGGATTCGAACCTGGGTTGTCACGGCCACAACGTGAAGTACTAACCACTATACGATCACAGCATGTATGTAGCAGAGGATGGTTTCGATCCATCGACCTCTGGGTTATGGGCCCAGCACGCTTCCGCTGCGCCACTCTGCTGATTTTGACGATGCAAAAGTTTTCAATAAGTTCCAATAATTTGATAGTGTTTGCAGTTTAAAATGCAATCGTTCAAGAAATTCCAGAATAGATGCAACCAGAATTTTTATGTTTGTTCACAAATGCAAAGCAACTTAAAACAATCGCCAGAAACAAACAAAAAATAAAAAACAAATCTGCTGTGACCAGGATTCGAACCTGGGTTGTCACGGCCACAACGTGAAGTACTAACCACTATACGATCACAGCATGTATGGAGCAGAGGATGGTTTCGATCCATCGACCTCTGGGTTATGGGCCCAGCACGCTTCCGCTGCGCCACTCTGCTGATTTTGACGATGCAACAGTTTTCAATAAGTTCCAATGGTTTGAAAGTCTTTGCAGTTTAAAATGCAATCGTTCAAGAAATTCGAGAATAGACGCAACCAGAATTTTTATGTTTGTTCACAAATGCAAAGCAACTTAAAACAATCGCCAGAAACAAACAAAAAACAAAAAACAAATCTGCTGTGACCAGGATTCGAACCTGGGTTGCAACGGCCACAACGTGAAGTACTAACCACTATACGATCACAGCATGTATGTAGCAGAGATGGTTTTGATCCATCGACCTCTGAGTTATGCGCCCAGCACGCTTCCGCTGCGCCACTCTGCTGATTTAGACGATGCACCAGTTTTCAATCAGTTCCAATGATTTGAAAGTGTTTGCAGTTTAAAATGCAATCATTCAAGAAATCCCAGAATAGACGCAACCAGAATTTTTATGTTTGTTCACAAATGCAAAGCAACTTAAAACAATCGCCAGAAACAAACAAAAAACAAAAAACAAATCTGCTGTGACCACGGTTCGAATCTGGGTTGTTACGGCCACAACGTGAAGTACTAACCACTATACGATCACAGCATGTATGTAGCAGAGGATGGTTTCGATCCATCGACCTCTGGGTTATGGGCCCAGCACGCTTCCGCTGCGCCACTCTGCTGATTTTGTCGATGCAACAATTTTCAATAAGTTCCAATGATTTGAAAGTGTTTGCAGTTTAAAATGCAATCGTTCAAGAAATTCGAGAATAGATGCAACCAGAATTTTTATGTTTGTTCACAAATGCAAAGCAACTTAAAACAATCGCCAGAAACAAACAAAAAACAAAAAACAAATCTGCTGTGACAAGGATTCGAACCTGGGTTGTCACGGCCACAACGTGAAGTACTAACCACTACGCGATCACAGCATGTATGTAGCAGAGGATGGTTTCGATCCATCGACCTCTGGGTTATGGGTCCAGTACGCTTCCGCTGCGCCACTCTGCTGATTATGTTCATGCAAAAGTTTTCAATAAGTTCCAATAATTTGATAGTGTTTGCAGTTTAAAATGCAATCATTCAAGAAATTCCAGAATAGATGCAACCAGAATTTTTATCTTTGTTCACAAATGCAAAGCAACTTAAAACAATCGCCAGAAACAAACAAAAAACAAAAAATAAATCTGCTGTGACCAGGATTCGAACCTGGGTTGTCACGGCCACAACGTGAAGTACTAACCACTATACGATCACAGCATGTATGTAGCAGAGGATGGTTTCGATCCATCGACCTCTGGGTTATGGGCCCAGCACGCTTCCGCTGCGCCACTCTGCTGATTATGTTCATGCAAAAGTTTTCAATAAGTTGCAATAATTTGATAGTGTTTGCAGTTTAAAATGCAATCATTCAAGAAATTCGAGAATAGATGCAACCAGAATTTTTATGTTTGTTCACAAATGCAAAGCAACTTAAAACAATCGCAAGAAACAAACAAAAAACAAAAAACAAATGTGCTGTGACCAGGATTCGAATCTGGGTTGTCACGGCCACAACGTGAAGTACTAACCACTATACGATCACAGCATGTATGTAGCAGAGGATGGTTTCGATCCATCGACCTCTGGGTTATGGGCCCAGCACGCTTCCGCTGCGCCACTCTGCTGATTTTGACGATGCAACAGTTTTCAATAAGTTCCAATGGTTTGAAAGTCTTTGCAGTTTAAAATGCAATCGTTCAAGAAATTCGAGAATAGACGCAACCAGAATTTTTATGTTTGTTCACAAATGCATAGCAACTTAAAACAATCGCCAGAAACAAACAAAAAACAAAAAACAAATCTGCTGTGACCAGGATTCGAACCTGGGTTGCAACGGCCACAACGTGAAGTACTAACCACTATACGATCACAGCATGTATGTAGCAGAGATGGTTTTGATCCATCGACCTCTGAGTTATGGGCCCAGCACGCTTCCGCTGCGCCACTCTGCTGATTTAGACGATGCACCAGTT
The DNA here is from genome assembly GCF_965637545.1 of Phallusia mammillata. Classification (NCBI taxonomy): domain Eukaryota; kingdom Metazoa; phylum Chordata; class Ascidiacea; order Phlebobranchia; family Ascidiidae; genus Phallusia; species Phallusia mammillata. The sequence goes on from NC_137258.1 coordinate 11,065,724, forward strand.
TTCAATAAGTTCCAATGATTTGAAAGTGTTTGCAGTTTAAAATGCAATCGTTCAAGAAATTCGAGAATAGACGCAACCAGAATTTTTATGTTTGTTCACAAATGCAAAGCAACTTAAAACAATCGCCAGAAACAAACAAAAAACAAAAAACAAATCTGCTGTGACCAGGATTCGAATCTGGGTTGTCACGGCCACAACGTGAAGTACTAACCACTATACGATCACAGCATGTATGTAGCAGAGGATGGTTTCGATCCATCGACCTCTGGGTTATGGGCCCAGCACGCTTCCGCTGCGCCACTCTGCTGATTTTGTCGATGCAACAGTTTTCAATAAGTTCCAATGATTTGAAAGTGTTTGCAGTTTAAAATGCAATCGCTCAAGAAATTCGAGAATAGATGCAACCCAAATTTTTATGTTTGTTCACAAATGCAAAGCAACTTAAAACAATCGCCAGAAACAAACAAAAAATAAATCTGCTGTGACAAGGATTCGAACCTGGGTTGTCACGGCCACAACGTGAAGTACTAACCACTACGCGATCACAGCATGTATCTAGCAGAGGATGGTTTCGATCCATCGACCTCTGGGTTATGGGTCCAGTACGCTTCCGCTGCGCCACTCTGCTGATTATGTTCATGCAAAAGTTTTCAATAAGTTCCAATAATTTGATAGTGTTTGCAGTTTAAAATGCAATCATTCAAGAAATTCCAGAATAGATGCAACCAGAATTTTTATCTTTGTTCACAAATGCAAAGCAACTTAAAACAATCGCCAGAAACAAACAAAAAATAAATCTGCTGTGACCAGGATTCGAACCTGGGTTGTCACGGCCACAACGTGAAGTACTAACCACTATACGATCACAGCATGTATGTAGCAGAGGATGGTTTCGATCCATCGACCTCTGGGTTATGGGCCCAGCACGCTTCCGCTGCGCCACTCTGCTGATTATGTTCATGCAAAAGTTTTCAATAAGTTCCAATAATTTGATAGTGTTTGCAGTTTAAAATGCAATCATTCAAGAAATTCGAGAATAGATGCAACCAGAATTTTTATCTTTGTTCACAAATGCAAAGCAACTTAAAACAATCGCAAGAAACAAACAAAAAACAAAAAACAAATCTGCTGTGACCAGGATTCGAACCTGGGTTGCAACGGCCACAACGTGAAGTACTAACCACTATACGATCACAGCATGTATGTAGCAGAGGATGGTTTCGATCCATCGACCTCTGGGTTATGGGCCCAGCACGCTTCCGCTGCGCCACTCTGCTGATTTTGACGATGCAACAGTTTTCAATAAGTTCCAATGGTTTGAAAGTCTTTGCAGTTTAAAATGCAATCATTCAAGAAATTCCAGAATAGATGCAACCAGAATTTTTATGTTTGTTCACAAATGCAAAGCAACTTAAAACAATCGCCAGAAACAAACAAAAAACAAAAAACAAATCTGCTGTGACCAGGATTCGAACCTGGGTTGTCACGGCCACAACGTGAAGTACTAACCACTATACGATCACAGCATGTATGTAGCAGAGGATGGTTTCGATCCATCGACCTCTGGGTTATGGGCCCAGCACGCTTCCGCTGCGCCACTCTGCTGATTATGTTCATGCAAAAGTTTTCAATAAGTTCCAATAATTTGAATGTGTTTGCAGTTTAAAATGCAATCATTCAAGAAATTCGAGAATAGATGCAACCAGAATTTTTATGTTTGTTCACAAATGCAAAGCAACTTAAAACAATCGCAAGAAACAAACAAAAAACAAAAAACAAATGTGCTGTGACCAGGATTCGAATCTGGGTTGTCACGGCCACAACGTGAAGTACTAACCACTATACGATCACAGCATGTATGGAGCAGAGGATGGTTTCGATCCATCGACCTCTGGGTTATGGGCCCAGCACGCTTCCGCTGCGCCACTCTGCTGATTTTGACGATGCAACAGTTTTCAATAAGTTCCAATGGTTTGAAAGTCTTTGCAGTTTAAAATGCAATCGTTCAAGAAATTCGAGAATAGACGCAACCAGAATTTTTATGTTTGTTCACAAATGCAAAGCAACTTAAAACAATCGCCAGAAACAAACAAAAAACAAAAAACAAATCTGCTGTGACCAGGATTCGAACCTGGGTTGCAACGGCCACAACGTGAAGTACTAACCACTATACGATCACAGCATGTATGTAGCAGAGATGGTTTTGATCCATCGACCTCTGAGTTATGGGCCCAGCACGCTTCCGCTGCGCCACTCTGCTGATTTAGACGATGCACCAGTTTTCAATCAGTTCCAATGATTTGAAAGTGTTTGCAGTTTAAAATGCAATCATTCAAGAAATCCCAGAATAGACGCAACCAGAATTTTTATGTTTGTTCACAAATGCAAAGCAACTTAAAACAATCGCCAGAAACAAACAAAAAACAAAAAACAAATCTGCTGTGACCACGGTTCGAATCTGGGTTGTTACGGCCACAACGTGAAGTACTAACCACTATACGATCACAGCATGTATGTAGCAGAGGATGGTTTCGATCCATCGACCTCTGGGTTATGGGCCCAGCACGCTTCCGCTGCGCCACTCTGCTGATTTTGTCGATGCAACAGTTTTCAATAAGTTCCAATGATTTGAAAGTGTTTGCAGTTTAAAATGCAATCGTTCAAGAAATTCGAGAATAGATGCAACCAGAATTTTTATGTTTGTTCACAAATGCAAAGCAACTTAAAACAATCGCCAGAAACAAACAAAAAATAAATCTGCTGTGACAAGGATTCGAACCTGGGTTGTCACGGCCACAACGTGAAGTACTAACCACTACGCGATCACAGCATGTATGTAGCAGAGGATGGTTTCGATCCATCGACCTCTGGGTTATGGGTCCAGTACGCTTCCGCTGCGCCACTCTGCTGATTATGTTCATGCAAAAGTTTTCAATAAGTTCCAATAATTTGATAGTGTTTGCAGTTTAAAATGCAATCATTCAAGAAATTCCAGAATAGATGCAACCAGAATTTTTATCTTTGTTCAGAAATGCAAAGCAACTTAAAACAATCGCCAGAAACAAACAAAAAACAAAAAATAAATCTGCTGTGACCAGGATTCGAACCTGGGTTGTCACGGCCACAACGTGAAGTACTAACCACTATACGATCACAGCATGTATGTAGCAGAGGATGGTTTCGATCCATCGACCTCTGGGTTATGGGCCCAGCACGCTTCCGCTGCGCCACTCTGCTGATTATGTTCATGCAAAAGTTTTCAATAAGTTGCAATAATTTGATAGTGTTTGCAGTTTAAAATGCAATCATTCAAGAAATTCGAGAATAGATGCAACCAGAATTTTTATCTTTGTTCACAAATGCAAAGCAACTTAAAACAATCGCAAGAAACAAACAAAAAACAAAAAACAAATGTGCTGTGACCAGGATTCGAATCTGGGTTGTCACGGCCACAACGTGAAGTACTAACCACTATACGATCACAGCATGTATGTAGCAGAGGATGGTTTCGATCCATCGACCTCTGGGTTATGGGCCCAGCACGCTTCCGCTGCGCCACTCTGCTGATTTAGACGATGCACCAGTTTTCAATAAGTTCCAATGATTTGAAAGTGTTTGCAGTTTAAAATGCAATCGTTCAAGAAATTCGAGAATAGACGCAACCAGAATTTTTATGTTTGTTCACAAATGCAAAGCAACTTAAAACAATCGCCAGAAACAAACAAAAAACAAAAAACAAATCTGCTGTGACCAGGATTCGAATCTGGGTTGTCACGGCCACAACGTGAAGTACTAACCACTATACGATCACAGCATGTATGTAGCAGAGGATGGTTTCGATCCATCGACCTCTGGGTTATGGGCCCAGCACGCTTCCGCTGCGCCACTCTGCTGATTTTGTCGATGCAACAGTTTTCAATAAGTTCCAATGATTTGAAAGTGTTTGCAGTTTAAAATGCAATCGTTCAAGAAATTCGAGAATAGATGCAACCAGAATTTTTATGTTTGTTCACAAATGCAAAGCAACTTAAAACAATCGCCAGAAACAAACAAAAAATAAATCTGCTGTGACAAGGATTCGAACCTGGGTTGTCACGGCCACAACGTGAAGTACTAACCACTACGCGATCACAGCATGTATCTAGCAGAGGATGGTTTCGATCCATCGACCTCTGGGTTATGGGTCCAGTACGCTTCCGCTGCGCCACTCTGCTGATTATGTTCATGCAAAAGTTTTCAATAAGTTCCAATAATTTGATAGTGTTTGCAGTTTAAAATGCAATCATTCAAGAAATTCCAGAATAGATGCAACCAGAATTTTTATCTTTGTTCACAAATGCAAAGCAACTTAAAACAATCGCCAGAAACAAACAAAAAATAAATCTGCTGTGACCAGGATTCGAACCTGGGTTGTCACGGCCACAACGTGAAGTACTAACCACTATACGATCACAGCATGTATGTAGCAGAGGATGGTTTCGATCCATCGACCTCTGGGTTATGGGCCCAGCACGCTTCGGCTGCGCCACTCTGCTGATTATGTTCATGCAAAAGTTTTCAATAAGTTCCAATAATTTGATAGTGTTTGCAGTTTAAAATGCAATCATTCAAGAATATCGAGAATAGATGCAACCAGAATTTTTATCTTTGTTCACAAATGCAAAGCAACTTAAAACAATCGCAAGAAACAAACAAAAAACAAAAAACAAATCTGCTGTGACCAGGATTCGAACCTGGGTTGCAACGGCCACAACGTGAAGTACTAACCACTATACGATCACAGCATGTATGTAGCAGAGGATGGTTTCGATCCATCGACCTCTGGGTTATGGGCCCAGCACGCTTCCGCTGCGCCACTCTGCTGATTTTGACGATGCAACAGTTTTCAATAAGTTCCAATGGTTTGAAAGTCTTTGCAGTTTAAAATGCAATCGTTCAAGAAATTCGAGAATAGACGCAACCAGAAATTTTATGTTTGTTCACAAATGCAAAGCAACTTAAAACAATCGCCAGAAACAAACAAAAAACAAAAAACAAATCTGCTGTGACCAGGATTCGAACCTGGGTTGTCACGGCCACAACGTGAAGTACTAACCACTATACGATCACAGCATGTATGTAGCAGAGATGGTTTTGATCCATCGACCTCTGGGTTATGGGCCCAGCACGCTTCCGCTGCGCCACTCTGCTGATTTGGTCGATGCAACAGTTTTCAATAAGTTCCAATGATTTGAAAGTCTTTGCAATTTAAAATGCAATCATTCAAGAAATTCGAGAATAGACGCAACCAGAATTTTTATGTTTGTTCACAAATGCAAAGCAACTTAAAACAATCGCCAGAAACAAACAAAAAACAAAAAACAAATCTGCTGTGACCAGGATTCGAACCTGGGTTGTCACGGCCACAACGTGAAGTACTAACCACTATACGATCACAACATGTATGTAGCAGAGGATGGTTTCGATCCATCGACCTCTGGGTTATGGGCCCAGCACGCTTCCGCTGCGCCACTCTGCTGATTATGTTCATGCAAAAGTTTTCAATAAGTTGCAATAATTTGATAGTGTTTGCAGTTTAAAATGCAATCATTCAAGAAATTCGAGAATAGATGCAACCAGAATTTTTATCTTTGTTCACAAATGCAAAGCAACTTAAAACAATCGCAAGAAACAAACAAAAAACAAAAAACAAATGTGCTGTGACCAGGATTCGAATCTGGGTTGTCACGGCCACAACGTGAAGTACTAACCACTATACGATCACAGCATGTATGTAGCAGAGGATGGTTTCGATCCATCGACCTCTGGGTTATGGGCCCAGCACGCTTCCGCTGCGCCACTCTGCTGATTTAGACGATGCACCAGTTTTCAATAAGTTCCAATGATTTGAAAGTGTTTGCAGTTTAAAATGCAATCGTTCAAGAAATTCGAGAATAGACGCAACCAGAATTTTTATGTTTGTTCACAAATGCAAAGCAACTTAAAACAATCGCCAGAAACAAACAAAAAACAAAAAACAAATCTGCTGTGACCAGGATTCGAATCTGGGTTGTCACGGCCACAACGTGAAGTACTAACCACTATACGATCACAGCATGTATGTAGCAGAGGATGGTTTCGATCCATCGACCTCTGGGTTATGGGCCCAGCACGCTTCCGCTGCGCCACTCTGCTGATTTTGTCGATGCAACAGTTTTCAATAAGTTCCAATGATTTGAAAGTGTTTGCAGTTTAAAATGCAATCGTTCAAGAAATTCGAGAATAGATGCAACCAGAATTTTTATGTTTGTTCACAAATGCAAAGCAACTTAAAACAATCGCCAGAAACAAACAAAAAATAAATCTGCTGTGACAAGGATTCGAACCTGGGTTGTCACGGCCACAACGTGAAGTACTAACCACTACGCGATCACAGCATGTATCTAGCAGAGGATGGTTTCGATCCATCGACCTCTGGGTTATGGGTCCAGTACGCTTCCGCTGCGCCACTCTGCTGATTATGTTCATGCAAAAGTTTTCAATAAGTTCCAATAATTTGATAGTGTTTGCAGTTTAAAATGCAATCATTCAAGAAATTCCAGAATAGATGCAACCAGAATTTTTATCTTTGTTCACAAATGCAAAGCAACTTAAAACAATCGCCAGAAACAAACAAAAAATAAATCTGCTGTGACCAGGATTCGAACCTGGGTTGTCACGGCCACAACGTGAAGTACTAACCACTATACGATCACAGCATGTATGTAGCAGAGGATGGTTTCGATCCATCGACCTCTGGGTTATGGGCCCAGCACGCTTCCGCTGCGCCACTCTGCTGATTATGTTCATGCAAAAGTTTTCAATAAGTTCCAATAATTTGATAGTGTTTGCAGTTTAAAATGCAATCATTCAAGAATATCGAGAATAGATGCAACCAGAATTTTTATCTTTGTTCACAAATGCAAAGCAACTTAAAACAATCGCAAGAAACAAACAAAAAACAAAAAACAAATCTGCTGTGACCAGGATTCGAACCTGGGTTGCAACGGCCACAACGTGAAGTACTAACCACTATACGATCACAGCATGTATGTAGCAGAGGATGGTTTCGATCCATCGACCTCTGGGTTATGGGCCCAGCACGCTTCCGCTGCGCCACTCTGCTGATTTTGACGATGCAACAGTTTTCAATAAGTTCCAATGGTTTGAAAGTCTTTGCAGTTTAAAATGCAATCGTTCAAGAAATTCGAGAATAGACGCAACCAGAAATTTTATGTTTGTTCACAAATGCAAAGCAACTTAAAACAATCGCCAGAAACAAACAAAAAACAAAAAACAAATCTGCTGTGACCAGGATTCGAACCTGGGTTGTCACGGCCACAACGTGAAGTACTAACCACTATACGATCACAGCATGTATGTAGCAGAGATGGTTTTGATCCATCGACCTCTGGGTTATGGGCCCAGCACGCTTCCGCTGCGCCACTCTGCTGATTTGGTCGATGCAACAGTTTTCAATAAGTTCCAATGATTTGAAAGTCTTTGCAATTTAAAATGCAATCATTCAAGAAATTCGAGAATAGACGCAACCAGAATTTTTATGTTTGTTCACAAATGCAAAGCAACTTAAAACAATCGCCAGAAACAAACAAAAAACAAAAAACAAATCTGCTGTGACCAGGATTCGAACCTGGGTTGTCACGGCCACAACGTGAAGTACTAACCACTATACGATCACAACATGTATGTAGCAGAGGATGGTTTCGATCCATCGACCTCTGGGTTATGGGCCCAGCACGCTTCCGCTGCGCCACTCTGCTGATTTTGACGATGCAAAAGTTTTCAATAAGTTCCAATAATTTGATAGTGTTTGCAGTTTAAAATGCAATCATTCAAGAATATCGAGAATAGATGCAACCAGAATTTTTATCTTTGTTCACAAATGCAAAGCAACTGAAAACAATCGCCAGAAACAAACAAAAAATAAATCTGCTGTGACAAGGATTCGAACCTGGGTTGTCACGGCCACAACGTGAAGTACTAACCACTATACGATCACAGCATGTATGTAGCAGAGGATGGTTTCGATCCATCGACCTCTGGGTTATGGGCCCAGCACGCTTCCGCTGCGCCACTCTGCTGATTTAGACGATGCACCAGTTTTCAATAAGTTCCAATGATTTGAAAGTCTTTGCAGTTTAAAATGCAATCATTCAAGAAATTCCAGAATAGATGCAACCAGAATTTTTATGTTTGTTCACAAATGCAAAGCAACTTAAAACAATCGCCAGAAACAAACAAAAAACAAAAAACAAATCTGCTGTGACCAGGATTCGAACCTGGGTTGTCACGGCCACAACGTGAAGTACTAACCACTATACGATCACAGCATGTATGTAGCAGAGGATGGTTTCGATCCATCGACCTCTGGGTTATGGGCCCAGCACGCTTCCGCTGCGCCACTCTGCTGATTATGTTCATGCAAAAGTTTTCAATAAGTTCCAATAATTTGATAGTGTTTGCAGTTTAAAATGCAATCATTCAAGAAATTCGAGAATAGATGCAACCAGAATTTTTATCTTTGTTCACAAATGCAAAGCAACTTAAAACAATCGCCAGAAACAAACAAAAAACAAAAAACAAATGTGCTGCGACCAGGATTCGAATCTGGGTTGTCACGGCCACAACGTGAAGTACTAACCACTATACGATCACAGCATGTATGTAGCAGAGGATGGTTTCGATCCATCGACCTCTGGGTTATGGGCCCAGCACGCTTCCGCTGCGCCACTCTGCTGATTTTGTCGATGCAACAGTTTTCAATAAGTTCCAATGATTTGAAAGTGTTTGCAGTTTAAAATGCAATCGTTCAAGAAATTCGAGAATAGATGCAACCCAAATTTTTATGTTTGTTCACAAATGCAAAGCAACTTAAAACAATCGCCAGAAACAAACAAAAAATAAATCTGCTGTGACAAGGATTCGAACCTGGGTTGTCACGGCCACAACGTGAAGTACTAACCACTACGCGATCACAGCATGTATGTAGCAGAGGATGGTTTCGATCCATCGACCTCTGGGTTATGGGTCCAGTACGCTTCCGCTGCGCCACTCTGCTGATCATGTTCATGCAAAAGTTTTCAATAAGTTCCAATAATTTGATAGTGTTTGCAGTTTAAAATGCAATCATTCAAGAAATTCCAGAATAGATGCAACCAGAATTTTTATGTTTGTTCACAAATGCAAAGCAACTTAAAACAATCGCCAGAAACAAACAAAAAACAAAAAACAAATCTGCTGTGACCAGGATTCGAACCTGGGTTGTCACGGCCACAACGTGAAGTACTAACCACTACGCGATCACAGCATGTATGTAGAAGAGGATGGTTTCGATCCATCGACCTCTGGGTTATGGGTCCAGTACGCTTCCGCTGCGCCACTCTGCTGATTATGTTCATGCAAAAGTTTTCAATAAGTTTCAATAATTTGATAGTGTTTGCAGTTTAAAATGCAATCATTCAAGAAATTCCAGAATAGATGCAACCAGAATTTTTATGTTTGTTCACAAATGCAAAGCAACTTAAAACAATCGCAAGAAACAAACAAAAAACAAAAAACAAATCTGCTGTGACCAGGATTCGAACCTGGGTTGTCACGGCCACAACGTGAAGTACTAACCACTATACGATCACAGCATGTATGTAGCAGAGGATGGTTTCGATCCATCGACCTCTGGGTTATGGGCCCAGCACGCTTCCGCTGCGCCACTCTGCTGATTTTGACGATGCAAAAGTTTTCAATAAGTTCCAATAATTTGATAGTGTTTGCAGTTTAAAATGCAATCGTTCAAGAAATTCCAGAATAGATGCAACCAGAATTTTTATGTTTGTTCACAAATGCAAAGCAACTTAAAACAATCGCCAGAAACAAACAAAAAATAAAAAACAAATCTGCTGTGACCAGGATTCGAACCTGGGTTGTCACGGCCACAACGTGAAGTACTAACCACTATAATGTATGTAGCAGAGGATGGTTTCGATCCATCGACCTCTGGGTTATGGGCCCAGCACGCTTCCGCTGCGCCACTCTGCTGATTTAGACGATGCACCAGTTTTCAATAAGTTCCAATGATTTGAAAGTCTTTGCAGTTTAAAATGCAATCATTCAAGAAATTCCAGAATAGATGCAACCAGAATTTTTATGTTTGTTCACAAATGCAAAGCAACTTAAAACAATCGCCAGAAACAAACAAAAAACAAAAAACAAATCTGCTGTGACCAGGATTCGAACCTGGGTTGTCACGGCCACAACGTGAAGTACTAACCACTATACGATCACAGCATGTAAGGTACCTGCAGCTAACAAGGCCCATTAAAAAACTATTGCGTATAACTGAAAAACCATTTAACCGTTCCAGGCCAAATTCGGCATGATTGTTGCGGAGGTTGATATTAAACATCCATTAGATTTTGAGGACGTTTGCAAGTTTTGTTTTTGTAGGATAACAGTTTAAAAAAAATTAAAACTTGGGCCTTAATACAAACCTATGCTGTTAATAAAGCCCAACATTTTCATGTTTTTAAAAATAGTCTAGAAACCAATCAGACTCATTTGTACTTTGCTTCGGTCAAATAAAAGTTCAAACAAGCAACGTTATTAACTCATATTACACATATACTGTTAACTAAGACATATATAACTGTTAATCTGAAGGTACTAAAAAAGAATAAACGACCCGTCGACATTTGACAACCTAAAATACTAAATGAAAGATTACTTCCACAAACATCTTATTTGGACTTTTTATCTCCCTGAGAAAGCAAAAAAGCAAATTTTGTGCATATCAGTCGCTTTTACTATAAAAGAGACTTGAGAAAATAACAAATTATCGTTGGGCCTTATTGCAAGCAATGGCTGATAAACAAAACCGTAATAAAATTTATTTGAAGTAATTCTTTTTTCCAGATCGGATAATGCTCCAATTAAACTAAAATGACCCCATTACTAATATATCTCAATAAGTTTTCATTTCGACAACACAACCTTTTCATTTTTGCTACCAATTTTAACAAAAAATAATAAAAAGTTGAAAATAAACCCTTCTTAATTTGGATTGGTCATGATAACAATTACATATAACTTGCAAGTCCAAAACTTTGTAAATCATTTAAAGGACATATATATTTTAAAATTACATCTAAACGAAAGCAATTTTTCTGGCACATAAAAAAATATTAGCAGTGGGCCTTATTACCTTCCGGGCCTACATACCTTCAGGTACCTTATGTAGCAGAGGATGGTTTCGATCCATCGACCTCTGGGTTATGGGCCCAGCACGCTTCCGCTGCGCCACTCTGCTGATTATGTTCATGCAAAAGTTTTCAATAAGTTCCAATAATTTGATAGTGTTTGCAGTTTAAAATGCAATCATTCAAGAAATTCCAGAATAGATGCAACCAGAATTTTTATCATTGTTCACAAATGCAAAGCAACTTAAAACAATCGCAAGAAACAAACAAAAAACAAAAAACAAATCTGCTGTGACCAGGATTCGAACCTGGGTTGTCACGGCCACAACGTGAAGTACTAACCACTATACGATCACAGCATGTATGTAGAAGAGGATGGTTTCGATCCATCGACCTCTGGGTTATGGGTCCAGTACGCTTCCGCTGCGCCACTCTGCTGATTATGTTCATGCAAAAGTTTTCAATAAGTTCCAATAATTTGAAAGTGTTTGCAGTTTAAAATGCAATCATTCAAGAAATTCCAGAATAGATGCAACCAGAATTTTTGTGTTTGTTCACAAATGCAAAGCAACTTAAAACAATCGCCAGAAACAAACAAAAAACAAAAAACAAATCTGCTGTGACCAGGATTCGAACCTGGGTTGTCACGGCCACAACGTGAAGTACTAACCACTATACGATCACAGCATGTATGTAGCAGAGGATGGTTTCGATCCATCGACCTCTGGGTTATGGGCCCAGCACGCTTCCGCTGCGCCACTCTGCTGATTATGTTCATGCAAAAGTTTTCAATAAGTTCCAATAATTTGATAGTGTTTGCAGTTTAAAATGCAATCATTCAAGAAATTCGAGAATAGATGCAACCAGAATTTTTATCTTTGTTCACAAATGCAAAGCAACTTAAAACAATCGCCAGAAACAAACAAAAAACAAAAAACAAATGTGCTGTGACCAGGATTCGAATCTGGGTTGTCACGGCCACAACGTGAAGTACTAACCACTATACGATCACAGCATGTATGGAGCAGAGGATGGTTTCGATCCATCGACCTCTGGGTTATGGGCCCAGCACGCTTCCGCTGCGCCACTCTGCTGATTTTGACGATGCACCAGTTTTCAATCAGTTCCAATGGTTTGAAAGTCTTTGCAGTTTAAAATGCAATCGTTCAAGAAATTCGAGAATAGACGCAACCAGAATTTTTATGTTTGTTCACAAATGCAAAGCAACTTAAAACAATCGCCAGAAACAAACAAAAAATAAATCTGCTGTGACAAGGATTCGAACCTGGGTTGTCACGGCCACAACGTGAAGTACTAACCACTACGCGATCACAGCATGTATGTAGCAGAGGATGGTTTCGATCCATCGACCTCTGGGTTATGGGCCCAGCACGCTTCCGCTGCGCCACTCTGCTGATTATGTTCATGCAAAAGTTTTCAATAAGTTCCAATAATTTGATAGTGTTTGCAGTTTAAAATGCAATCATTCAAGAAATTCAACAATAGATGCAACCAGAATTTTTATGTTTGTTCACAAATGCAAAGCAACTTAAAACAATCGCCAGAAACAAACAAAAAACAAAAAACAAATCTGCTGTGACCAGGATTCGAACCTGGGTTGTCACGGCCACAACGTGAAGTACTAACCACTATACGATCACAGCATGTATGTAGAAGAGGATGGTTTCGATCCATCGACCTCTGGGTTATGGGTCCAGTACGCTCCCGCTGCGCCACTCTGCTGATTATGTTCATGCAAAAGTTTTCAATAAGTTCCAATAATTTGATAGTGTTTGCAGTTTAAAATGCAATCATTCAAGAAATTCCAGAATAGATGCAACCAGAATTTTTATGTTTGTTCACAAATGCAAAGCAACTTAAAACAATCGCCAGAAACAAACAAAAAACAAATCTGCTGTGACCAGGATTCGAACCTGGGTTGTCACGGCCACAACGTGAAGTACTAACCACTATACGATCACAACATGTATGTAGCAGAGGATGGTTTCGAACCATCGACCTCTGGGTTATGGGCCCAGCACGCTTCCGCTGCGCCACTCTGCTGATTTAGACGATGCACCAGTTTTCAATAAGTTCCAATGATTTGAAAGTCTTTGCAGTTTAAAATGCAATCATTCAAGAAATTCCAGAATAGATGCAACCAGAATTTTTATGTTTGTTCACAAATGCAAAGCAACTTAAAACAATCGCCAGAAACAAACAAAAAACAAAAAACAAATCTGCTGTGACCAGGATTCGAACCTGGGTTGTCACGGCCACAACGTGAAGTACTAACCACTATACGATCACAGCATGTATGTAGCAGAGGATGGTTTCGATCCATCGACCTCTGGGTTATGGGCCCAGCACGCTTCCGCTGCGCCACTCTGCTGATTATGTTCATGCAAAAGTTTTCAATAAGTTCCAATAATTTGATAGTGTTTGCAGTTTAAAATGCAATCATTCAAGAAATTCGAGAATAGATGCAACCAGAATTTTTATCTTTGTTCACAAATGCAAAGCAACTTAAAACAATCGCCAGAAACAAACAAAAAACAAAAAACAAATGTGCTGTGACCAGGATTCGAATCTGGGTTGTCACGGCCACAACGTGAAGTACTAACCACTATACGATCACAGCATGTATGGAGCAGAGGATGGTTTCGATCCATCGACCTCTGGGTTATGGGCCCAGCACGCTTCCGCTGCGCCACTCTGCTGATTTTGACGATGCACCAGTTTTCAATCAGTTCCAATGGTTTGAAAGTCTTTGCAGTTTAAAATGCAATCGTTCAAGAAATTCGAGAATAGACGCAACCAGAATTTTTATGTTTGTTCACAAATGCAAAGCAACTTAAAACAATCGCCAGAAACAAACAAAAAATAAATCTGCTGTGACAAGGATTCGAACCTGGGTTGTCACGGCCACAACGTGAAGTACTAACCACTACGCGATCACAGCATGTATGTAGCAGAGGATGGTTTCGATCCATCGACCTCTGGGTTATGGGCCCAGCACGCTTCCGCTGCGCCACTCTGCTGATTATGTTCATGCAAAAGTTTTCAATAAGTTCCAATAATTTGATAGTGTTTGCAGTTTAAAATGCAATCATTCAAGAAATTCGAGAATAGATGCAACCAGATTTTTTATCTTTGTTCACAAATGCAAAGCAACTTAAAACAATCGCAAGAAACAAACAAAAAACAAAAAACAAATGTGCTGTGACCAGGATTCGAATCTGGGTTGTCACGGCCACAACGTGAAGTACTAACCACTATACGATCACAGCATGTATGAAGCAGAGGATGGTTTCGATCCATCGACCTCTGGGTTATGGGCCCAGCACGCTTCCGCTGCGCCACTCTGCTGATTTTGACGATGCAACAGTTTTCAATAAGTTCCAATGGTTTGAAAGTCTTTGCAGTTTAAAATGCAATCGTTCAAGAAATTCGAAAATAGACGCAACCAGAATTTTTATGTTTGTTCACAAATGCAAAGCAACTTAAAACAATCGCCAGAAACAAACAAAAAACAAAAAACAAATGTGCTGTGACCAGGATTCGAATCTGGGTTGTCACGGCCACAACGTGAAGTACTAACCACTATACGATCACAGCATGTATGTAGCAGAGATGGTTTTGATCCATCGACCTCTGAGTTATGGGCCCAGCACGCTTCCGCTGCGCCACTCTGCTGATTTAGACGATGCACCAGTTTTCAATAAGTTCCAATGATTTGAAAGTCTTTGCAGTTTAAAATGCAATCGTTCAAGAAATTCGAGAATAGACGCAACCAGAATTTTTATGTTTGTTCACAAATGCAAAGCAACTTAAAACAATCGCCAGAAACAAACAAAAAACAAAAAACAAATCTGCTGTGACCAGGATTCGAACCTGGGTTGTCACGGCCACAACGTGAAGTACTAACCACTATACGATCACAGCATGTATGTAGCAGAGATGGTTTTGATCCATCGACCTCTGGGTTATGGGCCCAGCACGCTTCCGCTGCGCCACTCTGCTGATTTGGTCGATGCAACAGTTTTCAATAAGTTCCAATGATTTGAAAGTGTTTGCAGTTTAAAATGCAATCATTCAAGAAATTCGAGAATAGACGCAACCAGAATTTTTATGTTTGTTCACAAATGCAAAGCAACTTAAAACAATCGCCAGAAACAAACAAAAAACAAAAAACAAATCTGCTGTGACCAGGATTCGAACCTGGGTTGTCACGGCCACAACGTGAAGTACTAACCACTATACGATCACAACATGTATGTAGCAGAGGATGGTTTCGATCCATCGACCTCTGGGTTATGGGCCCAGCACGCTTCCGCTGCGCCACTCTGCTGATTTAGACGATGCACCAGTTTTCAATAAGTTCCAATAATTTGAAAGTCTTTGCAGTTTAAAATGCAATCATTCAAGAAATTCCAGAATAGATGCAACCAGAATTTTTATGTTTGTTCACAAATGCAAAGCAACTTAAAACAATCGCCAGAAACAAACAAAAAACAAAAAACAAATCTGCTGTGACCAGGATTCGAACCTGGGTTGTCACGGCCACAACGTGAAGTACTAACCACTATACGATCACAGCATGTATGTAGAAGAGGATGGTTTCGATCCATCGACCTCTGGGTTATGGGTCCAGTACGCTCCCGCTGCGCCACTCTGCTGATTATGTTCATGCAAAAGTTTTCAATAAGTTCCAATAATTTGATAGTGTTTGCAGTTTAAAATGCAATCATTCAAGAAATTCCAGAATAGATGCAACCAGAATTTTTATGTTTGTTCACAAATGCAAAGCAACTTAAAACAATCGCCAGAAACAAACAAAAAACAAAAAACAAATCTGCTGTGACCAGGATTCGAACCTGGGTTGTCACGGCCACAACGTGAAGTACTAACCACTATACGATCACAACATGTATGTAGCAGAGGATGGTTTCGATCCATCGACCTCTGGGTTATGGGCCCAGCACGCTTCCGCTGCGCCACTCTGCTGATTTAGACGATGCACCAGTATTCAATAAGTTCCAATGATTTGAAAGTCTTTGCAGTTTAAAATGCAATCATTCAAGAAATTCCAGAATAGATGCAACCAGAATTTTTATGTTTGTTCACAAATGCAAAGCAACTTAAAACAATCGCCAGAAACAAACAAAAAACAAAAAACAAATCTGCTGTGACCAGGATTCGAACCTGGGTTGTCACGGCCACAACGTGAAGTACTAACCACTATACGATCACAGCATGTATGTAGCAGAGGATGGTTTCGATCCATCGACCTCTGGGTTATGGGCCCAGCACGCTTCCGCTGCGCCACTCTGCTGATTATGTTCATGCAAAAGTTGTCAATAAGTTCCAATAATTTGATAGTGTTTGCAGTTTAAAATGCAATCATTCAAGAAATTCGAGAATAGATGCAACCAGAATTTTTATCTTTGTTCACAAATGCAAAGCAACTTAAAACAATCGCCAGAAACAAACAAAAAACAAATGTGCTGTGACCAGGATTCGAATCTGGGTTGTCACGGCCACAACGTGAAGTACTAACCACTATACGATCACAGCATGTATGGAGCAGAGGATGGTTTCGATCCATCGACCTCTGGGTTATGGGCCCAGCACGCTTCCGCTGCGCCACTCTGCTGATTTTGACGATGCACCAGTTTTCAATCAGTTCCAATGGTTTGAAAGTCTTTGCAGTTTAAAATGCAATCGTTCAAGAAATTCGAGAATAGACGCAACCAGAATTTTTATGTTTGTTCACAAATGCAAAGCAACTTAAAACAATCGCCAGAAACAAACAAAAAATAAATCTGCTGCGACAAGGATTCGAACCTGGGTTGTCACGGCCACAACGTGAAGTACTAACCACTACGCGATCACAGCATGTATGTAGCAGAGGATGGTTTCGATCCATCGACCTCTGGGTTATGGGCCCAGCACGCTTCCGCTGCGCCACTCTGCTGATTATGTTGATGCAAAAGTTTTCAATAAGTTCCAATAATTTGATAGTGTTTGCAGTTTAAAATGCAATCATTCAAGAAATTCGAGAATAGATGCAACCAGATTTTTTATCTTTGTTCACAAATGCAAAGCAAATTAAAACAATCGCCAGAAACAAACAAAAAACAAAAAACAAATGTGCTGTGACCAGGATTCGAATCTGGGTTGTCACGGCCACAACGTGAAGTACTAACCACTATACGATCACAGCATGTATGAAGCAGAGGATGGTTTCGATCCATCGACCTCTGGGTTATGGGCCCAGCACGCTTCCGCTGCGCCACTCTGCTGATTTTGACGATGCAACAGTTTTCAATAAGTTCCAATGGTTTGAAAGTCTTTGCAGTTTAAAATGCAATCGTTCAAGAAATTCGAAAATAGACGCAACCAGAATTTTTATGTTTGTTCACAAATGCAAAGCAACTTAAAACAATCGCCAGAAACAAACAAAAAACAAAAAACAAATGTGCTGTGACCAGGATTCGAATCTGGGTTGTCACGGCCACAACGTGAAGTACTAACCACTATACGATCACAGCATGTATGTAGCAGAGATGGTTTTGATCCATCGACCTCTGAGTTATGGGCCCAGCACGCTTCCGCTGCGCCACTCTGCTGATTTAGACGATGCACCAGTTTTCAATAAGTTCCAATGATTTGAAAGTCTTTGCAGTTTAAAATGCAATCGTTCAAGAAATTCGAGAATAGACGCAACCAGAATTTTTATGTTTGTTCACAAATGCAAAGCAACTTAAAACAATCGCCAGAAACAAACAAAAAACAAAAAACAAATCTGCTGTGACCAGGATTCGAACCTGGGTTGTCACGGCCACAACGTGAAGTACTAACCACTATACGATCACAGCATGTATGTAGCAGAGATAGTTTTGATCCATCGACCTCTGGGTTATGGGCCCAGCACGCTTCCGCTGCGCCACTCTGCTGATTTGGTCCATGCAACAGTTTTCAATAAGTTCCAATGATTTGAAAGTGTTTGCAGTTTAAAATGCAATCATTCAAGAAATTCCAGAATAGACGCAACCAGAATTTTTATGTTTGTTCACAAATGCAAAGCAACTTAAAACAATCGCCAGAAACAAACAAAAAACAAAAAACAAATCTGCTGTGACCACGGTTCGAATCTGGGTTGTCACGGCCACAACGTGAAGTACTAACCACTATACGATCACAGCATGTATGAAGCAGAGGATGGTTTCGATCCATCGACCTCTGGGTTATGGGCCCAGCACGCTTCCGCTGCGCCACTCTGCTGATTTTGACGATGCAACAGTTTTCAATAAGTTCCAATGGTTTGAAAGTCTTTGCAGTTTAAAATGCAATCGTTCAAGAAATTCGAAAATAGACGCAACCAGAATTTTTATGTTTGTTCACAAATGCAAAGCAACTTAAAACAATCGCCAGAAACAAACAAAAAACAAAAAACAAATGTGCTGTGACCAGGATTCGAATCTGGGTTGTCACGGCCACAACGTGAAGTACTAACCACTATACGATCACAGCATGTATGTAGCAGAGATGGTTTTGATCCATCGACCTCTGAGTTATGGGCCCAGCACGCTTCCGCTGCGCCACTCTGCTGATTTAGACGATGCACCAGTTTTCAATAAGTTCCAATGATTTGAAAGTCTTTGCAGTTTAAAATGCAATCGTTCAAGAAATTCGAGAATAGACGCAACCAGAATTTTTATGTTTGTTCACAAATGCAAAGCAACTTAAAACAATCGCCAGAAACAAACAAAAAACAAAAAACAAATCTGCTGTGACCAGGATTCGAACCTGGGTTGTCACGGCCACAACGTGAAGTACTAACCACTATACGATCACAGCATGTATGTAGCAGAGATGGTTTTGATCCATCGACCTCTGGGTTATGGGCCCAGCACGCTTCCGCTGCGCCACTCTGCTGATTTGGTCGATGCAACAGTTTTCAATAAGTTCCAATGATTTGAAAGTGTTTGCAGTTTAAAATGCAATCATTCAAGAAATTCCAGAATAGACGCAACCAGAATTTTTATGTTTGTTCACAAATGCAAAGCAACTTAAAACAATCGCCAGAAACAAACAAAAAACAAAAAACAAATCTGCTGTGACCACGGTTCGAATCTGGGTTGTCACGGCCACAACGTGAAGTACTAACCACTCTACGATCACAGCATGTATGAAGCAGAGGATGGTTTCGATCCATCGACCTCTGGGTTATGGGCCCAGCACGCTTCCGCTGCGCCACTCTGCTGATTTTGACGATGCAACAGTTTTCAATAAGTTCCAATGGTTTGAAAGTCTTTGCAGTTTAAAATGCAATCGTTCAAGAAATTCGAAAATAGACGCAACCAGAATTTTTATGTTTGTTCACAAATGCAAAGCAACTTAAAACAATCGCCAGAAACAAACAAAAAACAAAAAACAAATGTGCTGTGACCAGGATTCGAATCTGGGTTGTCACGGCCACAACGTGAAGTACTAACCACTATACGATCACAGCATGTATGTAGCAGAGATGGTTTCGATCCATCGACCTCTGAGTTATGGGCCCAGCACGCTTCCGCTGCGCCACTCTGCTGATTTAGACGATGCACCAGTTTTCAATAAGTTCCAATGGTTTGAAAGTCTTTGCAGTTTAAAATGCAATCGTTCAAGAAATTCCAGAATAGATGCAACCCAAATTTTTATGTTTGTTCACAAATGCAAAGCAACTTAAAACAATCGCCAGAAACAAACAAAAAATAAATCTGCTGTGACAAGGATTCGAACCTGGGTTGTCACGGCCACAACGTGAAGTACTAACCACTACGCGATCACAGCATGTATGTAGCAGAGGATGGTTTCGATCCATCGACCTCTGGGTTATGGGTCCAGTACGCTTCCGCTGCGCCACTCTGCTGATTATGTTCATGCAAAAGTTTTCAATAAGTTCCAATAATTTGATAGTGTTTGCAGTTTAAAATGCAATCATTCAAGAAATTCGAGAATAGATGCAACCAGAATTTTTATGTTTGTTCACAAATGCAAAGCAACTTAAAATTATCGCAAGAAACAAACAAAAAACAAAAAAACAAATCTGCTGTGACCAGGATTCGAACCTGGGTTGTCACGGCCACAACGTGAAGTACTAACCACTATACGATCACAACATGTATGTAGCAGAGGATGGTTTCGATCCATCGACCTCTGGGTTATGGGCCCAGCACGCTTCCGCTGCGCCACTCTGCTGATTTTGACGATGCAAAAGTTTTCAATAAGTTCCAATAATTTGATAGTGTTTGCAGTTTAAAATGCAATCATTCAAGAAATTCGAGAATAGATGCAACCAGAATTTTTGTCTTTGTTCACAAATGCAAAGCAACTTAAAACAATCGCCAGAAACAAACAAAAAATAAATCTGCTGTGACAAGGATTCGAACCTGGGTTGTCACGGCCACAACGTGAAGTACTAACCACTACGCGATCACAGCATGTATGTAGCAGAGGATGGTTTCGATCCTTCGACCTCTGGGTTATGGGTCCAGTACGCTTCAGCTGCGCCACTCTGCTGATTATGTTGATGCAAAATTTTCAATGAGTTCCAATAATTTGAAAGTGTTTGCAGTTTAAAATGCAATCATTCAAGAAATTCCAGAATAGATGCAACCAGAATTTTTATGTTTGTTCACAAATGCAAAGCAACTTAAAACAATCGCCAGAAACAAACAAAAAACAAATGTGCTTTGACCAGGATTCGAACCTGGGTTGTCACGGCCACAACGTGAAGTACTAACCACTATACGATCACAGCATGTATGTAGCAGAGGATGGTTTCGATCCATCGACCTGTGGGTTATGGGTCCAGTACGCTTCCGCTGCGCCACTCTGCTGATTATGTTCATGCAAAAGTTTTCAATGAGTTCAAATAATTTGAAAGTCTTTGCAGTTTAAAATGCAATCGTTCAAGAAATTCGAGAATAGATGCAACCAGAATTTTTGTGTTTGTTCACAAATGCAAAGCAACTTAAAGCAATCGCCAGAAACAAACAAAAACAAATCTGCTGTGACCAGGATTCGAACCTGGGTTGTCACGGCCACAACGTGAAGTACTAACCACTATACGATCACAGCATGTATGTAGCAGAGATGGTTTTGATCCATCGACCTCTGAGTTATGGGCCCAGCACGCTTCCGCTGCGCCACTCTGCTGATTTAGACGATGCACCAGTTTTCAATAAGTTCCAATGGTTTGAAAGTCTTTGCAGTTTAAAATGCAATCGTTCAAGAAATTCCAGAATAGATGCAACCAGGATTTTTATGTTTGTTCACAAATGCAAAGCAACTTAAAACAATCGCCAGAAACAAACAAAAAATAAATCTGCTGTGACAAGGATTCGAACCTGGGTTGTCACGGCCACAACGTGAAGTACTAACCACTACGCGATCACAGCATGTATGTAGCAGAGGATGGTTTCGATCCATCGACCTCTGGGTTATGGGTCCAGTACGCTTCCGCTGCGCCACTCTGCTGATTATGTTCATGCAAAAGTTTTCAATAAGTTCCAATAATTTGATAGTGTTTGCAGTTTAAAATGCAATCATTCAAGAAATTCGAGAATAGATGCAACCAGAATTTTTATGTTTGTTCACAAATTCAAAGCAACTTAAAATTATCGCAAGAAACAAACAAAAAACAAAAAAACAAATCTGCTGTGACCAGGATTCGAACCTGGGTTGTCACGGCCACAACGTGAAGTACTAACCACTATACGATCACAACATGTATGTAGCAGAGGATGGTTTCGATCCATCGACCTCTGGGTTATGGGCCCAGCACGCTTCCGCTGCGCCACTCTGCTGATTTTGACGATGCAAAAGTTTTCAATAAGTTCCAATAATTTGATAGTGTTTGCAGTTTAAAATGCAATCATTCAAGAAATTCGAGAATAGATGCAACCAGAATTTTTGTCTTTGTTCACAAATGCAAAGCAACTTAAAACAATCGCCAGAAACAAACAAAAAACAAAAAACAAATGTGCTGTGACCAGGATTCGAATCTGGGTTGTCACGGCCACAACGTGAAGTACTAACCACTATACGATCACAACATGTATGTAGCAGACGATGGTTTCGATCCATCGACCTCTGGGTTATGGGCCCAGCACGCTTCCGCTGCGCCACTCTGCTGATTTAGACGATGCACCAGTTTTCAATAAGTTCCAATAATTTGAAAGTCTTTGCAGTTTAAAATGCAATCGTTCAAGAAATTCGAGAATAGATGCAACCAGAATTTTTGTCTTTGTTCACAAATGCAAAGCAACTTAAAACAATCGCCAGAAACAAACAAAAAATAAATCTGCTGTGACAAGGATTCGAACCTGGGTTGTCACGGCCACAACGTGAAGTACTAACCACTACGCGATCACAGCATGTATGTAGCAGAGGATGGTTTCGATCCTTCGACCTCTGGGTTATGGGTCCAGTACGCTTCAGCTGCGCCACTCTGCTGATTATGTTGATGCAAAATTTTCAATGAGTTCCAATAATTTGAAAGTGTTTGCAGTTTAAAATGCAATCATTCAAGAAATTCCAGAATAGATGCAACCAGAATTTTTATGTTTGTTCACAAATGCAAAGCAACTTAAAACAATCGCCAGAAACAAACAAAAAACAAATGTGCTTTGACCAGGATTCGAACCTGGGTTGTCACGGCCACAACGTGAAGTACTAACCACTATACGATCACAGCATGTATGTAGCAGAGGATGGTTTCGATCCATCGACCTGTGGGTTATGGGTCCAGTACGCTTCCGCTGCGCCACTCTGCTGATTATGTTCATGCAAAAGTTTTCAATGAGTTCAAATAATTTGAAAGTCTTTGCAGTTTAAAATGCAATCGTTCAAGAAATTCGAGAATAGACGCAACCAGAATTTTTATGTTTGTTCACAAATGCAAAGCAACTTAAAACAATCGCCAGAAACAAACAAAAAATAAATCTGCTGTGACAAGGATTCGAACCTGGGTTGTCACGGCCACAACGTGAAGTACTAACCACTACGCGATCACAGCATGTATGTAGCAGAGGATGGTTTCGATCCATCGACCTCTTGGTTATGGGCCCAGCACGCTTCCGCTGCGCCACTCTGCTGATTTTGTCGATGCAACAATTTTCAATAAGTTCCAATGATTTGAAAGTGTTTTCAGTTCAAAATTCAATCGTTCAAAAAATTCGAGAATAGATGCAACCAGAATTTTTGTGTTTGTTCACAAATGCAAAGCAACTTAAAGCAATCGCCAGAAACAAACAAAAACAAATCTGCTGTGACCAGGATTCGAACCTGGGTTGTCACGGCCACAACGTGAAGTACTAACCACTATACGATCACAGCATGTATGTAGCAGAGGATGGTTTCGATCCATCGACCTCTGGGTTATGGGCCCAGCACGCTTCCGCTGCGCCACTCTGCTGTTTTTGTTCATGCAACAGTTTTCATAAGTTCCAATAATTTGAAAGTATTTGCAGTTTAAATTGCAATCATTCAAGAGATTCAACAATCGATGCATCCAGCATTTTTATGTTTGTTCACAAATGCAAAGCAACTTAAAGCAATCGCCAGAAACAAACAAAAACAAATCTGCTGTGACCAGGATTCGAACCTGGGTTGTCACGGCCACAACGTGAAGTACTAACCACTATACGATCACAGCATGTATGTAGCAGAGGATGGTTTCGATCCATCGACCTCTGGGTTATGGGCCCAGCACGCTTCCGCTGCGCCACTCTGCTGATTTTGTTCATGCAACAGTTTTCATAAGTTCCAATAATTTAAAAGTATTTGCAGTTTAAATTGCAAACATTTAAGAGATTCCAGAATAGATGCATCCAGGATTTTTATGTTTGTTCACAAATGCAAAGCAACTTAAAACAATCGCCAGAAACAAACAAAAAATGAATCTGCTGTGACCAGGATTCGAACCTGGGTTGTCACGGCCACAACGTGAAGTACTAACCACTATACGATCACAGCATGTATGCAGCAGCGGATGGTTTCGATCCATCGACCTCTGGGTTATGGGCCCAGCACGCTTCCGCTGCGCCACTCTGCTGATTTTGTTCATGCAACAGTTTTCAATAAGTTCCAATAATTTAAAAATATTTGCAGTTTAAAATGCAAACATTCAAAAAATTCGAGAATAGATGCAACCAGAATTTTTGTGTTTGTTCACAAATGCAAAGCAACTTAAAACAATCGCCAGAAACAAACAAAAACAAATCTGCTGTGACCAGGATTCGAACCTGGGTTGTCACGGCCACAACGTGAAGTACTAACCACTATACGATCACAGCATGTATGTAGCAGAGGATGGTTTCGATCCATCGACCTCTGGGTTATGGGCCCAGCACGCTTCCGCTGCGCCACTCTGCTGATTTTGTTCATGCAACAGTTTTCATAAGTTCCAATAATTTGAAAGTATTTGCAGTTTAAATTGCAATCATTCAAGAGATTCAACAATAGATGCATCCAGCATTTTTATGTTTGTTCACAAATGCAAAGCAACTTAAAACAATCGCCAGAAACAAACAAAAGTGAATCTGCTGTGACCAGGATTCGAACCTGGGTTGTCACGGCCACAACGTGAAGTACTAACCACTATACGATCACAGCATGTATGTAGCAGAGGATGGTTTCGATCCATCGACCTCTGGGTTATGGGCCCAGCACGTTTCCGCTGCGCCACTCTGCTGATTATGTTCATGCAACAGTTTTCAATCAGTTCCAATAATTTGAAAGTGTTTTCAGTTCAAAATGCAATCATTCAAAAATTCGAGAATAGATGCAACCAGCATTTTTATGTTTGTTCACAAATGCAAAGCAACTTAAAACAATCGCCAGAAACAAACAAAAGTGAATCTGCTGTGACCAGGATTCGAACCTGGGTTGTCACGGCCACAACGTGAAGTACTAACCACTATACGATCACAGCATGTATGTAGCAGAGGATGGTTTCGATCCATCGACCTCTGGGTTATGGGCCCAGCACGCTTCCGCTGCGCCACTCTGCTGATTATGTTCATGCAACAGTTTTCAATAAGTTCCAATAATTTGATAGTGTTTGCAGTTTAAAATGCAATCATTCAAGAAATTCGAGAATAGATGCAACCAGAATTTTTGTCTTTGTTCACAAATGCTAAGCAACTTAAAACAATCGCCAGAAACAAACAAAAAACAAAAAACAAATGTGCTGTGACCAGGATTCGAATCTGGGTTGTCACGGCCACAACGTGAAGTACTAACCACTATACGATCACAGCATGTATGTAGCAGACGATGGTTTCGATCCATCGACCTCTGGGTTATGGGCCCAGCACGCTTCCGCTGCGCCACTCTGCTGATTTAGACGATGCACCAGTTTTCAATAAGTTCCAATAATTTGAAAGTCTTTGCAGTTTAAAATGCAATCGTTCAAGAAATTCGAGAATAGACGCAACCAGAATTTTTGTCTTTGTTCACAAATGCAAAGCAACTTAAAACAATCGCCAGAAACAAACAAAAAATAAATCTGCTGTGACAAGGATTCGAACCTGGGTTGTCACGGCCACAACGTGAAGTACTAACCACTACGCGATCACAGCATGTATGTAGCAGAGGATGGTTTCGATCCATCGACCTCTGGGTTATGGGTCCAGTACGCTTCAGCTGCGCCACTCTGCTGATTATGTTCATGCAAAATTTTCAATGAGTTCCAATAATTTGAAAGTGTTTGCAGTTTAAAATGCAATCGTTCAAGAAATTCCAGAATAGATGCAACCAGAATTTTTATGTTTGTTCACAAATGCAAAGCAACTTAAAACAATCGCCAGAAACAAACAAAAAACAAATGTGCTTTGACCAGGATTCGAACCTGGGTTGTCACGGCCACAACGTGAAGTACTAACCACTATACGATCACAGCATGTATGTAGCAGACGATGGTTTCGATCCATCGACCTCTGGGTTATGGGTCCAGTACGCTTCCGCTGCGCCACTCTGCTGATTATGTTCATGCAAAAGTTTTCAATGAGTTCAAATAATTTGAAAGTCTTTGCAGTTTAAAATGCAATCGTTCAAAAAATTCGAGAATAGACGCAACCAGAATTTTTATGTTTGTTCACAAATGCAAAGCAACTTAAAACAATCGCCAGAAACAAACAAAAAATAAATCTGCTGTGACAAGGATTCGAACCTGGGTTGTCACGGCAACGACGTGAAGTACTAACCACTACGCGATCACAGCATGTATGTAGCAGAGGATGGTTTCGATCCATCGACCTCTGGGTTATGGGCCCAGCACGCTTCCGCTGCGCCACTCTGCTGATTTTGTCGATGCAACAATTTTCAATAAGTTCCAATGATTTGAAAGTGTTTTCAGTTCAAAATGCAATCGTTCAAAAAATTCGAGAATAGATGCAACCAGAATTTTTGTGTTTGTTCACAAATGCAAAGCAACTTAAAGCAATCGCCAGAAACAAACAAAAACAAATCTGCTGTGACCAGGATTCGAACCTGGGTTGTCACGGCCACAACGTGAAGTACTAACCACTATACGATCACAGCATGTATGTAGCAGAGGATGGTTTCGATCCATCGACCTCTGGGTTATGGGCCCAGCACGCTTCCGCTGCGCCACTCTGCTGATTTTGTTCATGCAACAGTTTTCATAAGTTCAAATAATTTAAAAGTATTTGCAGTTTAAATTGCAAACATTTAAGAGATTCCAGAATAGATGCATCCAGGATTTTTATGTTTGTTCACAAATGCAAAGCAACTTAAAACAATCGCCAGAAACAAACAAAAAACAAAAAACAAATCTGCTGTGACCAGGATTCGAACCTGGGTTGTCACGGCCACAACGTGAAGTACTAACCACTATACGATCACAGCATGTATGCAGCAGCGGATGGTTTCGATCCATCGACCTCTGGGTTATGGGGCCAGCACGCTTCCGCTGCGCCACTCTGCTGATTTTGTTCATGCAACAGTTTTCAATAAGTTCCAATAATTTAAAAATATTTGCAGTTTAAAATGCAAACACTCAAAAAATTCGAGAATAGATGCAACCAGAATTTTTGTGTTTGTTCACAAATGCAAAGCAACTTAAAACAATCGCCAGAAACAAACAAAAACAAATCTGCTGTGACCAGGATTCGAACCTGGGTTGTCACGGCCACAACGTGAAGTACTAACCACTATACGATCACAGCATGTATGTAGCAGAGGATGGTTTCGATCCATCGACCTCTGGGTTATGGGCCCAGCACGCTTCCGCTGCGCCACTCTGCTGATTTTGTTCATGCAACAGTTTTCATAAGTTCCAATAATTTGAAAGTATTTGCAGTTTAAATTGCAATCATTCAAGAGATTCAACAATCGATGCATCCAGCATTTTTATGTTTGTTCACAAATGCAAAGCAACTTAAAGCAATCGCCAGAAACAAACAAAAACAAATCTGCTGTGACCAGGATTCGAACCTGGGTTGTCACGGCCACAACGTGAAGTACTAACCACTATACGATCACAGCATGTATGTAGCAGAGGATGGTTTCGATCCATCGACCTCTGGGTTATGGGCCCAGCACGCTTCCGCTGCGCCACTCTGCTGATTTTGTTCATGCAACAGTTTTCATAAGTTCCAATAATTTAAAAGTATTTGCAGTTTAAATTGCAAACATTTAAGAGATTCCAGAATAGATGCATCCAGGATTTTTATGTTTGTTCACAAATGCAAAGCAACTTAAAACAATCGCCAGAAACAAACAAAAAATGAATCTGCTGTGACCAGGATTCGAACCTGGGTTGTCACGGCCACAACGTGAAGTACTAACCACTATACGATCACAGCATGTATGCAGCAGCGGATGGTTTCGATTCATCGACCTCTGGGTTATGGGCCCAGCACGCTTCCGCTGCGCCACTCTGCTGATTTTGTTCATGCAACAGTTTTCAATAAGTTCCAATAATTTAAAAATATTTGCAGTTTAAAATGCAAACATTCAAAAAATTCGAGAATAGATGCAACCAGAATTTTTGTGTTTGTTCACAAATGCAAAGCAACTTAAAACAATCGCCAGAAACAAACAAAAACAAATCTGCTGTGACCAGGATTCGAACCTGGGTTGTCACGGCCACAACGTGAAGTACTAACCACTATACGATCACAGCATGTATGTAGCAGAGGATGGTTTCGATCCATCGACCTCTGGGTTATGGGCCCAGCACGCTTCCGCTGCGCCACTCTGCTGATTTTGTTCATGCAACAGTTTTCATAAGTTCCAATAATTTGAAAGTATTTGCAGTTTAAATTGCAATCATTCAAGAGATTCAACAATAGATGCATCCAGCATTTTTATGTTTGTTCACAAATGCAAAGCAACTTAAAACAATCGCCAGAAACAAACAAAAGTGAATCTGCTGTGACCAGGATTCGAACCTGGGTTGTCACGGCCACAACGTGAAGTACTAACCACTATACGATCACAGCATGTATGTAGCAGAGGATGGTTTCGATCCATCGACCTCTGGGTTATGGGCCCAGCACGCTTCCGCTGCGCCACTCTGCTGATTATGTTCATGCAACAGTTTTCAATCAGTTCCAATAATTTGAAAGTGTTTTCAGTTCAAAATGCAATCATTCAAAAATTCGAGAATAGATGCAACCAGCATTTTTATGTTTGTTCACAAATGCAAAGCAACTTAAAACAATCGCCAGAAACAAACAAAAGTGAATCTGCTGTGACCAGGATTCGAACCTGGGTTGTCACGGCCACAACGTGAAGTACTAACCACTATACGATCACAGCATGTATGTAGCAGAGGATGGTTTCGATCCATCGACCTCTGGGTTATGGGCCCAGCACGCTTCCGCTGCGCCACTCTGCTGATTTTGTTTATGCAACAGTTTTCATAAGTTCCAATAATTTAAAAGTATTTGCAGTTTAAATTGCAAACATTTAAGAGATTCCAGAATAGATGCATCCAGGATTTTTATGTTTGTTCACAAATGCAAAGCAACTTAAAACAATCGCCAGAAACAAACAAAAAATGAATCTGCTGTGGCCAGGATTCGAACCTGGGTTGTCACGGCCACAACGTGAAGTACTAACCACTATACGATCACAGCATGTATGCAGCAGCGGATGGTTTCGATCCATCGACCTCTGGGTTATGGGCCCAGCACGCTTCCGCTGCGCCACTCTGCTGATTTTGTTCATGCAACAGTTTTCAATAAGTTCCAATAATTTAAAAATATTTGCAGTTTAAAATGCAAACATTCAAGAAATTCAACAATAGATGCAACCAGAATTTTTATCTTTGTTCACAAATGCAAAGCAACTTAAAACAATCGCCAGAAACAAACAAAAAACAAAAAACAAATCTGCTGTGACCAGGATTCGAACCTGGGTTGTCACGGCCACAACGTGAAGTACTAACCACTATGCGATCACAGCATGTATGTAGAAGAGGATGGTTTCGATCCATCGACCTCTGGGTTATGGGCCCAGCACGCTTCCGCTGCGGCACTCTGCTGATTTTGTCGATGCAACAATTTTCAATAAGTTCCAATAATTTGAAAGTGTTTTCAGTTCAAAATGCAATCATTCAAAAAATTCGAGAATAGATGCAACCAGAATTTTTGTGTTTGTTCACAAATGCAAAGCAACTTAAAACAATCGCCAGAAACAAACAAAAGTGAATCTGCTGTGACCAGGATTCGAACCTGGGTTGTCACGGCCACAACGTGAAGTACTAACCACTATACGATCACAGCATGTATGTAGCAGAGGATGGTTTCGATCCATCGACCTCTGGGTTATGGGCCCAGCACGCTTCCGCTGCGCCACTCTGCTGATTTTGTTCATGCAACAGTTTTCAATGAGTTCCAATACTTTGAAAGTGTTTTCAGTTCAAAATGCAATCATTCAAAAAATTCGAGAATAGATGCAACCAGAATTTTTGTGTTTGTTCACAAATGCAAAGCAACTTAAAGCAATCGCCAGAAACAAACAAAAACAAATGTGCTTTGACCAGGATTCGAACCTGGGTTGTCACGGCCACAACGTGAAATACTAACCACTATACGATCACAGCATGTATGTAGCAGAGGATGGTTTCGATCCATCGACCTCTGGGTTATGGGCCCAGCACGCTTCCGCTGCGCCACTCTGCTGATTTTGTTTATGCAACAGTTTTCATAAGTTCCAATAATTTAAAAGTATTTGCAGTTTAAATTGCAAACATTTAAGAGATTCCAGAATAGATGCATCCAGGATTTTTATGTTTGTTCACAAATGCAAAGCAACTTAAAACAATCGCCAGAAACAAACAAAAAATGAATCTGCTGTGACCAGGATTCGAACCTGGGTTGTCACGGCCACAACGTGAAGTACTAACCACTATACGATCACAGCATGTATGCAGCAGCGGATGGTTTCGATCCATCGACCTCTGGGTTATGGGCCCAGCACGCTTCCGCTGCGCCACTCTGCTGATTTTGTTGATGCAACAGTTTTCAATAAGTTCCAATAATTTAAAAATATTTGCAGTTTGAAATGCAAACATTCAAGAAATTCAACAATAGATGCAACCAGCATTTTTATGTTTGTTCACAAATGCAAAGCAACTTAAAACAATCGCCAGAAACAAACAAAAAATGAATCTGCTGTGACCAGGATTCGAACCTGGGTTGTCACGGCCACAACGTGAAGCACTAACCACTATACGATCACAGCATGTATGTAGCAGAGGATGCATGGTTTCGATCCATCGACATCTGGGTTATGGGCCCAGCACGCTTCCGCTGCGCCACTCTGCTGATTTTACCGATGCAACAGTTTTCAATAAGTTCCAATGATTTGAAAGTGTTTGCAGTTCAAAATGCAATCATTCAAGAGATTCAACAATAGATGCATCCAGCATATGTTTGTTCACAAATGCAAAGCAACTTAAAACAATCGCCAGAAACAAACACAAAATGAATCTGCTGTGACCAGGATTCGAACCTGGGTTGTCACGGCCACAACGTGAAGTACTAACCACTATACGATCACATCATGTATGTAGCAGAGGATGGTTTCGATCCATCAACCTCTGGGTTATGGGCCCAGCACGCTTCCGCTGCGCCACTCGCTGAATTTGTCGATGCAACAGTTTTCAATAAGTTCCAATGATTTGAAAGTGTTTGCAGTTCAATGTGCAATCATTCAAGAAATGCGAGAATAGATGCAACCAGAATTTTTATGTTTGTTCACAAATGCAAAGCAACTTAAAGCAATCGCCAGAAACAAACAAAAAATAAATCTGCTGTGACCAGGATTCGAACCTGGGTTGTCACGGCCACAACGTGAAGTACTAACCACTACGCGATCACAGCATGTATGTAGCAGAGGATGGTTTCGATCCATCGACCTCTGGGTTATGGGCCCAGCACGCTTCCGCTGCGCCACTCTGCTGATTTTGTTCATGCAACAGTTTTCAATAAGTTCCAATAATTTGAAAATATTTGCAGTTTAAAATGCAAACATTCAAGAAATTCAACAATAGATGCAACCAGAATTTTTATGTTTGTTCACAAATGCAAAGCAACTTAAAACAATCGCCAGAAACAAACAAAAAATGAATCTGCTGTGACCGGGATTCGAACCTGGGTTGTCACGGCCACAACGTGAAGTACTAACCACTATACGATCACAGCATGTATGTAGAAGAGGATGGTTTCGATCCATCGACCTCTGGGTTATGGGCCCAGCACGCTTCCGCTGCGCCACTCTGCTGATTATGTTCATGCAAAAGTTTTCAATAAGTTCCAATAATTTGATAGTGTTTGCAGTTTAAAATGCAATCATTCAAGAAATTCCAGAATAGATGCAACCAGAATTTTTATGTTTGTTCACAAATGCAAAGCAACTTAAAACAATCGCCAGAAACAAACAAAAAACAAAAAACAAATGTGCTGTGACCAGGATTCGAATCTGAGTTGTCACGGCCACAACGTGAAGTACTAACCACTATACGATCACAGCATGTATGGAGCAGAGGATGGTTTCGATCCATCGACCTCTGGGTTATGGGCCCAGCACGCTTCCGCTGCGCCACTCTGCTGATTTTGACGATGCACCAGTTTTCAATAAGTTCCAATGGTTTGAAAGTCTTTGCAGTTTAAAATGCAATCGTTCAAGAAATTCGAGAATAGACGCAACCAGAATTTTTATGTTTGTTCACAAATGCAAAGCAACTTAAAACAATCGCCAGAAACAAACAAAAAATAAATCTGCTGTGACAAGGATTCGAACCTGGGTTGTCACGGCCACAACGTGAAGTACTAACCACTACGCGATCACAGCATGTATGTAGCAGAGGATGGTTTCGATCCATCGACCTCTGGGTTATGGGCCCAGCACGCTTCCGCTGCGCCACTCTGCTGATTTTGACGATGCAACAGTTTTCAATAAGTTCCAATGGTTTGAAAGTCTTTGCAGTTTAAAATGCAATCGTTCAAGAAATTCGAAAATAGACGCAACCAGAATTTTTATGTTTGTTCACAAATGCAAAGCAACTTAAAACAATCGCCAGAAACAAACAAAAAACAAAAAACAAATGTGCTGTGACCAGGATTCGAATCTGGGTTGTCACGGCCACAACGTGAAGTACTAACCACTATACGATCACAGCATGTATGTAGCAGAGATGGTTTTGATCCATCGACCTCTGAGTTATGGGCCCAGCACGCTTCCGCTGCGCCACTCTGCTGATTTAGACGATGCACCAGTTTTCAATAAGTTCCAATGATTTGAAAGTCTTTGCAGTTTAAAATGCAATCGTTCAAGAAATTCGAGAATAGACGCAACCAGAATTTTTATCTTTGTTCACAAATGCAAAGCAACTTAAAACAATCGCCAGAAACAAACAAAAAACAAAAAACAAATCTGCTGTGACCAGGATTCGAACCTGGGTTGTCACGGCCACAACGTGAAGTACTAACCACTATACGATCACAGCATGTATGTAGCAGAGATGGTTTTGATCCATCGACCTCTGGGTTATGGGCCCAGCACGCTTCCGCTGCGCCACTCTGCTGATTTGGTCGATGCAAAAGTTTTCAATAAGTTCCAATGATTTGAAAGTGTTTGCAGTTTAAAATGCAATCATTCAAGAAATTCCAGAATAGACGCAACCAGAATTTTTATGTTTGTTCACAAATGCAAAGCAACTTAAAACAATCGCCAGAAACAAACAAAAAACAAAAAACAAATCTGCTGTGACCACGGTTCGAATCTGGGTTGTCACGGCCACAACGTGAAGTACTAACCACTATACGATCACAGCATGTATGTAGCAGAGGATGGTTTCGATCCATCGACCTCTGGGTTATGGGGCCAGCACGCTTCCGCTGCGCCACTCTGCTGATTTTGTCGATGCAAAAGTTTTCAATAAGTTCCAATGATTTGAAAGTGTTTGCAGTTTAAAATGCAATCGTTCAAGAAATTCGAGAATAGATGCAACCCAAATTTTTATGTTTGTTCACAAATGCAAAGCAACTTAAAACAATCGCCAGAAACAAACAAAAAATAAATCTGCTGTGACAAGGATTCGAACCTGGGTTGTCACGGCCACAACGTGAAGTACTAACCACTACGCGATCACAGCATGTATGTAGCAGAGGATGGTTTCGATCCATCGACCTCTGGGTTATGGGTCCAGTACGCTTCCGCTGCGCCACTCTGCTGATTATGTTCATGCAAAAGTTTTCAATAAGTTCCAATAATTTGATAGTGTTTGCAGTTTAAAATGCAATCATTCAAGAAATTCGAGAATAGATGCAACCAGAATTTTTATGTTTGTTCACAAATGCAAAGCAACTTAAAATTATCGCCAGAAACAAACAAAAAACAAAAAAACAAATCTGATGTGACCAGGATTCGAACCTGGGTTGTCACGGCCACAACGTGAAGTACTAACCACTATACGATCACAACATGTATGTAGCAGAGGATGGTTTCGATCCATCGACCTCTGGGTTATGGGCCCAGCACGCTTCCGCTGCGCCACTCTGCTGATTTTGACGATGCAAAAGTTTTCAATAAGTTCCAATAATTTGATAGTGTTTGCAGTTTAAAATGCAATCATTCAAGAAATTCGAGAATAGATGCAACCAGAATTTTTGTCTTTGTTCACAAATGCAAAGCAACTTAAAACAATCGCCAGAAACAAACAAAAAACAAAAAACAAATGTGCTGTGACCAGGATTCGAATCTGGGTTGTCACGGCCACAACGTGAAGTACTAACCACTATACGATCACAGCATGTATGTAGCAGACGATGGTTTCGATCCATCGACCTCTGGGTTATGGGCCCAGCACGCTTCCGCTGCGCCACTCTGCTGATTTAGACGATGCACCAGTTTTCAATAAGTTCCAATGATTTGAAAGTCTTTGCAGTTTAAAATGCAATCGTTCAAGAAATTCGAGAATAGACGCAACCAGAATTTTTGTCTTTGTTCACAAATGCAAAGCAACTTAAAACAATCGCCAGAAACAAACAAAAAATAAATCTGCTGTGACAAGGATTCGAACCTGGGTTGTCACGGCCACAACGTGAAGTACTAACCACTACGCGATCACAGCATGTATGTAGCAGAGGATGGTTTCGATCCATCGACCTCTGGGTTATGGGTCCAGTACGCTTCAGCTGCGCCACTCTGCTGATTATGTTCATGCAAAATTTTCAATGAGTTCCAATAATTTGAAAGTGTTTGCAGTTTAAAATGCAATCATTCAAGAAATTCCAGAATAGATGCAACCAGAATTTTTATGTTTGTTCACAAATGCAAAGCAACTTAAAACAATCGCCAGAAACAAACAAAAAACAAATGTGCTTTGACCAGGATTCGAACCTGGGTTGTCACGGCCACAACGTGAAGTACTAACCACTATACGATCACAGCATGTATGTAGCAGAGGATGGTTTCGATCCATCGACCTCTGGGTTATGGGTCCAGTACGCTTCCGCTGCGCCACTCTGCTGATTATGTTCATGCAAAAGTTTTCAATGAGTTCAAATAATTTGAAAGTCTTTGCAGTTTAAAATGCAATCGTTCAAGAAATTCGAGAATAGACGCAACCAGAATTTTTATGTTTGTTCACAAATGCAAAGCAACTTAAAACAATCGCCAGAAACAAACAAAAAATAAATCTGCTGTGACAAGGATTCGAACCTGGGTTGTCACGGCAACAACGTGAAGTACTAACCACTACGCGATCACAGCATGTATGTAGCAGAGGATGGTTTCGATCCATCGACCTCTGGGTTATGGGCCCAGCACGCTTCCGCTGCGCCACTCTGCTGATTTTGTCGATGCAACAATTTTCAATAAGTTCCAATGATTTGAAAGTGTTTTCAGTTCAAAATGCAATCATTCAAAAAATTCGAGAATAGATGCAACCAGAATTTTTGTGTTTGTTCACAAATGCAAAGCAACTTAAAGCAATCGCCAGAAACAAACAAAAACAAATCTGCTGTGACCAGGATTCGAACCTGGGTTGTCACGGCCACAACGTGAAGTACTAACCACTATACGATCACAGCATGTATGTAGCAGAGGATGGTTTCGATCCATCGACCTCTGGGTTATGGGCCCAGCACGCTTCCGCTGCGCCACTCTGCTGATTTTGTTCATGCAACAGTTTTCATAAGTTCCAATAATTTGAAAGTATTTGCAGTTTAAATTGCAATCATTCAAGAGATTCAACAATCGATGCATCCAGCATTTTTATGTTTGTTCACAAATGCAAAGCAACTTAAAGCAATCGCCAGAAACAAACAAAAACAAATCTGCTGTGACCAGGATTCGAACCTGGGTTGTCACGGCCACAACGTGAAGTACTAACCACTATACGATCACAGCATGTATGTAGCAGAGGATGGTTTCGATCCATCGACCTCTGGGTTATGGGCCCAGCACGCTTCCGCTGCGCCACTCTGCTGATTTTGTTCATGCAACAGTTTTCATAAGTTCCAATAATTTAAAAGTATTTGCAGTTTAAATTGCAAACATTTAAGAGATTCCAGAATAGATGCATCCAGGATTTTTATGTTTGTTCACAAATGCAAAGCAACTTAAAACAATCGCCAGAAACAAACAAAAAATGAATCTGCTGTGACCAGGATTCGAACCTGGGTTGTCACGGGCACAACGTGAAGTACTAACCACTATACGATCACAGCATGTATGCAGCAGAGGATGGTTTCGATCCATCGACCTCTGGGTTATGGGCCCAGCACGCTTCCGCTGCGCCACTCTGCTGATTTTGTTCATGCAACAGTTTTCAATAAGTTCCAAAAATGTAAAAATATTTGCAGTTTAAAATGCAAACATTCAAAAAATTCGAGAATAGATGCAACCAGAATTTTTGTGTTTGTTCACAAATGCAAAGCAACTTAAAACAATCGCCAGAAACAAACAAAAACAAATCTGCTGTGACCAGGATTCGAACCTGGGTTGTCACGGCCACAACGTGAAGTACTAACCACTATACGATCACAGCATGTATGTAGCAGAGGATGGTTTCGATCCATCGACCTCTGGGTTATGGGCCCAGCACGCTTCCGCTGCGCCACTCTGCTGATTTTGTTCATGCAACAGTTTTCATAAGTTCCAATAATTTGAAAGTATTTGCAGTTTAAATTGCAATCATTCAAGAGATTCAACAATAGATGCATCCAGCATTTTTATGTTTGTTCACAAATGCAAAGCAACTTAAAACAATCGCCAGAAACAAACAAAAGTGAATCTGCTGTGACCAGGATTCGAACCTGGGTTGTCACGGCCACAACGTGAAGTACTAACCACTATACGATCACAGCATGTATGTAGCAGAGGATGGTTTCGATCCATCGACCTCTGGGTTATGGGCCCAGCACGCTTCCGCTGCGCCACTCTGCTGATTTTGTTCATGCAACAGTTTTCATAAGTTCCAATAATTTGAAAGTATTTGCAGTTTAAATTGCAATCATTCAAGAGATTCAACAATCGATGCATCCAGCATTTTTATGTTTGTTCACAAATGCAAAGCAACTTAAAGCAATCGCCAGAAACAAACAAAAACAAATCTGCTGTGACCAGGATTCGAACCTGGGTTGTCACGGCCACAACGTGAAGTACTAACCACTATACGATCACAGCATGTATGTAGCAGAGGATGGTTTCGATCCATCGACCTCTGGGTTATGGGCCCAGCACGCTTCCGCTGCGCCACTCTGCTGATTTTGTTCATGCAACAGTTTTCATAAGTTCCAATAATTTAAAAGTATTTGCAGTTTAAATTGCAAACATTTAAGAGATTCCAGAATAGATGCATCCAGGATTTTTATGTTTGTTCACAAATGCAAAGCAACTTAAAACAATCGCCAGAAACAAACAAAAAATGAATCTGCTGTGACCAGGATTCGAACCTGGGTTGTCACGGGCACAACGTGAAGTACTAACCACTATACGATCACAGCATGTATGCAGCGGATGGTTTCGATCCATCGACCTCTGGGTTATGGGCCCAGCACGCTTCCGCTGCGCCACTCTGCTGATTTTGTTCATGCAACAGTTTTCAATAAGTTCCAAAAATGTAAAAATATTTGCAGTTTAAAATGCAAACATTCAAAAAATTCGAGAATAGATGCAACCAGAATTTTTGTGTTTGTTCACAAATGCAAAGCAACTTAAAACAATCGCCAGAAACAAACAAAAACAAATCTGCTGTGACCAGGATTCGAACCTGGGTTGTCACGGCCACAACGTGAAGTACTAACCACTATACGATCACAACATGTATGTAGCAGAGGATGGTTTCGATCCATCGACCTCTGGGTTATGGGCCCAGCACGCTTCCGCTGCGCCACTCTGCTGATTTTGTTCATGCAACAGTTTTCATAAGTTCCAATAATTTGAAAGTATTTGCAGTTTAAATTGCAATCATTCAAGAGATTCAACAATAGATGCATCCAGCATTTTTATGTTTGTTCACAAATGCAAAGCAACTTAAAACAATCGCCAGAAACAAACAAAAGTGAATCTGCTGTGACCAGGATTCGAACCTGGGTTGTCACGGCCACAACGTGAAGTACTAACCACTATACGATCACAGCATGTATGTAGCAGAGGATGGTTTCGATCCATCGACCTCTGGGTTATGGGCCCAGCACGCTTCCGCTGCGCCACTCTGCTGATTATGTTCATGCAACAGTTTTCAATAAGTTCCAATAATTTGAAAGTGTTTTCAGTTCAAAATGCAATCATTCAAAAATTCGAGAATAGATGCAACCAGCATTTTTATGTTTGTTCACAAATGCAAAGCAACTTAAAACAATCGCCAGAAACAAACAAAAGTGAATCTGCTGTGACCAGGATTCGAACCTGGGTTGTCACGGCCACAACGTGAAGTACTAACCACTATACGATCACAGCATGTATGTAGCAGAGGATGGTTTCGATCCATCGACGTCTTGGTTATGGGCCCAGCACGCTTCCGCTGCGCCACTCTGCTGATTTTGTTCATGCAACAGTTTTCAATAAGTTCCAATAATTTGAAAGTGTTTTCAGTTCAAAATGGAATCATTCAAAAAATTCGAGAATAGATGCAACCAGAATTTTTGTGTTTGTTCACAAATGCAAAGCAACTTAAAGCAATCGCCAGAAACAAACAAAAACAAATCTGCTGTGACCAGGATTCGAACCTGGGTTGTCACGGCCACAACGTGAAGTACTAACCACTATACGATCACAGCATGTATGTAGCAGAGGATGGTTTCGATCCATCGACCTCTGGGTTATGGGCCCAGCACGCTTCCGCTGCGCCACTCTGCTGATTTTGTTCATGCAACAGTTTTCATAAGTTCCAATAATTTAAAAGTATTTGCAGTTTAAATTGCAAACATTTAAGAGATTCCAGAATAGATGCATCCAGGATTTTTATG
The DNA here is from genome assembly GCF_965637545.1 of Phallusia mammillata. NCBI lineage: Eukaryota > Metazoa > Chordata > Ascidiacea > Phlebobranchia > Ascidiidae > Phallusia > Phallusia mammillata. The sequence continues at coordinate 11,104,953 of NC_137258.1, forward strand.
TTTGTTCACAAATGCAAAGCAACTTAAAACAATCGCCAGAAACAAACAAAAAATGAATCTGCTGTGACCAGGATTCGAACCTGGGTTGTCACGGCCACAACGTGAAGTACTAACCACTATACGATCACAGCATGTATGCAGCAGCGGATGGTTTCGATCCATCGACCTCTGGGTTATGGGCCCAGCACGCTTCCGCTGCGCCACTCTGCTGATTTTGTTCATGCAACAGTTTTCAATAAGTTCCAATAATTTAAAAATATTTGCAGTTTAAAATGCAAACATTCAAGAAATTCAACAATAGATGCAACCAGCATTTTTATCTTTGTTCACAAATGCAAAGCAACTTAAAACAATCGCCAGAAACAAACAAAAAATGAATCTGCTGTGACCAGGATTCGAACCTGGGTTGTCACGGCCACAACGTGAAGTACTAACCACTATGCGATCACAGCATGTATGTAGAAGAGGATGGTTTCGATCCATCGACCTCTGGGTTATGGGCCCAGCACGCTTCCGCTGCGCCACTCTGCTGATTTTGTCGATGCAACAGTTTTCAATAAGTTCCAATAATTTGAAAGTGTTTTCAGTTCAAAATGCAATCATTCAAAAAATTCGAGAATAGATGCAACCAGAATTTTTGTGTTTGTTCACAAATGCAAAGCAACTTAAAGCAATCGCCAGAAACAAACAAAAACAAATCTGCTGTGACCAGGATTCGAACCTGGGTTGTCACGGCCATAACGTGAAGTACTAACCACTATACGATCACAGCATGTATGTAGCAGAGGATGGTTTCGATCCATCGACGTCTGGGTTATGGGCCCAGCACGCTTCCGCTGCGCCACTCTGCTGATTTTGTCGATGCAACAGTTTTCAATAAGTTCCAATAATTTGAAAGTGTTTGCAGTTTGAAATGCAAACATTCAAGAAATTCAACAATAGATGCAACCAGCATTTTTATGTTTGTTCACAAATGCAAAGCAACTTAAAACAATCGCCAGAAACAAACAAAAAATGAATCTGCTGTGACCAGGATTCGAACCTGGGTTGTCACGGCCACAACGTGAAGCACTAACCACTATACGATCACAGCATGTATGTAGCAGAGGATGCATGGTTTCGATCCATCGACATCTGGGTTATGGGCCCAGCACGCTTCCGCTGCGCCACTCTGCTGATTTTGCCGATGCAACAGTTTTCAATAAGTTCCAATGATTTGAAAGTGTTTGCAGTTCAAAATGCAATCATTCAAGAGATTCAACAATAGATGCATCCAGCATATGTTTGTTCACAAATGCAAAGCAACTTAAAACAATCGCCAGAAACAAACACAAAATGAATCTGCTGTGACCAGGATTCGAACCTGGGTTGTCACGGCCACAACGTGAAGCACTAACCACTATACGATCACAGCATGTATGTAGCAGAGGATGCATGGTTTCGATCCATCGACATCTGGGTTATGGGCCCAGCACGCTTCCGCTGCGCCACTCTGCTGAATTTGTCGATGCAACAGTTTTCAATAAGTTCCAATGATTTGAAAGTGTTTGCAGTTCAATGTGCAATCATTCAAGAAATGCGAGAATAGATGCAACCAGAATTTTTATGTTTGTTCACAAATGCAAAGCAACTTAAAGCAATCGCCAGAAACAAACAAAAAATAAATCTGCTGTGACCAGGATTCGAACCTGGGTTGTCACGGCCACAACGTGAAGTACTAACCACTACGCGATCACAGCATGTATGTAGCAGAGGATGGTTTCGATCCATCGACATCTCGGTTATGGGCCCAGCACGCTTCCGCTGCGCCACTCTGCTGATTTTGTTCATGCAACAGTTTTCAATAAGTTCCAATAATTTGAAAATATTTGCAGTTTAAAATGCAAACATTCAAGAAATTCCAGAATAGATGCAACCAGAATTTTTATGTTTGTTCACAAATGCAAAGCAACTTAAAACAATCGCCAGAAACAAACAAAAAATGAATCTGCTGTGACCAGGATTCGAACCTGGGTTGTCACGGGCACAACGTGAAGTACTAACCACTATACGATCACAGCATGTATGTAGCAGAGGATGCATGGTTTCGATCCATCGACATCTGGGTTATGGGCCCAGCACGCTTCCGCTGCGCCACTCTGCTGATTTTGACGATGCAAAAGTTTTCAATAAGTTCCAATGATTTGAAAGTGTTTGCAGTTCAAAATGCAATCATTCAAGAGATTCAACAATAGATGCATCCTGCATTTTTATGTTTGTTCACAAATGCAAAGCAACTTAAAACAATCGCCAGAAACAAACAAAAATTGAATCTGCTGTGACCAGGATTCGAACCTGGGTTGTCACGGCCACAACGTGAAGTACTAACCACTATACGATCACTGCATGTATGTAGCAGAGGATGGTTTCGATCCATCGACCTCTGGGTTATGGGCCCAGCACGCTTCCGCTGCGCCACTCTGCTGATTTTGTTCATGCAACAGTTTTCAATAAGTTCCAATAATTTGAAAGTGTTTTCAGTTCAAAATGCAATCATTCAAAAAATTCGAGAATAGATGCAACCTGAATTTTTGTGTTTGTTCACAAATGCAAAGCAACTTAAAGCAATCGCCAGAAACAAACAAAAACAAATCTGCTGTGACCAGGATTCGAACCTGGGTTGTCACGGCCACAACGTGAAGTACTAACCACTATACGATCACAGCATGTATGTAGCAGAGGATGGATTCGATCCATCGACGTCTGGGTTATGGGCCCAGCACGCTTCCGCTGCGCCACTCTGCTGATTTTGTCGATGCAACAGTTTTCAATAAGTTCCAATAATTTGAAAGTGTTTGCAGTTTGAAATGCAAACATTCAAGAAATTCAACAATAGATGCAACCAGCATTTTTATGTTTGTTCACAAATGCAAAGCAACTTAAAACAATCGCCAGAAACAAACAAAAAATGAATCTGCTGTGACCAGGATTCGAACCTGGGTTGTCACGGCCACAACGTGAAGCACTAACCACTATACGATCACAGCATGTATGTAGCAGAGGATGCATGGTTTCGATCCATCGACATCTGGGTTATGGGCCCAGCACGCTTCCGCTGCGCCACTCTGCTGATTTTGCCGATGCAACAGTTTTCAATAAGTTCCAATGATTTGAAAGTGTTTGCAGTTCAAAATGCAATCATTCAAGAGATTCAACAATAGATGCATCCAGCATATGTTTGTTCACAAATACAAAGCAACTTAAAACAATCGCCAGAAACAAACACAAAATGAATCTGCTGTGACCAGGATTCGAACCTGGGTTGTCACGGCCACAACGTGAAGTACTAACCACTATACGATCACATCATGTATGTAGCAGAGGATGGTTTCGATCCATCGACCTCTGGGTTATGGGCCCAGCACGCTTCCGCTGCGCCACTCTGCTGAATTTGTCGATGCAACAGTTTTCAATAAGTTCCAATGATTTGAAAGTGTTTGCAGTTCAATGTGCAGACATTCAAGAAATGCGAGAATAGATGCAACCAGAATTTTTATGTTTGTTCACAAATGCAAAGCAACTTAAAGCAATCGCCAGAAACAAACAAAAAATAAATCTGCTGTGACCAGGATTCGAACCTGGGTTGTCACGGCCACAACATGAAGTACTAACCACTACGCGATCACAGCATGTATGTAGCAGAGGATGGATTCGATCCATCGACCTCTGGGTTATGGGCCCAGCACGCTTCCGCTGCGCCACTCTGCTGATTTTGTTCATGCAACAGTTTTCAATAAGTTCCAATAATTTGAAAATATTTGCAGTTTAAAATGCAAACATTCAAGAAATTCAACAATAGATGCAACCAGAATTTTTATGTTTGTTCACAAATGCAAAGCAACTTAAAACAATCGCCAGAAACAAACAAAAAATGAATCTGCCGTGACCGGGATTCGAACCTGGGTTGTCACGGCCACAACGTGAAGTACTAACCGCTATACGATCACAGCATATATGTAGCAGAGGATGCATGGTTTCGATCCATCGACATCTCGGTTATGGGCCCAGCACGCTTCCGCTGCGCCACTCTGCTGAATTTGTCGATGCAACAGTTTTCAATAAGTTCCAATAATTTGAAAGTGTTTGCAGTTCAAAATGCAAACATTCAAGTAATTCAACAATAGATGCAACCAGCATTTTTATGTTTGTTCACAAATGCAAAGCAACTTAAAACAATCGCCAGAAACAAACAAAAAATGAATCTGCTGTGACCAGGATTCGAACCTGGGTTGTCACGGGCACAACGTGAAGTACTAACCACTATACGATCACAGCATGTATGTAGCAGAGGATGCATGGTTTCGATCCATCGACATCTGGGTTATGGGCCCAGCACGCTTCCGCTGCGCCACTCTGCTGATTTTGTCGATGCAAAAGTTTTCAATAAGTTCCAATGATTTGAAAGTGTTTGCAGTTCAAAATGCAATCATTCAAGAGATTCAACAATAGATGCATCCTGCATTTTTATGTTTGTTCACAAATGCAAAGCAACTTAAAACAATCGCCAGAAACAAACAAAAATTGAATCTGCTGTGACCATGATTCGAACCTGGGTTGTCACGGCCACAACGTGAAGTACTAACCACTATACGATCACTGCATGTATGTAGCAGAGGATGGTTTCGATCCATCGACCTCTGGGTTATGGGCCCAGCACGCTTCCGCTGCGCCACTCTGCTGATTTTGTTCATGCAACAGTTTTCAATAAGTTCCAATAATTTGAAAGTGTTTTCAGTTCAAAATGCAATCATTCAAAAAATTCGAGAATAGATGCAACCAGAATTTTTGTGTTTGTTCACAAATGCAAAGCAACTTAAAGCAATCGCCAGAAACAAACAAAAACAAATCTGCTGTGACCAGGATTCGAACCTGGGTTGTCACGGCCACAACGTGAAGTACTAACCACTGTACGATCACATCATGTATGTAGCAGAGGATGGTTTCGATCCATCGACCTCTGGGTTATGGGCCCAGCACGCTTCCGCTGCGCCACTCTGCTGATTTTGTTCATGCAACAGTTTTCATAAGTTCCAATAATTTAAAAGTATTTGCAGTTTAAATTGCAAACATTTAAGAGATACCAGAATAGATGCATCCAGGATTTTTATGTTTGTTCACAAATGCAAAGCAACTTAAAACAATCGCCAGAAACAAACAAAAAATGAATCTGCTGTGACCAGGATTCGAACCTGGGTTGTCACGGGCACAACGTGAAGTACTAACCACTATACGATCACAGCATGTATGTAGCAGAGGATGGTTTCGATCCATCGACCTCTGGGTTATGGGCCCAGCACGCTTCCGCTGCGCCACTCTGCTGATTTTGTTCATGCAAAAGTTTTCAATAAGTTCCAATAATTTAAAAATATTTGCAGTTCAAAATGCAAACATTTAAGAGATACCAGAATAGATGCAACCAGCATTTTTATGTTTGTTCACAAATGCAAAGCAACTTAAAACAATCGCCAGAAACAAACAAAAAATGAATCTGCTGTGACCAGGATTCGAACCTGGGTTGTCACGGCCACAACGTGAAGTACTAACCACTATACGATCACAGCATGTATGTAGCAGAGGATGCATGGTTTCGATCCATCGACATCTGGGTTATGGGCCCAGCACGCTTCCGCTGCGCCACTCTGCTGATTTTGCCGATGCAACAGTTTTCAATAAGTTCCAATGATTTGAAAGTGTTTGCAGTTCAAAATGCAATCATTCAAGAGATTCAACAATAGATGCATCCAGCATATGTTTGTTCACAAATACAAAGCAACTTAAAACAATCGCCAGAAACAAACACAAAATGAATCTGCTGTGACCAGGATTCGAACCTGGGTTGTCACGGCCACAACGTGAAGTACTAACCACTATACGATCACATCATGTATGTAGCAGAGGATGGTTTCGATCCATCGACCTCTGGGTTATGGGCCCAGCACGCTTCCGCTGCGCCACTCTGCTGAATTTGTCGATGCAACAGTTTTCAATAAGTTCCAATGATTTGAAAGTGTTTGCAGTTCAATGTGCAGACATTCAAGAAATGCGAGAATAGATGCAACCAGAATTTTTATGTTTGTTCACAAATGCAAAGCAACTTAAAGCAATCACCAGAAACAAACAAAAAATAAATCTGCTGTGACCAGGATTCGAACCTGGGTTGTCACGGCCACAACGTGAAGTACTAACCACTACGCGATCACAGCATGTATGTAGCAGAGGATGGATTCGATCCATCGACCTCTGGGTTATGGGCCCAGCACGCTTCCGCTGCGCCACTCTGCTGATTTTGTTCATGCAACAGTTTTCAATAAGTTCCAATAATTTGAAAATATTTGCAGTTTAAAATGCAAACATTCAAGAAATTCAACAATAGATGCAACCAGCATTTTTATGTTTGTTCACAAATGCAAAGCAACTTAAAACAATCGCCAGAAACAAACAAAAAATGAATCTGCTGTGACCGGGATTCGAACCTGGGTTGTCACGGCCACAACGTGAAGTACTAACCGCTATACGATCACAGCATATATGTTGCAGAGGATGCATGGTTTCGATCCATCGACATCTCGGTTATGGGCCCAGCACGCTTCCGCTGCGCCACTCTGCTGAATTTGTCGATGCAACAGTTTTCAATAAGTTCCAATAATTTGAAAGTGTTTGCAGTTCAAAATGCAAACATTCAAGTAATTCAACAATAGATGCAACCAGCATTTTTATGTTTGTTCACAAATGCAAAGCAACTTAAAACAATCGCCAGAAACAAACAAAAAATGAATCTGCTGTGACCAGGATTCGAACCTGGGTTGTCACGGGCACAACGTGAAGTACTAACCACTATACGATCACAGCATGTATGTAGCAGAGGATGCATGGTTTCGATCCATCGACATCTGGGTTATGGGCCCAGCACGCTTCCGCTGCGCCACTCTGCTGATTTTGTCGATGCAAAAGTTTTCAATCAGTTCCAATGATTTGAAAGTGTTTGCAGTTCAAAATGCAATCATTCAAGAGATTCAACAATAGATGCATCCTGCATTTTTATGTTTGTTCACAAATGCAAAGCAACTTAAAACAATCGCCAGAAACAAACAAAAATTGAATCTGCTGTGACCAGGATTCGAACCTGGGTTGTCACGGCCACAACGTGAAGTACTAACCACTATACGATCACTGCATGTATGTAGCAGAGGATGGTTTCGATCCATCGACCTCTGGGTTATGGGCCCAGCACGCTTCCGCTGCGCCACTCTGCTGATTTTGTTCATGCAACAGTTTTCAATAAGTTCCAATAATTTGAAAGTGTTTTCAGTTCAAAATGCAATCATTCAAAAAATTCGAGAATAGATGCAACCAGAATTTTTGTGTTTGTTCACAAATGCAAAGCAACTTAAAGCAATCGCCAGAAACAAACAAAAACAAATCTGCTGTGACCAGGATTCGAACCTGGGTTGTCACGGCCACAACGTGAAGTACTAACCACTATACGATCACAGCATGTATGTAGCAGAGGATGGTTTCGATCCATCGACCTCTGGGTTATGGGCCCAGCACGCTTCCGCTGCGCCACTCTGCTGATTTTGTTCATGCAACAGTTTTCATAAGTTCCAATAATTTAAAAGTATTTGCAGTTTAAATTGCAAACATTTAAGAGATACCAGAATAGATGCATCCAGGATTTTTATGTTTGTTCACAAATGCAAAGCAACTTAAAACAATCGCCAGAAACAAACAAAAAATGAATCTGCTGTGACCAGGATTCGAACCTGGGTTGTCACGGGCACAACGTGAAGTACTAACCACTATACGATCACAGCATGTATGTAGCAGAGGATGGTTTCGATCCATCGACCTCTGGGTTATGGGCCCAGCACGCTTCCGCTGCGCCACTCTGCTGTTTTTGTTCATGCAACAGTTTTCAATAAGTTCCAATAATTTAAAAATATTTGCAGTTCAAAATGCAAACATTCAAGAAATTCAACAATAGATGCAACCAGCATTTTTATGTTTGTTCACAAATGCAAAGCAACTTAAAACAATCGCCAGAAACAAAAAAAAATATGAATCTGCTGTGACCAGGATTTGAACCTGGGTTGTCACGGCCACAACGTGAAGTACTAACCACTATGCGATCACAGCATGTATGTAGCAGAGGATGGTTTCGATCCATCGACCTCTGGGTTATGGGCCCAGCACGCTTCCGCTGCGCCACTCTGCTGATTTTGTCCATGCAACAATTTTCAATAAGTTCCAATAATTTGAAAGTGTTTTCAGTTCAAAATGCAGACATTCAAAAAATTCGAGAATAGATGCAACCAGAATTTTTGTGTTTGTTCACAAATGCAAAGCAACTTAAAGCAATCGCCAGAAACAAACAAAAACAAATCTGCTGTGACCAGGATTCGAACCTGGGTTGTCACGGCCACAACGTGAAGTACTAACCACTATACGATTACAGCATGTATGTAGCAGACGATGGTTTCGATCCATCGACCTCTGGGTTATGGGCCCAGCACGCTTCCGCTGCGCCACTCTGCTGATTATGTTCATGCAACAGTTTTCAATAAGTTCCAATAATTTGAAAGTGTTTTCAGTTCAAAATGCAATCATTCAAAAAATTCGAGAATAGATGCAACCAGAATTTTTGTGTTTGTTCACAAATGCAAAGCAACTTAAAGCAATCGCCAGAAACAAACAAAAACAAATCTGCTGTGACCAGGATTCGAACCTGGGTTGTCACGGCCACAACGTGAAGTACTAACCGCTATACGATCACAGCATGTATGTAGCAGAGGATGGTTTCGATACATCGACCTCTGGGTTATGGGCCCAGCACGCTTCCGCTGCGCCACTCTGCTGATTTTGTTCATGCAACAGTTTTCATAAGTTCCAATAATTTAAAAGTATTTGCAGTTTAAATTGCAAACATTTAAGAGATACCAGAATAGATGCATCCAGGATTTTTATGTTTGTTCACAAATGCAAAGCAACTTAAAACAATCGCCAGAAACAAACAAAAAATGAATCTGCTGTGACCAGGATTCGAACCTGGGTTGTCACGGCCACAACGTGAAGTACTAACCACTATACGATCACAGCATGTATGTAGCAGAGGATGGTTTCGATCCATCGACCTCTGGGTTATGGGCCCAGCACGCTTCCGCTGCGCCACTCTGCTGATTTTGTTCATGCAACAGTTTTCAATAAGTTCCAATAATTTAAAAATATTTGCAGTTCAAAATGCAAACATTCAAGAAATTCAACAATAGATGCAACCAGCATTTTTATGTTTGTTCACAAATGCAAAGCAACTTAAAACAATCGCCAGAAACAAACAAAAAATGAATCTGCTGTGACCAGGATTCGAACCTGGGTTGTCACGGCCACAACGTGAAGTACTAACCACTATGCGATCACAGCATGTATGTAGCAGAGGATGGTTTCGATCCATCGACCTCTGGGTTATGGGCCCAGCACGCTTCCGCTGCGCCACTCTGCTGATTTTGTCCATGCAACAATTTTCAATAAGTTCCAATAATTTGAAAGTGTTTTCAGTTCAAAATGCAGACATTCAAAAAATTCGAGAATAGATGCAACCAGAATTTTTGTGTTTGTTCACAAATGCAAAGCAACTTAAAGCAATCGCCAGAAACAAACAAAAACAAATCTGCTGTGACCAGGATTCGAACCTGGGTTGTCACGGCCACAACGTGAAGTACTAACCACTATACGATCACAGCATGTATGTAGCAGACGATGGTTTCGATCCATCGACCTCTGGGTTATGGGCCCAGCACGCTTCCGCTGCGCCACTCTGCTGATTATGTTCATGCAACAGTTTTCAATAAGTTCCAATAATTTGAAAGTGTTTTCAGTTCAAAATGCAATCATTCAAAAAATTCGAGAATAGATGCAACTAGCATTTTTATGTTTGTTCACAAATGCAAAGCAACTTAAAGCAATCGCCAGAAACAAACAAAAACAAAGCTGCTGTGACCAGGATTCGAACCTGTGTTGTCACGGCCACAACGTGAAGTACTAACCACTATACGATCACAGCATGTATGTAGCAGAGGATGGTTTCGATCCATCGACCTCTGGGTTATGGGGCCAGCACGCTTCCGCTGCGCCACTCTGCTGATTTTGTCGATGCAACAGTTTTCAATAAGTTCCAATAATTTGAAAGTGTTTTCAGTTCAAAATGCAAACATTCAAGAAATTCAACAATAGATGCAACCAGCATTTTTATGTTTGTTCACAAATGCAAAGCAACTTAAAACAATCGCCAGAAACAAACAAAAAATGAATCTGCTGTGACCAGGATTCGAACCTGGGTTGTCACGGCCACAACGTGAAGCACTAACCACTATACGATCACAGCATGTATGTAGCAGAGGATGCATGGTTTCGATCCATCGACATCTGGGTTATGGGCCCAGCACGCTTCCGCTGCGCCACTCTGCTGATTTTGCCGATGCAACAGTTTTCAATAAGTTCCAATGATTTGAAAGTGTTTGCAGTTCAAAATGCAATCATTCAAGAGATTCTACAATAGATGCAACCAGCATATGTTTGTTCACAAATACAAAGCAACTTAAAACAATCGCCAGAAACAAACACAAAATGAATCTGCTGTGACCAGGATTCGAACCTGGGTTGTCACGGCCACAACGTGAAGTACTAACCACTATACGAACACTGCATGTATGTAGCAGAGGATGGTTTCGATCCATCGACCTCTGGGTTATGGGCCCAGCACGCTTCCGCTGCGCCACTCTGCTGATTTTGTCCATGCAACAGTTTTCAATAAGTTCCAATAATTTGAAAGTTTTTTCAGTTCAAAATGCAATCATTCAAAAAATTCGAGAATAGATGCAACCAGCATTTTTATGTTTGTTCACAAATGCAAAGCAACTTAAAACAATCGCCAGAAACAAACAAAAAATGAATCTGCTGTGACCAGGATTCGAACCTGGGTTGTCACGGGCACAACGTGAAGTACTAACCACTATACGATCACAGCATGTATGTAGCAGAGGATGGTTTCGATCCATCGACATCTGGGTTATGGGCCCAGCACGCTTCCGCTGCGCCACTCTGCTGATTTTGTCGATGCAAAAGTTTTCAATAAGTTCCAATGATTTGAAAGTGTTTGCAGTTCAAAATGCAATCATTCAAGAGATTCAACAATAGATGCATCCTGCATTTTTATGTTTGTTCACAAATGCAAAGCAACTTAAAACAATCGCCAGAAACAAACAAAAATTGAATCTGCTGTGACCAGGATTCGAACCTGGGTTGTCACGGCCACAACGTGAAGTACTAACCACTATACGATCACTGCATGTATGTAGCAGAGGATGGTTTCGATCCATCGACCTCTGGGTTATGGGCCCAGCACGCTTCCGCTGCGCCACTCTGCTGATTTTGTCGATGCAACAGTTTTCAATAAGTTCCAATAATTTGAAAGTGTTTTCAGTTCAAAATGCAATCATTCAAAAAATTCGAGAATAGATGCAACCAGAATTTTTGTGTTTGTTCACAAATGCAAAGCAACTTAAAGCAATCGCCAGAAACAAACAAAAACAAATCTGCTGTGACCAGGATTCGAACCTGGGTTGTCACGGCCACAACGTGAAGTACTAACCACTATACGATCACAGCATGTATGTAGCAGAGGATGGTTTCGATCCATCGACCTCTGGGTTATGGGCCCAGCACGCTTCCGCTGCGCCACTCTGCTGATTTTGTTCATGCAACAGTTTTCATAAGTTCCAATAATTTAAAAGTATTTGCAGTTTAAATTGCAAACATTTAAGAGATACCAGAATAGATGCATCCAGGATTTTTATGTTTGTTCACAAATGCAAAGCAACTTAAAACAATCGCCAGAAACAAACAAAAAATGAATCTGCTGTGACCAGGATTCGAACCTGGGTTGTCACGGGCACAACGTGAAGTACTAACCACTATACGATCACAGCATGTATGTAGCAGAGGATGGTTTCGATCCATCGACCTCTGGGTTATGGGCCCAGCACGCTTCCGCTGCGCCACTCTGCTGATTTTGTTCATGCAACAGTTTTCAATAAGTTCCAATAATTTAAAAATATTTGCAGTTCAAAATGCAAACATTCAAGAAATTCAACAATAGATGCAACCAGCATTTTTATGTTTGTTCACAAATGCAAAGCAACTTAAAACAATCGCCAGAAACAAACAAAAATTGAATCTGCTGTGACCAGGATTCGAACCTGGGTTGTCACGGCCACAACGTGAAGTACTAACCACTATACGATCACTGCATGTATGTAGCAGAGGATGGTTTCGATCCATCGACCTCTGGGTTATGGGCCCAGCACGCTTCCGCTGCGCCACTCTGCTGATTTTGTTCATGCAACAGTTTTCAATAAGTTCCAATAATTTGAAAGTGTTTTCAGTTCAAAATGCAATCATTCAAAAAATTCGAGAATAGATGCAACCAGAATTTTTGTGTTTGTTCACAAATGCAAAGCAACTTAAAGCAATCGCCAGAAACAAACAAAAACAAATCTGCTGTGACCAGGATTCGAACCTGGGTTGTCACGGCCACAACGTGAAGTACTAACCACTATACGATCACAGCATGTATGTAGCAGAGGATGGTTTCGATCCATCGACCTCTGGGTTATGGGCCCAGCACGCTTCCGCTGCGCCACTCTGCTGATTTTGTTCATGCAACAGTTTTCATAAGTTCCAATAATTTAAAAGTATTTGCAGTTTAAATTGCAAACATTTAAGAGATACCAGAATAGATGCATCCAGGATTTTTATGTTTGTTCACAAATGCAAAGCAACTTAAAACAATCGCCAGAAACAAACAAAAAATGAATCTGCTGTGACCAGGATTCGAACCTGGGTTGTCACGGGCACAACGTGAAGTACTAACCACTATACGATCACAGCATGTATGTAGCAGAGGATGGTTTCGATACATCGACCTCTGGGTTATGGGCCCAGCACGCTTCCGCTGCGCCACTCTGCTGATTTTGTTCATGCAACAGTTTTCAATAAGTTCCAATAATTTAAAAATATTTGCAGTTCAAAATGCAAACATTCAAGAAATTCAACAATAGATGCAACCAGCATTTTTATGTTTGTTCACAAATGCAAAGCAACTTAAAACAATCGCCAGAAACAAACAAAAAATGAATCTGCTGTGACCAGGATTCGAACCTGGGTTGTCACGGCCACAACGTGAAGTACTAACCACTATGCGATCACAGCATGTATGTAGCAGAGGATGGTTTCGACCCATCGACCTCTGGGTTATGGGCCCAGCACGCTTCCGCTGCGCCACTCTGCTGATTTTGTCCATGCAACAATTTTCAATAAGTTCCAATAATTTGAAAGTGTTTTCAGTTCAAAATGCAGACATTCAAAATATTCGAGAATAGATGCAACCAGAATTTTTGTGTTTGTTCACAAATGCAAAGCAACTTAAAGCAATCGCCAGAAACAAACAAAAACAAATCTGCTGTGACCAGGATTCGAACCTGGGTTGTCACGGCCACAACGTGAAGTACTAACCACTATACGATCACAGCATGTATGTAGCAGACGATGGTTTCGATCCATCGACCTCTGGGTTATGGGCCCAGCACGCTTCCGCTGCGCCACTCTGCTGATTATGTTCATGCAACAGTTTTCAATAAGTTCCAATAATTTGAAAGTGTTTTCAGTTCAAAATGCAATCATTCAAAAAATTCGAGAATAGATGCAACCAGAATTTTTGTGTTTGTTCACAAATGCAAAGCAACTTAAAGCAATCGCCAGAAACAAACAAAAACAAATCTGCTGTGACCAGGATTCGAACCTGGGTTGTCACGGCCACAACGTGAAGTACTAACCACTATACGATCACAGCATGTATGTAGCAGAGGATGGTTTCGATCCATCGACCTCTGGGTTATGGGCCCAGCACGCTTCCGCTGCGCCACTCTGCTGATTTTGTTCATGCAACAGTTTTCATAAGTTCCAATAATTTGAAAGTATTTGCAGTTTAAATTGCAAACATTTAAGAGATTCCAGAATAGATGCATCCAGGATTTTTATGTTTGTTCACAAATGCAAAGCAACTTAAAACAATCGCCAGAAACAAACAAAAAATGAATCTGCTGTGTCCAGGATTCGAACCTGGGTTGTCACGGCCACAACGTGAAGTACTAACCACTATACGATCACAGCATGTATGTAGCAGAGGATGGTTTCGATCCATCGACCTCTGGGTTATGGGCCCAGCACGCTTCCGCTGCGCCACTCTGCTGATTTTGTTCATGCAACAGTTTTCAATAAGTTCCAATAATTTAAAAATATTTGCAGTTCAAAATGCAAACATTCAAGAAATTCAACAATAGATGCAACCAGCATTTTTATGTTTGTTCACAAATGCAAAGCAACTTAAAACAATCGCCAGAAACAAACAAAAATTGAATCTGCTGTGACCAGGATTCGAACCTGGGTTGTCACGGCCACAACGTGAAGTACTAACCACTATACGATCACTGCATGTATGTAGCAGAGGATGGTTTCGATCCATCGACCTCTGGGTTATGGGCCCAGCACGCTTCCGCTGCGCCACTCTGCTGATTTTGTCGATGCAACAGTTTTCAATAAGTTCCAATAATTTGAAAGTGTTTTCAGTTCAAAATGCAATCATTCAAAAATTCGAGAATAGATGCAACCAGAATTTTTGTGTTTGTTCACAAATGCAAAGCAACTTAAAGCAATCGCCAGAAACAAACAAAAACAAATCTGCTGTGACCAGGATTCGAACCTGGGTTGTCACGGCCACAACGTGAAGTACTAACCACTATACGATCACAGCATGTATGTAGCAGAGGATGGTTTCGATCCATCGACGTCTGGGTTATGGGCCCAGCACGCTTCCGCTGCGCCACTCTGCTGATTTTGTCGATGCAACAGTTTTCAATAAGTTCCAATAATTTGAAAGTGTTTGCAGTTCAAAATGCAAACATTCAAGAAATTCAACAATAGATGCAACCAGCATTTTTATGTTTGTTCACAAATGCAAAGCAACTTAAAACAATCGCCAGAAACAAACAAAAAATGAATCTGCTGTGACCAGGATTCGAACCTGGGTTGTCACGGCCACAACGTGAAGCACTAACCACTATACGATCACAGCATGTATGTAGCAGAGGATGCATGGTTTCGATCCATCGACATCTGGGTTATGGGCCCAGCACGCTTCCGCTGCGCCACTCTGCTGATTTTGCCGATGCAACAGTTTTCAATCAGTTCCAATGATTTGAAAGTGTTTGCAGTTCAAAATGCAATCATTCAAGAGATTCAACAATAGATGCAACCAGCATATGTTTGTTCACAAATACAAAGCAACTTAAAACAATCGCAAGAAACAAACAAAAAATGAATCTGCTGTGACCAGGATTCGAACCTGGGTTGTCACGGCCACAACGTGAAGTACTAACCACTATACGATCACATCATGTATGTAGCAGAGGATGGTTTCGATCCATCGACGTCTGGGTTATGGGCCCAGCACGCTTCCGCTGCGCCACTCTGCTGAATTTGTCGATGCAACAGTTTTCAATAAGTTCCAATAATTTGAAAATATTTGCAGTTTAAAATGCAAACATTCAAGAAATGCGAGAATAGATGCAACCAGAATTTTTATGTTTGTTCACAAATGCAAAGCAACTTAAAGCAATCGCCGGAAACAAACAAAAAATAAATCTGCTGTGACCAGGATTCGAACCTGGGTTGTCACGGCCACAACGTGAAGTACTAACCACTATACGATCACAGCATGTATGTAGCAGAGGATGGTTTCGATCCATCGACCTCTTGGTTATGGGCCCAGCACGCTTCCGCTGCGCCACTCTGCTGAATTTGTCGATGCAACAGTTTTCAATAAGTTCCAATGATTTGAAAGTGTTTGCAGTTCAATGTGCAATCATTCAAGAAATGCGAGAATAGATGCAACCAGAATTTTTATGTTTGTTCACAAATGCAAAGCAACTTAAAGCAATCGCCAGAAACAAACAAAAACAAATCTGCTGTGACCAGGATTCGAACCTGGGTTGTCACGGCCACAACGTGAAGTACTAACCACTATACGATCACAGCATGTATGTAGCAGAGGATGGTTTCGATCCATCGACCTCTGGGTTATGGGCCCAGCACGCTTCCGCTGCGCCACTCTGCTGATTTTGTCGATGCAACAGTTTTCAATAAGTTCCAATAATTTGAAAGTGTTTGCAGTTCAAAATGCAATCATTCAAGAGATTCAGCAATAGATGCATCCTGCATTTTTATGTTTGTTCACAAATGCAAAGCAACTTAAAACAATCGCCAGAAACAAACAAAAAATGAATCTGCTGTGACCAGGATTCGAACCTGGGTTGTCACGGCCACAACGTGAAGTACTAACCACTATACGATCACTGCATGTATGTAGCAGACGATGGTTTCGATCCATCGACCTCTGGGTTATGGGGCCAGCACGCTTCCGCTGCGCCACTCTGCTGATTTTGTCGATGCAACAGTTTTCAATAAGTTCCAATAATTTGGAAATATTTGCAGTTTAAAATGCAAACATTCAAGAAATGCGAGAATAGATGCAACCAGAATTTTTATGTTTGTTCACAAATGCAAAGCAACTTAAAACAATCGCCAGAAACAAACAAAAAATGAATCTGCTGTGACCAGGATTCGAACCTGGGTTGTCACTACGATCACACCATATATGTAGCAGAGGATGCATGGTTTCGATCCATCAACATCTCGGTTATGGGCCCAGCACGCTTCCGCTGCGCCACTCTGCTGAATTTGTCGATGCAACAGTTTTCAATAAGTTCCAATAATTTGATAGTGTTTGCAGTTCAAAATGCAATCATTCAAGAGATTCAACAATAGATGCATCCTGCATTTTTATGTTTGTTCACAAATGCAAAGCAACTTAAAACAATCGCCAGAAACAAACAAAAAATGAATCTGCTGTGACCAGGATTCGAACCTGGGTTGTCACGGCCACAACGTGAAGTACTAACCACTATACGATCACTGCATGTATGTAGCAGACGATGGTTTCGATCCATCGACCTCTGGGTTATGGGCCCAGCACGCTTCCGCTGCGCTACTCTGCTGAATTTGTCGATGCAACAGTTTTCAATAAGTTCCAATAATTTGAAAGTGTTTGCAGTTCAAAATGCAATCATTCAAGAGATTCAACAATAGATGCATCCTGCATTTTTATGTTTGTTCACAAATGCAAAGCAACTTAAAACAATCGCCAGAAACAAACAAAAAATGAATCTGCTGTGACCAGGATTGGAACCTGGATTGTCACGGGCACAACGTGAAGTACTAACCACTATACGATCACAGCATGTATGTAGCAGAGGATGCATGGTTTCGATCCATCGACATCTGGGTTATGGGCCCAGCACGCTTCCGCTGCGCCACTCTGCTGATTTTGCCGATGCAACAGTTTTCAATAAGTTCCAATGATTTGAAAGTGTTTGCAGTTCAAAATGCAATCATTCAAGAGATTCAACAATAGATGCAACCAGCATATGTTTGTTCACAAATACAAAGCAACTTAAAACAATCGCCAGAAACAAACACAAAATGAATCTGCTGTGACCTGGATTCGAACCTGGGTTGTCACGGCCACAACGTGAAGTACTAACCACTATACGATCACAGCATGTATGTAGCAGAGGATGGTTTCGATCCATCGACCTCTGGGTTATGGGCCCAGCACGCTTCCGCTGCGCCACTCTGCTGATTTTGTTCATGCAACAGTTTTCAATAAGTTCCAATAATTTAAACATATTTGCAGTTCAAAATGCAAACATTCAAGAAATTCAACAATAGATGCAACCAGCATTTTTATGTTTGTTCACAAATGCAAAGCAACTTAAAACAATCGCCAGAAACAAACAAAAAATGAATCTGCTGTGACCAGGATTCGAACCTGGGTTGTCACGGGCACAACGTGAAGTACTAACCACTATACGATCACAGCATGTATGTAGCAGAGGATGGTTTCGATCCATCGACCTCTGGGTTATGGGCCCAGCACGCTTCCGCTGCGCCACTCTGCTGATTTTGTTCATGCAACAGTTTTCAATAAGTTCCAATAATTTAAAAATATTTGCAGTTCAAAATGCAAACATTCAAGAAATTCAACAATGGATGCAACCAGCATTTTTATGTTTGTTCACAAATGCAAAGCAACTTAAAACAATCGCCAGAAACAAACAAAAAATGAATCTGCTGTGACCAGGATTCGAACCTGGGTTGTCACGGCCACAACGTGAAGTACTAACCACTATGCGATCACAGCATGTATGTAGCAGAGGATGGTTTCGATCCATCGACCTCTGGGTTATGGGCCCAGCACGCTTCCGCTGCGCCACTCTGCTGATTTTGTCGATGCAACAGTTTTCAATAAGTTCCAATAATTTGAAAGTGTTTTCAGTTCAAAATGCAATCATTCAAAAATTCGAGAATAGATGCAACCAGAATTTTTGTGTTTGTTCACAAATGCAAAGCAACTTAAAGCAATCGCCAGAAACAAACAAAAACAAATCTGCTGTGACCAGGATTCGAACCTGGGTTGTCACGGCCACAACGTGAAGTACTAACCACTATACGATCACAGCATGTATGTAGCAGAGGATGGTTTCGATCCATCGACGTCTGGGTTATGGGCCCAGCACGCTTCCGCTGCGCCACTCTGCTGATTTTGTCGATGCAACAGTTTTCAATAAGTTCCAATAATTTGAAAGTGTTTGCAGTTCAAAATGCAAACATTCAAGAAATTCAACAATAGATGCAACCAGCATTTTTATGTTTGTTCACAAATGCAAAGCAACTTAAAACAATCGCCAGAAACAAACAAAAAATGAATCTGCTGTGACCAGGATTCGAACCTGGGTTGTCACGGCCACAACGTGAAGCACTAACCACTATACGATCACAGCATGTATGTAGCAGAGGATGCATGGTTTCGATCCATCGACATCTGGGTTATGGGCCCAGCACGCTTCCGCTGCGCCACTCTGCTGATTTTGCCGATGCAACAGTTTTCAATCAGTTCCAATGATTTGAAAGTGTTTGCAGTTCAAAATGCAATCATTCAAGAGATTCAACAATAGATGCAACCAGCATATGTTTGTTCACAAATACAAAGCAACTTAAAACAATCGCAAGAAACAAACAAAAAATGAATCTGCTGTGACCAGGATTCGAACCTGGGTTGTCACGGCCACAACGTGAAGTACTAACCACTATACGATCACATCATGTATGTAGCAGAGGATGGTTTCGATCCATCGACGTCTGGGTTATGGGCCCAGCACGCTTCCGCTGCGCCACTCTGCTGAATTTGTCGATGCAACAGTTTTCAATAAGTTCCAATAATTTGAAAATATTTGCAGTTTAAAATGCAAACATTCAAGAAATGCGAGAATAGATGCAACCAGAATTTTTATGTTTGTTCACAAATGCAAAGCAACTTAAAGCAATCGCCGGAAACAAACAAAAAATAAATCTGCTGTGACCAGGATTCGAACCTGGGTTGTCACGGCCACAACGTGAAGTACTAACCACTATACGATCACAGCATGTATGTAGCAGAGGATGGTTTCGATCCATCGACCTCTTGGTTATGGGCCCAGCACGCTTCCGCTGCGCCACTCTGCTGAATTTGTCGATGCAACAGTTTTCAATAAGTTCCAATGATTTGAAAGTGTTTGCAGTTCAATGTGCAATCATTCAAGAAATGCGAGAATAGATGCAACCAGAATTTTTATGTTTGTTCACAAATGCAAAGCAACTTAAAGCAATCGCCAGAAACAAACAAAAACAAATCTGCTGTGACCAGGATTCGAACCTGGGTTGTCACGGCCACAACGTGAAGTACTAACCACTATACGATCACAGCATGTATGTAGCAGAGGATGGTTTCGATCCATCGACCTCTGGGTTATGGGCCCAGCACGCTTCCGCTGCGCCACTCTGCTGATTTTGTCGATGCAACAGTTTTCAATAAGTTCCAATAATTTGAAAGTGTTTGCAGTTCAAAATGCAATCATTCAAGAGATTCAGCAATAGATGCATCCTGCATTTTTATGTTTGTTCACAAATGCAAAGCAACTTAAAACAATCGCCAGAAACAAACAAAAAATGAATCTGCTGTGACCAGGATTCGAACCTGGGTTGTCACGGCCACAACGTGAAGTACTAACCACTATACGATCACTGCATGTATGTAGCAGACGATGGTTTCGATCCATCGACCTCTGGGTTATGGGGCCAGCACGCTTCCGCTGCGCCACTCTGCTGATTTTGTCGATGCAACAGTTTTCAATAAGTTCCAATAATTTGGAAATATTTGCAGTTTAAAATGCAAACATTCAAGAAATGCGAGAATAGATGCAACCAGAATTTTTATGTTTGTTCACAAATGCAAAGCAACTTAAAACAATCGCCAGAAACAAACAAAAAATGAATCTGCTGTGACCAGGATTCGAACCTGGGTTGTCACTACGATCACACCATATATGTAGCAGAGGATGCATGGTTTCGATCCATCAACATCTCGGTTATGGGCCCAGCACGCTTCCGCTGCGCCACTCTGCTGAATTTGTCGATGCAACAGTTTTCAATAAGTTCCAATAATTTGATAGTGTTTGCAGTTCAAAATGCAATCATTCAAGAGATTCAACAATAGATGCATCCTGCATTTTTATGTTTGTTCACAAATGCAAAGCAACTTAAAACAATCGCCAGAAACAAACAAAAAATGAATCTGCTGTGACCAGGATTCGAACCTGGGTTGTCACGGCCACAACGTGAAGTACTAACCACTATACGATCACTGCATGTATGTAGCAGACGATGGTTTCGATCCATCGACCTCTGGGTTATGGGCCCAGCACGCTTCCGCTGCGCTACTCTGCTGAATTTGTCGATGCAACAGTTTTCAATAAGTTCCAATAATTTGAAAGTGTTTGCAGTTCAAAATGCAATCATTCAAGAGATTCAACAATAGATGCATCCTGCATTTTTATGTTTGTTCACAAATGCAAAGCAACTTAAAACAATCGCCAGAAACAAACAAAAAATGAATCTGCTGTGACCAGGATTGGAACCTGGATTGTCACGGGCACAACGTGAAGTACTAACCACTATACGATCACAGCATGTATGTAGCAGAGGATGCATGGTTTCGATCCATCGACATCTGGGTTATGGGCCCAGCACGCTTCCGCTGCGCCACTCTGCTGATTTTGCCGATGCAACAGTTTTCAATAAGTTCCAATGATTTGAAAGTGTTTGCAGTTCAAAATGCAATCATTCAAGAGATTCAACAATAGATGCAACCAGCATATGTTTGTTCACAAATACAAAGCAACTTAAAACAATCGCCAGAAACAAACACAAAATGAATCTGCTGTGACCTGGATTCGAACCTGGGTTGTCACGGCCACAACGTGAAGTACTAACCACTATACGATCACAGCATGTATGTAGCAGAGGATGGTTTCGATCCATCGACCTCTGGGTTATGGGCCCAGCACGCTTCCGCTGCGCCACTCTGCTGATTTTGTTCATGCAACAGTTTTCAATAAGTTCCAATAATTTAAACATATTTGCAGTTCAAAATGCAAACATTCAAGAAATTCAACAATAGATGCAACCAGCATTTTTATGTTTGTTCACAAATGCAAAGCAACTTAAAACAATCGCCAGAAACAAACAAAAAATGAATCTGCTGTGACCAGGATTCGAACCTGGGTTGTCACGGGCACAACGTGAAGTACTAACCACTATACGATCACAGCATGTATGTAGCAGAGGATGGTTTCGATCCATCGACCTCTGGGTTATGGGCCCAGCACGCTTCCGCTGCGCCACTCTGCTGATTTTGTTCATGCAACAGTTTTCAATAAGTTCCAATAATTTAAAAATATTTGCAGTTCAAAATGCAAACATTCAAGAAATTCAACAATGGATGCAACCAGCATTTTTATGTTTGTTCACAAATGCAAAGCAACTTAAAACAATCGCCAGAAACAAACAAAAAATGAATCTGCTGTGACCAGGATTCGAACCTGGGTTGTCACGGCCACAACGTGAAGTACTAACCACTATGCGATCACAGCATGTATGTAGCAGAGGATGGTTTCGATCCATCGACCTCTGGGTTATGGGCCCAGCACGCTTCCGCTGCGCCACTCTGCTGATTTTGTCCATGCAACAATTTTCAATAAGTTCCAATAATTTGAAAGTGTTTTCAGTTCAAAATGCAGACATTCAAAAAATTCGAGAATAGATGCAACCAGAATTTTTGTGTTTGTTCACAAATGCAAAGCAACTTAAAGCAATCGCCAGAAACAAACAAAAACAAATCTGCTGTGACCAGGATTCAAACCTGGGTTGTCACGGCCACAACGTGAAGTACTAACCACTATACGATCACAGCATGTATGTAGCAGACGATGGTTTCGATCCATCGACCTCTGGGTTATGGGCCCACCACGCTTCCGCTGCGCCACTCTGCTGATTATGTTCATGCAACAGTTTTCAATAAGTTCCAATAATTTGAAAGTGTTTTCAGTTCAAAATGCAATCATTCAAAAAATTCGAGAATAGATGCAACCAGAATTTTTGTGTTTGTTCACAAATGCAAAGCAACTTAAAGCAATCGCCAGAAACAAACAAAAACAAATCTGCTGTGACCAGGATTCGAACCTGGGTTGTCACGGCCACAACGTGAAGTACTAACCACTATACGATCACAGCATGTATGTAGCAGAGGATGGTTTCGATCCATCGACGTCTGGGTTATGGGCCCAGCACGCTTCCGCTGCGCCACTCTGCTGATTTTGATCATGCAACAGTTTTCAATAAGTTCCAATAATTTGAAAGTGTTTGCAGTTCAAAATGCAAACATTCAAGAAATTCAACAATAGATGCAACCAGCATTTTTATGTTTGTTCACAAATGCAAAGCAACTTAAAACAATCGCCAGAAACAAACACAAAATGAATCTGCTGTGACCAGGATTCGAACCTGGGTTGTCACGGCCACAACGTGAAGCACTAACCACTATACGATCACAGCATGTATGTAGCAGAGGATGCATGGTTTCGATCCATCGACATCTGGGTTATGGGCCCAGCACGCTTCCGCTGCGCCACTCTGCTGATTTTGCCGATGCAACAGTTTTCAATCAGTTCCAATGATTTGAAAGTGTTTGCAGTTCAAAATGCAATCATTCAAGAGATTCAACAATAGATGCAACCAGCATATGTTTGTTCACAAATACAAAGCAACTTAAAACAATCGCAAGAAACAAACAAAAAATGAATCTGCTGTGACCAGGATTCGAACCTGGGTTGTCACGGCCACAACGTGAAGTACTAACCACTATACGATCACATCATGTATGTAGCAGAGGATGGTTTCGATCCATCGACGTCTGGGTTATGGGCCCAGCACGCTTCCGCTGCGCCACTCTGCTGAATTTGTCGATGCAACAGTTTTCAATAAGTTCCAATAATTTGAAAATATTTGCAGTTTAAAATGCAAACATTCAAGAAATGCGAGAATAGATGCAACCAGAATTTTTATGTTTGTTCACAAATGCAAAGCAACTTAAAGCAATCGCCGGAAACAAACAAAAAATGAATCTGCTGTGACCAGGATTCGAACCTGGGTTGTCACGGCCACAACGTGAAGTACTAACCACTATACGATCACAGCATGTATGTAGCAGAGGATGGTTTCGATCCATCGACCTCTTGGTTATGGGCCCAGCACGCTTCCGCTGCGCCACTCTGCTGAATTTGTCGATGCAACAGTTTTCAATAAGTTCCAATGATTTGAAAGTGTTTGCAGTTCAATGTGCAATCATTCAAGAAATGCGAGAATAGATGCAACCAGAATTTTTATGTTTGTTCACAAATGCAAAGCAACTTAAAGCAATCGCCAGAAACAAACAAAAACAAATCTGCTGTGACCAGGATTCGAACCTCGGTTGTCACGGCCACAACGTGAAGTACTAACCACTATACGATCACAGCATGTATGTAGCAGAGGATGGTTTCGATCCATCGACCTCTGGGTTATGGGCCCAGCACGCTTCCGCTGCGCCACTCTGCTGATTATGTTCATGCAACAGTTTTCAATAAGTTCCAATAATTTGAAAGTGTTTTCAGTTCAAAATGCAATCATTCAAAAAATTCCAGAATAGATGCAACCAGCATTTTTATGTTTGTTCACAAATGCAAAGCAACTTAAAACAATCGCCAGAAACAAACAAAAACAAATCTGCTGTGACCAGGATTCGAACCTGTGTTGTCACGGCCACAACGTGAAGTACTAACCACTATACGATCACAGCATGTATGTAGCAGAGGATGGTTTCGATCCATCGACGTCTGGGTTATGGGCCCAGCACGCTTCCGCTGCGCCACTCTGCTGATTTTGTCGATGCAACAGTTTTCAATAAGTTCCAATAATTTGAAAGTGTTTGCAGTTCAAAATGCAATCATTCAAGAGATTCAACAATAGATGCATCCTGCATTTTTATGTTTGTTCACAAATGCAAAGCAACTTAAAACAATCGCCAGAAACAAACAAAAAATGAATCTGCTGTGACCAGGATTCGAACCTGGGTTGTCACGGCCACAACGTGAAGTACTAACCACTATACGATCACTGCATGTATGTAGCAGACGATGGTTTCGATCCATCGACCTCTGGGTTATGGGGCCAGCACGCTTCCGCTGCGCCACTCTGCTGATTTTGTCGATGCAACAGTTTTCAATAAGTTCCAATAATTTGAAAATATTTGCAGTTCAAAATGCAATCATTCAAAAAATTCGAGAATAGATGCAACCAGAATTTTTATGTTTGTTCACAAATGCAAAGCAACTTAAAACAATCGCCAGAAACAAACAAAAAATGAATCTGCTGTGACCAGGATTCGAACCTGGGTTGTCACTACGAACACACCATATATGTAGCAGAGGATGCATGGTTTCGATCCATCGACATCTCGGTTATGGGCCCAGCACGCTTCCGCTGCGCCACTCTGCTGAATTTGTCGATGCAACAGTTTTCAATAAGTTCCAATAATTTGAAAGTGTTTGCAGTTCAAAATGCAATCATTCAAGAGATTCAACAATAGATGCATCCTGCATTTTTATGTTTGTTCACAAATGCAAAGCAACTTAAAACAATCGCCAGAAACAAACAAAAAATGAATCTGCTGTGACCAGGATTCGAACCTGGGTTGTCACGGCCACAACGTGAAGTACTAACCACGATACGATCACTGCATGTATGTAGCAGACGATGGTTTCGATCCATCGACCTCTGGGTTATGGGCCCAGCACGCTTCCGCTGCGCTACTCTGCTGAATTTGTCGATGCAACAGTTTTCAATAAGTTCCAATAATTTGAAAGTGTTTGCAGTTCAAAATGCAATCATTCAAGAGATTCAACAATAGATGCATCCTGCATTTTTATGTTTGTTCACAAATGCAAAGCAACTTAAAACAATCGCCAGAAACAAACAAAAAATGAATCTGCTGTGACCAGGATTGGAACCTGGATTGTCACGGGCACAACGTGAAGTACTAACCACTATACGATCACAGCATGTATGTAGCAGAGGATGCATGGATTCGATCCATCGACGTCTGGGTTATGGGCCCAGCACGCTTCCGCTGCGCCACTCTGCTGATTTTGCCGATGCAACAGTTTTCAATAAGTTCCAATGATTTGAAAGTGTTTGCAGTTCAAAATGCAATCATTCAAGAGATTCAACAATAGATGCAACCAGCATATGTTTGTTCACAAATACAAAGCAACTTAAAACAATCGCCAGAAACAAACACAAAATGAATCTGCTGTGACCTGGATTCGAACCTGGGTTGTCACGGCCACAACGTGAAGTACTAACCACTATACGATCACATCATGTATGTAGCAGAGGATGGTTTCGATCCATCGACCTCTGGGTTATGGGCCCAGCACGCTTCCGCTGCGCCACTCTGCTGAATTTGTCGATGCAACAGTTTTCAATAAGTTCCAATGATTTGAAAGTGTTTGCAGTTCAATGTGCAATCATTCAAGAAATGCGAGAATAGATGCAACCAGAATTTTTATGTTTGTTCACAAATGCAAAGCAACTTAAAGCAATCGCCAGAAACAAACAAAAACAAATCTGCTGTGACCAGGATTCGAACCTCGGTTGTCACGGCCACAACGTGAAGTACTAACCACTATACGATCACAGCATGTATGTAGCAGAGGATGGTTTCGATCCATCGACCTCTGGGTTATGGGCCCAGCACGCTTCCGCTGCGCCACTCTGCTGATTATGTTCATGCAACAGTTTTCAATAAGTTCCAATAATTTGAAAGTGTTTTCAGTTCAAAATGCAATCATTCAAAAAATTCCAGAATAGATGCAACCAGCATTTTTATGTTTGTTCACAAATGCAAAGCAACTTAAAACAATCGCCAGAAACAAACAAAAACAAATCTGCTGTGACCAGGATTCGAACCTGTGTTGTCACGGCCACAACGTGAAGTACTAACCACTATACGATCACAGCATGTATGTAGCAGAGGATGGTTTCGATCCATCGACGTCTGGGTTATGGGCCCAGCACGCTTCCGCTGCGCCACTCTGCTGATTTTGTCGATGCAACAGTTTTCAATAAGTTCCAATAATTTGAAAGTGTTTGCAGTTCAAAATGCAATCATTCAAGAGATTCAACAATAGATGCATCCTGCATTTTTATGTTTGTTCACAAATGCAAAGCAACTTAAAACAATCGCCAGAAACAAACAAAAAATGAATCTGCTGTGACCAGGATTCGAACCTGGGTTGTCACGGCCACAACGTGAAGTACTAACCACTATACGATCACTGCATGTATGTAGCAGACGATGGTTTCGATCCATCGACCTCTGGGTTATGGGGCCAGCACGCTTCCGCTGCGCCACTCTGCTGATTTTGTCGATGCAACAGTTTTCAATAAGTTCCAATAATTTGAAAATATTTGCAGTTCAAAATGCAATCATTCAAAAAATTCGAGAATAGATGCAACCAGAATTTTTATGTTTGTTCACAAATGCAAAGCAACTTAAAACAATCGCCAGAAACAAACAAAAAATGAATCTGCTGTGACCAGGATTCGAACCTGGGTTGTCACTACGAACACACCATATATGTAGCAGAGGATGCATGGTTTCGATCCATCGACATCTCGGTTATGGGCCCAGCACGCTTCCGCTGCGCCACTCTGCTGAATTTGTCGATGCAACAGTTTTCAATAAGTTCCAATAATTTGAAAGTGTTTGCAGTTCAAAATGCAATCATTCAAGAGATTCAACAATAGATGCATCCTGCATTTTTATGTTTGTTCACAAATGCAAAGCAACTTAAAACAATCGCCAGAAACAAACAAAAAATGAATCTGCTGTGACCAGGATTCGAACCTGGGTTGTCACGGCCACAACGTGAAGTACTAACCACGATACGATCACTGCATGTATGTAGCAGACGATGGTTTCGATCCATCGACCTCTGGGTTATGGGCCCAGCACGCTTCCGCTGCGCTACTCTGCTGAATTTGTCGATGCAACAGTTTTCAATAAGTTCCAATAATTTGAAAGTGTTTGCAGTTCAAAAT
The DNA here is from genome assembly GCF_965637545.1 of Phallusia mammillata. Lineage (NCBI taxonomy): Eukaryota > Metazoa > Chordata > Ascidiacea > Phlebobranchia > Ascidiidae > Phallusia > Phallusia mammillata. Next base: position 11,132,736 of record NC_137258.1, read on the forward strand.
GCAATCATTCAAGAGATTCAACAATAGATGCATCCTGCATTTTTATGTTTGTTCACAAATGCAAAGCAACTTAAAACAATCGCCAGAAACAAACAAAAAATGAATCTGCTGTGACCAGGATTGGAACCTGGATTGTCACGGGCACAACGTGAAGTACTAACCACTATACGATCACAGCATGTATGTAGCAGAGGATGCATGGATTCGATCCATCGACCTCTGGGTTATGGGCCCAGCACGCTTCCGCTGCGCCACTCTGCTGATTTTGCCGATGCAACAGTTTTCAATAAGTTCCAATGATTTGAAAGTGTTTGCAGTTCAAAATGCAATCATTCAAGAGATTCAACAATAGATGCAACCAGCATATGTTTGTTCACAAATACAAAGCAACTTAAAACGATCGCCAGAAACAAACACAAAATGAATCTGCTGTGACCTGGATTCGAACCTGGGTTGTCACGGCCACAACGTGAAGTACTAACCACTATACGATCACATCATGTATGTAGCAGAGGATGGTTTCGATCCATCGACCTCTGGGTTATGGGCCCAGCACGCTTCCGCTGCGCCACTCTGCTGAATTTGTCGATGCAACAGTTTTCAATAAGTTCCAATAATTTGAAAATATTTGCAGTTTAAAATGCAAACATTCAAGAAATGCGAGAATAGATGCAACCAGAATTTTTATGTTTGTTCACAAATGCAAAGCAACTTAAAGCAATCGCCAGAAACAAACAAAAAATGAATCTGCTGTGACCAGGATTCGAACCTGGGTTGTCACGGCCACAACGTGAAGTACTAACCACTATACGATCACAGCATGTATGTAGCAGAGGATGGTTTCGATCCATCGACCTCTTGGTTATGGGCCCAGCACGCTTCCGCTGCGCCACTCTGCTGAATTTGTCGATGCAACAGTTTTCAATAAGTTCCAATGATTTGAAAGTGTTTGCAGTTCAATGTGCAATCATTCAAGAAATGCGAGAATAGATGCAACCAGAATTTTTATGTTTGTTCACAAATGCAAAGCAACTTAAAGCAATCGCCAGAAACAAACAAAAACAAATCTGCTGTGACCAGGATTCGAACCTGGGTTGTTACGGCCACAAAGTGAAGTACTAACCACTATACGATCACAGCATGTATGTAGCAGAGGATGGTTTCGATCCATCGACCTCTGGGTTATGGGCCCAGCACGCTTCCGCTGCGCCACTCTGCTGATTATGTTCATGCAACAGTTTTCAATAAGTTCCAATAATTTGAAAGTGTTTTCTGTTCAAAATGCAATCATTCAAAAAATTCCAGAATAGATGCAACCAGCATTTTTATGTTTGTTCACAAATGCAAAGCAACTTAAAACAATCGCCAGAAACAAACAAAAAACAAAAAACAAATCTGCTGTGACCAGGATTCGAACCTGTGTTGTCACGGCCACAACGTGAAGTACTAACCACTATACGATCACAGCATGTATGTAGCAGAGGATGGTTTCGATCCATCGACGTCTGGGTTATGGGCCCAGCACGCTTCCGCTGCGCCACTCTGCTGATTTTGTCGATGCAACAGTTTTCAATAAGTTCCAATAATTTGAAAGTGTTTGCAGTTCAAAATGCAATCATTCAAGAGATTCAACAATAGATGCATCCTGCATTTTTATGTTTGTTCACAAATGCAAAGCAACTTAAAACAATCGCCAGAAACAAACAAAAAATGAATCTGCTGTGACCAGGATTCGAACCTGGGTTGTCACGGCCACAACGTGAAGTACTAACCACTATACGATCACTGCATGTATGTAGCAGACGATGGTTTCGATCCATCGACCTCTGGGTTATGGGCCCAGCACGCTTCCGCTGCGCCACTCTGCTGATTTTGTCGATGCAACAGTTTTCAATAAGTTCCAATAATTTGAAAGTGTTTTCAGTTCAAAATGCAATCATTCAAAAAATTCGAGAATAGATGCAACCAGAATTTTTGTGTTTGTTCACAAATGCAAAGCAACTTAAAGCAATCGCCAGAAACAAACAAAAACAAATCTGCTGTGACCAGGATTCGAACCTGTGTTGTCACGGCCACAACGTGAAGTACTAACCACTATACGATCACAGCATGTATGTAGCAGAGGATGGTTTCGATCCATCGACGTCTGGGTTATGGGCCCAGCACGCTTCCGCTGCGCCACTCTGCTGATTTTGTCGATGCAACAGTTTTCAATAAGTTCCAATAATTTGAAAGTGTTTGCAGTTCAAAATGCAAACATTCAAGAGATTCAACAATAGATGCATCCTGCATTTTTATGTTTGTTCACAAATGCAAAGCAACTTAAAACAATCGCCAGAAACAAACAAAAAATGAATCTGCTGTGACCAGGATTCGAACCTGGGTTGTCACGGCCACAACGTGAAGCACTAACCACTATACGATCACAGCATGTATGTAGCAGAGGATGCATGGTTTCGATCCATCGACATCTGGGTTATGGGCCCAGCACGCTTCCGCTGCGCCACTCTGCTGATTTTGCCGATGCAACAGTTTTCAATCAGTTCCAATGATTTGAAAGTGTTTGCAGTTCAAAATGCAATCATTCAAGAGATTCAACAATAGATGCAACCAGCATATGTTTGTTCACAAATACAAAGCAACTTAAAACAATCGCCAGAAACAAACAAAAAATGAATCTGCTGTGACCAGGATTCGAACCTGGGTTGTCACGGCCACAACGTGAAGTACTAACCACTATACGATCACATCATGTATGTAGCAGAGGATGGTTTCGATCCATCGACCTCTGGGTTATGGGCCCAGCACGCTTCCGCTGCGCCACTCTGCTGATTTGGTCGATGCAACAGTTTTCAATAAGTTCCAATAATTTGAAAGTGTTTGCAGTTCAAAATGCAATCATTCAAGAGATTCAACAATAGATGCATCCTGCATTTTTATGTTTGTTCACAAATGCAAAGCAACTTAAAACAATCGCCAGAAACAAACAAAAAATGAATCTGCTGTGACCAGGATTCGAACCTGGGTTGTCACGGCCACAACGTGAAGTACTAACCACTATACGATCACTGCATGTATGTAGCAGACGATGGTTTCGATCCATCGACCTCTGGGTTATGGGGCCAGCACGCTTCCGCTGCGCCACTCTGCTGATTTTGTCGATGCAACAGTTTTCAATAAGTTCCAATAATTTGAAAATATTTGCAGTTTAAAATGCAAACATTCAAGAAATGCGAGAATAGATGCAACCAGAATTTTTATGTTTGTTCACAAATGCAAAGCAACTTAAAACAATCGCCAGAAACAAACAAAAAATGAATCTGCTGTGACCAGGATTCGAACCTGGGTTGTCACTACGATCACACCATATATGTAGCAGAGGATGCATGGTTTCGATCCATCGACATCTCGGTTATGGGCCCAGCACGCTTCCGCTGCGCCACTCTGCTGAATTTGTCGATGCAACAGTTTTCAATAAGTTCCAATAATTTGAAAGTGTTTGCAGTTCAAAATGCAATCATTCAAGAGATTCAACAATAGATGCATCCTGCATTTTTATGTTTGTTCACAAATGCAAAGCAACTTAAAACAATCGCCAGAAACAAACAAAAAATGAATCTGCTGTGACCAGGATTCGAACCTGGGTTGTCACGGCCACAACGTGAAGTACTAACCACTATACGATCACTGCATGTATGTAGCAGACGATGGTTTCGATCCATCGACCTCTGGGTTATGGGCCCAGCACGCTTCCGCTGCGCTACTCTGCTGAATTTGTCGATGCAACAGTTTTCAATAAGTTCCAATAATTTGAAAGTGTTTGCAGTTCAAAATGCAATCATTCAAGAGATTCAACAATAGATGCATCCTGCATTTTTATGTTTGTTCACAAATGCAAAGCAACTTAAAACAATCGCCAGAAACAAACAAAAAATGAATCTGCTGTGACCAGGATTCGAACCTGGGTTGTCACGGCCACAACGTGAAGTACTAACCACTATACGATCACTGCATGTATGTAGCAGACGATGGTTTCGATCCATCGACCTCTGGGTTATGGGCCCAGCACGCTTCCGCTGCGCTACTCTGCTGAATTTGTCGATGCAACAGTTTTCAATAAGTTCCAATAATTTGAAAGTGTTTGCAGTTCAAAATGCAATCATTCAAGAGATTCAACAATAGATGCATCCTGCATTTTTATGTTTGTTCACAAATGCAAAGCAACTTAAAACAATCGCCAGAAACAAACAAAAAATGAATCTGCTGTGACCAGGATTGGAACCTGGATTGTCACGGGCACAACGTGAAGTACTAACCACTATACGATCACAGCATGTATGTAGCAGAGGATGCATGGTTTCGATCCATCGACATCTGGGTTATGGGCCCAGCACGCTTCCGCTGCGCCACTCTGCTGATTTTGCCGATGCAACAGTTTTCAATAAGTTCCAATGATTTGAAAGTGTTTGCAGTTCAAAATGCAATCATTCAAGAGATTCAACAATAGATGCAACCAGCATATGTTTGTTCACAAATACAAAGCAACTTAAAACAATCGCCAGAAACAAACACAAAATGAATCTGCTGTGACCTGGATTCGAACCTGGGTTGTCACGGCCACAACGTGAAGTACTAACCACTATACGATCACATCATGTATGTAGCAGAGGATGGTTTCGATCCATCGACCTCTGGGTTATGGGCCCAGCACGCTTCCGCTGCGCCACTCTGCTGAATTTGTCGATGCAACAGTTTTCAATAAGTTCCAATAATTTGAAAATATTTGCAGTTTAAAATGCAAACATTCAAGAAATGCGAGAATAGATGCAACCAGAATTTTTATGTTTGTTCACAAATGCAAAGCAACTTAAAGCAATCGCCGGAAACAAACAAAAAATGAATCTGCTGTGACCAGGATTCGAACCTGGGTTGTCACGGCCACAACGTGAAGTACTAACCACTATACGATCACAGCATGTATGTAGCAGAGGATGGTTTCGATCCATCGACCTCTTGGTTATGGGCCCAGCACGCTTCCGCTGCGCCACTCTGCTGAATTTGTCGATGCAACAGTTTTCAATAAGTTCCAATGATTTGAAAGTGTTTGCAGTTCAATGTGCAATCATTCAAGAAATGCGAGAATAGATGCAACCAGAATTTTTATGTTTGTTCACAAATGCAAAGCAACTTAAAGCAATCGCCAGAAACAAACAAAAACAAATCTGCTGTGACCAGGATTCGAACCTGGGTTGTCACGGCCACAACGTGAAGTACTAACCACTATACGATCACAGCATGTATGTAGCAGAGGATGGTTTCGATCCATCGACCTCTGGGTTATGGGCCCAGCACGCTTCCGCTGCGCCACTCTGCTGATTATGTTCATGCAACAGTTTTCAATAAGTTCCAATAATTTGAAAGTGTTTTCTGTTCAAAATGCAATCATTCAAAAAATTCCAGAATAGATGCAACCAGCATTTTTATGTTTGTTCACAAATGCAAAGCAACTTAAAACAATCGCCAGAAACAAACAAAAACAAATCTGCTGTGACCAGGATTCGAACCTGTGTTGTCACGGCCACAACGTGAAGTACTAACCACTATACGATCACAGCATGTATGTAGCAGAGGATGGTTTCGATCCATCGACGTCTGGGTTATGGGCCCAGCACGCTTCCGCTGCGCCACTCTGCTGATTTTGTCGATGCAACAGTTTTCAATAAGTTCCAATAATTTGAAAGTGTTTGCAGTTCAAAATGCAATCATTCAAGAGATTCAACAATAGATGCATCCTGCATTTTTATGTTTGTTCACAAATGCAAAGCAACTTAAAACAATCGCCAGAAACAAACAAAAAATGAATCTGCTGTGACCAGGATTCGAACCTGGGTTGTCACGGCCACAACGTGAAGTACTAACCACTATACGATCACTGCATGTATGTAGCAGACGATGGTTTCGATCCATCGACCTCTGGGTTATGGGGACAGCACGCTTCCGCTGCGCCACTCTGCTGATTTTGTCGATGCAACAGTTTTCAATAAGTTCCAATAATTTGAAAGTGTTTGCAGTTTAAAATGCAAACATTCAAGAAATTCGAGAATAGATGCAACCAGAATTTTTATCTTTGTTCACAAATGCAAAGCAACTTAAAGCAATCGCCAGAAACAAACAAAAAATAAATCTGCTGTGACCAGGATTCGAACCTGGGTTGTCACTACGATCACACCATATATGTAGCAGAGGATGCATGGTTTCGATCCATCGACATCTCGGTTATGGGCCCAGCACGCTTCCGCTGCGCCACTCTGCTGAATTTGTCGATGCAACAGTTTTCAATAAGTTCCAATAATTTGAAAGTGTTTGCAGTTCAAAATGCAATCATTCAAGAGATTCAACAATAGATGCATCCTGCATTTTTATGTTTGTTCACAAATGCAAAGCAACTTAAAACAATCGCCAGAAACAAACAAAAAATGAATCTGCTGTGACCAGGATTGGAACCTGGATTGTCACGGGCACAACGTGAAATACTAACCACTGTGCGATCACAGCATGTATGTAGCAGAGGATGCATGGTTTCGATCCATCGACATCTGGGTTATGGGCCCAGCACGCTTCCGCTGCGCCACTCTGCTGATTTTTTCGATGCAACAGTTTTCAATAAGTTCTAATAATTTGAAAGTGTTTGCAGTTCAAAATGCAATCATTCAAGAGATTCAACAATAGATGCAACCAGAATTGTTATGTTTGTTCACAAATGCAAAGCAACTTAAAGCAATCGCCAGAAACAAACAAAAAATAAATCTGCTGTGACCAGGATTCGAACCTGGGTTGTCACTACGATCACACCATATATGTAGCAGAGGATGCATGGTTTCGATCCATCGACCTCTGGGTTATGGGCCCAGCACGCTTCCGCTGCGCCACTCTGCTGAATTAGTCGATGCAACAGTTTTCAATAAGTTCCAATAATTTGAAAGTGTTTGCAGTTCAAAATGCAATCATTCAAGAGATTCAACAATAGATGCATCCTGCATTTTTATGTTTGTTCACAAATGCAAAGCAACTTAAAACAATCGCCAGAAACAAACAAAAAATGAATCTGCTGTGACCAGGATTGGAACCTGGATTGTCACGGGCACAACGTGAAGTACTAACTACTATACGATCACAGCATGTATGTAGCAGAGGATGCATGGTTTCGATCCATCGACATCCGGGTTATGGGCCCAGCACGCTTCCGCTGCGCCACTCTGCTGATTTTGCCGATGCAACAGTTTTCAATCAGTTCCAATGATTTGAAAGTGTTTGCAGTTCAAAATGCAATCATTCAAGAGATTCAACAATAGATGCAACCAGCATATGTTTGTTCACAAATACAAAGCAACTTAAAACAATCGCCAGAAACAAACACAAAATGAATCTGCTGTGACCAGGATTCGAACCTGGGTTGTCACGGCCACAACGTGAAGTACTAACCACTATACGATCACTGCATGTATGTAGCAGACGATGGTTTCGATCCATCGACCTCTGGGTTATGGGCCCAGCACGCTTCCGCTGCGCCACTCTGCTGATTTTGTCGATGCAACAGTTTTCAATAAGTTCCAATAATTTGAAAGTGTTTGCAGTTCAAAATGCAATCATTCAAGAGATTCAACAATAGATGCATCCTGCATTTTTATGTTTGTTCACAAATGCAAAGCAACTTAAAACAATCGCCAGAAACAAACACAAAATGAATCTGCTGTGACCAGGATTCGAACCTGGGTTGTCACGGCCACAACGTGAAGTACTAACCACTATACGATCACTGCATGTATGTAGCAGAGGATGGTTTCGATCCATCGACCTCTGGGTTATGGGCCCAGCACGCTTCCGCTGCGCCACTCTGCTGATTTTGTTCATGCAACAGTTTTCATAAGTTCCAATAATTTAAAAGTATTTGCAGTTTAAATTGCAAACATTCAAGAGATTCAACAATAGATGCATCCAGGATTTTTATGTTTGTTCACAAATGCAAAGCAACTTAAAACAATCGCCAGAAACAAACAAAAAATGAATCTGCTGTGACCAGGATTCGAACCTGGGTTGTCACGGCCACAACGTGAAGTACTAACCACTATACGATCACAGCATGTATGTAGCAGAGGATGCATGGTTTCGATCCATCGACATCTGGGTTATGGGACCAGCACGCTTCCGCTGCGCCACTCTGCTGATTTAGTCGATGCAACAGTTTTCAATAAGTTCCAATAATGTGAAAGTGTTTGCAGTTCAAAATGCAAACATTCAAGTAATTCAACAATAGATGCAACCAGCATTTTTATGTTTGTTCACAAATGCAAAGCAACTTAAAACAATCGCCAGAAACAAACAAAAAATGAATCTGCTGTGATCAGGATTCGAACCTGGGTTGTCACGGCCACAACGTGAAGTACTAACCACTATACGATCACTGCATGTATGTAGCAGACGATGGTTTCGATCCATCGACCTCTGGGTTATGGGCCCAGCACGCTTCCGCTGCGCCACTCTGCTGAATTTGTCGATGCAACAGTTTTCAATAAGTTCCAATAATTTGAAAGTGTTTGCAGTTCAAAATGCAATCATTCAAGAGATTCAACAATAGATGCATCCTGCATTTTTATGTTTGTTCACAAATGCAAAGCAACTTAAAACAATCGCCAGAAACAAACAAAAAATGAATCTGCTGTGACCAGGATTGGAACCTGGATTGTCACGGGCACAACGTGAAGTACTAACCACTATACGATCACAGCATGTATGTAGCAGAGGATGCATGGTTTCGATCCATCGACATCTGGGTTATGGGCCCAGCACGCTTCCGCTGCGCCACTCTGCTGATTTTGCCGATGCAACAGTTTTCAATCAGTTCCAATGATTTGAAAGTGTTTGCAGTTCAAAATGCAATCATTCAAGAGATTCAACAATAGATGCAACCAGCATATGTTTGTTCACAAATACAAAGCAACTTAAAACAATCGCCAGAAACAAACACAAAATGAATCTGCTGTGACCAGGATTCGAACCTGGGTTGTCACGGCCACAACGTGAAGTACTAACCACTATACGATCACAGCATGTATGTAGCAGAGGATGCATGGTTTCGATCCATCGACATCTGGGTTATGGGCCCAGCACGCTATCGCTGCGCCACTCTGCTGATTTTGTCGATGCAACAGTTTTCAATAAGTTCCAATAATTTGAAAGTGTTTACAGTTCAAAATGCAATCATTCAAGAGATTCAACAATAGATGCATCCTGCATTTTTATGTTTGTTCACAAATGCAAAGCAACTTAAAACAATCGCCAGAAACAAACAAAAAATGAATCTGCTGTGACCAGGATTCGAACCTGGGTTGTCACGGCCACAACGTGAAGTACTAACCACTATACGATCACTGCATGTATGTAGCAGACGATGGTTTCGATCCATCGACCTCTGGGTTATGGGCCCAGCACGCTTCCGCTGCGCCACTCTGCTGATTTTGTTCATGCAACAGTTTTCATAAGTTCCAATAATTTAAAAGTATTTGCAGTTTAAATTGCAAACATTCAAGAGATTCAACAATAGATGCATCCAGGATTTTTATGTTTGTTCACAAATGCAAAGCAACTTAAAACAATCGCCAGAAACAAACAAAAAATGAATCTGCTGTGACCAGGATTCGAACCTGGGTTGTCACGGCCACAACGTGAAGTACTAACCACTATACGATCACAGCATGTATGTAGCAGAGGATGCATGGTTTCGATCCATCGACATCTGGGTTATGGGCCCAGCACGCTTCCGCTGCGCCACTCTGCTGATTTTGCCGATACAACAGTTTTCAATCAGTTCCAATGATTTGAAAGTGTTTGCAGTTCAAAATGCAATCATTCAAGAGATTCAACAATAGATGCAACCAGCATATGTTTGTTCACAAATACAAAGCAACTTAAAACAATCGCCAGAAACAAACAAAAAATGAATCTGCTGTGACCAGGATTCGAACCTGGGTTGTCACGGCCACAACGTGAAGTACTAACCACTATACGATCACAGCATGTATGTAGCAGAGGATGCATGGTTTCGATCCATCGACATCTGGGTTATGGGCCCAGCACGCTATCGCTGCGCCACTCTGCTGATTTTGTCGATGCAACAGTTTTCAATAAGTTCCAATAATTTGAAAGTGTTTACAGTTCAAAATGCAATCATTCAAGAGATTCAACAATAGATGCATCCTGCATTTTTATGTTTGTTCACAAATGCAAAGCAACTTAAAACAATCGCCAGAAACAAACAAAAAATGAATCTGCTGTGACCAGGATTCGAACCTGGGTTGTCACGGCCACAACGTGAAGTACTAACCACTATACGATCACTGCATGTATGTAGCAGAGGATGGTTTCGATCCATCGACCTCTGGGTTATGGGCCCAGCACGCTTCCGCTGCGCCACTCTGCTGATTTTGTTCATGCAACAGTTTTCATAAGTTCCAATAATTTAAAAGTATTTGCAGTTTAAATTGCAAACATTCAAGAGATTCAACAATAGATGCATCCAGGATTTTTATGTTTGTTCACAAATGCAAAGCAACTTAAAACAATCGCCAGAAACAAACAAAAAATGAATCTGCTGTGACCAGGATTCGAACCTGGGTTGTCACGGCCACAACGTGAAGTACTAACCACTATACGATCACAGCATGTATGTAGCAGAGGATGCATGGTTTCGATCCATCGACATCTGGGTTATGGGACCAGCACGCTTCCGCTGCGCCACTCTGCTGATTTAGTCGATGCAACAGTTTTCAATAAGTTCCAATAATGTGAAAGTGTTTGCAGTTCAAAATGCAAACATTCAAGTAATTCAACAATAGATGCAACCAGCATTTTTATGTTTGTTCACAAATGCAAAGCAACTTAAAACAATCGCCAGAAACAAACAAAAAATGAATCTGCTGTGATCAGGATTCGAACCTGGGTTGTCACGGCCACAACGTGAAGTACTAACCACTATACGATCACTGCATGTATGTAGCAGACGATGGTTTCGATCCATCGACCTCTGGGTTATGGGCCCAGCACGCTTCCGCTGCGCCACTCTGCTGAATTTGTCGATGCAACAGTTTTCAATAAGTTCCAATAATTTGAAAGTGTTTGCAGTTCAAAATGCAATCATTCAAGAGATTCAACAATAGATGCATCCTGCATTTTTATGTTTGTTCACAAATGCAAAGCAACTTAAAACAATCGCCAGAAACAAACAAAAAATGAATCTGCTGTGACCAGGATTGGAACCTGGATTGTCACGGGCACAACGTGAAGTACTAACCACTATACGATCACAGCATGTATGTAGCAGAGGATGCATGGTTTCGATCCATCGACATCTGGGTTATGGGCCCAGCACGCTTCCGCTGCGCCACTCTGCTGATTTTGCCGATGCAACAGTTTTCAATCAGTTCCAATGATTTGAAAGTGTTTGCAGTTCAAAATGCAATCATTCAAGAGATTCAACAATAGATGCAACCAGCATATGTTTGTTCACAAATACAAAGCAACTTAAAACAATCGCCAGAAACAAACACAAAATGAATCTGCTGTGACCAGGATTCGAACCTGGGTTGTCACGGCCACAACGTGAAGTACTAACCACTATACGATCACAGCATGTATGTAGCAGAGGATGCATGGTTTCGATCCATCGACATCTGGGTTATGGGCCCAGCACGCTATCGCTGCGCCACTCTGCTGATTTTGTCGATGCAACAGTTTTCAATGAGTTCCAATAATTTGAAAGTGTTTACAGTTCAAAATGCAATCATTCAAGAGATTCAACAATAGATGCATCCTGCATTTTTATGTTTGTTCACAAATGCAAAGCAACTTAAAACAATCGCCAGAAACAAACAAAAAATGAATCTGCTGTGACCAGGATTCGAACCTGGGTTGTCACGGCCACAACGTGAAGTACTAACCACTATACGATCACTGCATGTATGTAGCAGACGATGGTTTCGATCCATCGACCTCTGGGTTATGGGCCCAGCACGCTTCCGCTGCGCCACTCTGCTGATTTTGTTCATGCAACAGTTTTCATAAGTTCCAATAATTTAAAAGTATTTGCAGTTTAAATTGCAAACATTCAAGAGATTCAACAATAGATGCATCCAGGATTTTTATGTTTGTTCACAAATGCAAAGCAACTTAAAACAATCGCCAGAAACAAACAAAAAATGAATCTGCTGTGACCAGGATTCGAACCTGGGTTGTCACGGCCACAACGTGAAGTACTAACCACTATACGATCACAGCATGTATGTAGCAGAGGATGCATGGTTTCGATCCATCGACATCTGGGTTATGGGCCCAGCACGCTTCCGCTGCGCCACTCTGCTGATTTTGCCGATACAACAGTTTTCAATCAGTTCCAATGATTTGAAAGTGTTTGCAGTTCAAAATGCAATCATTCAAGAGATTCAACAATAGATGCAACCAGCATATGTTTGTTCACAAATACAAAGCAACTTAAAACAATCGCCAGAAACAAACACAAAATGAATCTGCTGTGACCAGGATTCGAACCTGGGTTGTCACGGCCACAACGTGAAGTACTAACCACTATACGATCACAGCATGTATGTAGCAGAGGATGCATGGTTTCGATCCATCGACATCTGGGTTATGGGCCCAGCACGCTATCGCTGCGCCACTCTGCTGATTTTGTCGATGCAACAGTTTTCAATAAGTTCCAATAATTTGAAAGTGTTTACAGTTCAAAATGCAATCATTCAAGAGATTCAACAATAGATGCATCCTGCATTTTTATGTTTGTTCACAAATGCAAAGCAACTTAAAACAATCGCCAGAAACAAACAAAAAATGAATCTGCTGTGACCAGGATTCGAACCTGGGTTGTCACGGCCACAACGTGAAGTACTAACCACTATACGATCACTGCATGTATGTAGCAGAGGATGGTTTCGATCCATCGACCTCTGGGTTATGGGCCCAGCACGCTTCCGCTGCGCCACTCTGCTGATTTTGTTCATGCAACAGTTTTCATAAGTTCCAATAATTTAAAAGTATTTGCAGTTTAAATTGCAAACATTCAAGAGATTCAACAATAGATGCATCCAGGATTTTTATGTTTGTTCACAAATGCAAAGCAACTTAAAACAATCGCCAGAAACAAACAAAAAATGAATCTGCTGTGACCAGGATTCGAACCTGGGTTGTCACGGCCACAACGTGAAGTACTAACCACTATACGATCACAGCATGTATGTAGCAGAGGATGCATGGTTTCGATCCATCGACATCTGGGTTATGGGACCAGCACGCTTCCGCTGCGCCACTCTGCTGATTTAGTCGATGCAACAGTTTTCAATAAGTTCCAATCATTTGAAAGTGTTTGCAGTTCAAAATGCAAACATTCAAGTAATTCAACAATAGATGCAACCAGCATTTTTATGTTTGTTCACAAATGCAAAGCAACTTAAAACAATCGCCAGAAACAAACAAAAAATGAATCTGCTGTGACCAGGATTCGAACCTGGGTTGTCACGGCCACAACGTGAAGTACTAACCACTGTACGATCACTGCATGTATGTAGCAGAGGATGGTTTCGATCCATCGACCTCTGGGTTATGGGCCCAGCACGCTTCCGCTGCGCTACTCTGCTGATTTTGTCGATGCAACAGTTTTCAATAAGTTTCAATAATTTGAAAGTGTTTGCAGTTCAAAATGCAATCATTCAAGAGATTCAACAATAGATGCATCCAGCATTTTTATGTTTGTTCACAAATGCAAAGCAACTTAAAACAATCGCCAGAAACAAACAAAAAATGAATCTGCTGTGACCAGGATTCGAACCTGGGTTGTCACGGCCACAACGTGAAGTACTAACCACTATACGATCACTGCATGAATGTAGCAGAGGATGGTTTCGATCCATCGACCTCTGGGTTATGGGCCCAGCACGCTTCCGCTGCGCCACTCTGCTGATTTTGATCATGCAACAGTTTTCAATAAGTTCCAATAATTTAAAAATATTTGCAGTTTAAAATGCAAACATTCAAGAAATTCAACAATAGATGCAACCAGCATTTTTATGTTTGTTCACAAATGCAAAGCAACTTAAAGCAATCGCCGGAAACAAACAAAAAATGAATCTGCTGTGACCAGGATTCGAACCTGGGTTGTCACGGCCACAACGTGAAGTACTAACCACTATACGATCACAGCATGTATGTAGCAGAGGATGGTTTCGATCCATCGACCTCTGGGTTATGGGCCCAGCACGATTCCGCTGCGCCAATCTGCTGATTTTGTCGAACCAACAATTTTCAATAAGTTCCAATAATTTGAAAGTGTTTTCAGTTCAAAATGCAATCATTCAAAAAATTCGAGAATAGATGCAACCAGCATTTTTGTGTTTGTTCACAAATGCAAAGCAACTTAAAACAATCGCCAGAAACAAACAAAAACAAATCTGCTGTGACCAGGATTCGAACCTGGGTTGTCACGGCCACAACGTGAAGTACTAACCACTATACGATCACAGCATGTATGTAGCAGAGGATGGTTTCGATCCATCGACATCTGGGTTATGGGCCCAGCACGCTTCCGCTGCGCCACTCTGCTGATTTTGTCGATGGAACAGTTTTCAATAAGTTCCAATAATTTGAATGTGTTTGCAGTTCAAAATGCAAACATTCAAGAAATTCAACAATAGATGCAACCAGCATTTTTATGTTTGTTCACAAATGCAAAGCAACTTAAAACAATCGCCAGAAACAAACACAAAATGAATCTGCTGTAACCAGGATTCGAACCTGGGTTGTCACGGCCACAACGTGAAGTACTAACCACTATACGATCATAGCATGTATGTAGCAGAGGATGCATGGTTTCGATCCATCGACATCTGGGTTATGGGCCCAGCACGCTTCCGCTGCGCCACTCTGCTGAATTTGTCGATGCATCAGTTTTCAATAAGTTCCAATGATTTTGAAGTGTTTGCAGTTGCAGTACAAACTAAAAACAATCGCCAGAAACAAACTGTAACCTCTACTTCGGTGCTCCTGGTGGGCACAGACGTCCACTCTGGTACTTCTAATTTGGATCAAAAACGCGCCTGCCAAATTCCAACTACAGGCTTCTTCCAGCTAACACTCCACACAAGGTTGTAACAGTTTATTTGAAACAAAGCCCTTGATGGCTTCAATTAGCAGGATGCAGTTACTTCTAGATTGGCGGACGGTTTTCTAAAGTAAATATCATGGCATAAACACAATGAAAAACGCCGGTTTTATAATATTACACTCTTACCGAAACGTTTTGACCAGGACTTTAAACAGTTATTTGTCGACAAGCAATCAAGTCAAACTGTAAATAACAGAGTACACTTTAGACCAGGCATAATGTCACAACAAGGGTTTAACAATACAAGACAATGGGTATTGGCATAATGTTGACCAAGATAAACAAGCAAATAAAACAACACTTACCAAAAACAACTTGGACACGAATTACTGGCAGACTTTATGTGCGCAGCAACAGGTTACTTTTAACAAATTTAACAAAAGATTTACTTAATTTTCCTGAAAAACAAACGACAGTAGTTTCCTAGACACAAGAAACGAACTACTGACGTTTCCAGCAAACTTGTCGAGCACGAGGCGCGAAACTATCCACATGATAGCGCTATTTACACTGACAATTTGCAATATGGGGAAACGGCAGACAAAACAGTAATTTGCGATGTAACATCCTCCCCCACAAATGTACGGCTCAGAAGCATACATTTTCAATTCACAAACACAAAAAACATCGTAAATTCACACGCGATAGCGACGAAAATCTGCCAATTTCAATTGGCTAGTTGCAGCAATCAAACGCCTGTGTGAATAAACAAGCGTGGGTGTTGGCTCAACAGCATAGCGTTCATTTCTTCATGTCTTCTTTCAATCTAGTGCACCACGCTCGACGCTAGCAATCGACGACTAGTTGTCGAGGCGTGTCGGATGCAATTGAGAACCGCTAGCCTCAACAACAAGGCACAACTTTGCAATCGGCCTTTTGATGATGCTTGATTTCGTTTTGACGTCAACTTGTCTGACAACTCCATGTTTGTCCGGATAAGTATTGATAACTCGACCAAGGTCCCAGCCTCGACGGGGCATAGATTCGTTAACCACGAGAACGATATCGCCGACTTCGATGTTTTTTCTTCTGTCTGGCCACTTTTGCCGCAAAGCGATGGTTGGCAAGTACTCCTTGGCCCATCGTCTCCAAAATTCGTCGGCGAGAAACTGCACCTGACGCCACCGACGGCGGGTGTAGTTGTCCTTTTCGTCAAATTGCCCAGGTGACATGACAGGGCTTGGCTTTTGTAACAAAATGTGATTAGGTGTCAAAGGAACGTCGTTGCTTGGACTAAACGTGACAGGCGTCAACGGTCTGGAGTTGAGTATATTTTCAACCTCCACCATCAACGTACGTAGGGTATCTTCACTAACTATCGATGATTCGTGTAGCATCAAATTCAAGATTTTTCGTATGGAACGGATTAATCTCTCCCATATGCCGCCCATGTGACTTGCTGCTGGGGGATTAAACGACCATTTTATTCCCTTCTGTTGGAGATGAGCTTTCAGCTTCTCCTTGTTTAGCTCTTCCAGTATCGCTATTAATTTCAACTGGCTTTCCTCTTCGAGCAATAAATCTTCTTAAGGCGTTTATGAGCGAGTCGGTTGACAAATCTTCGGCAACTTCGATATGTACGGCACGCATCGTCATGCAGGTAAAAATGCAGCCATATCTCTTTACTTCGCTGCGGCCGCGCTTCACTAAAAACGGACCGAAAAAATCGATTCCGGTATACGAGAATGGTGGCTCGTTCGGCTTCAAGCGTGCTGGTGGTAGATCTGCCATCAGCTGCTGACTGCGAGGCACATTGCGTTTGAACCGCAATATCCAGGCTACTGCCTTCTTTAACTTAAACAATGATGAAAACCTGTTTATTAAAGTGTCAACAGGGTTGGTTGTATAACAGCAAGTTGCCATTGACTTTTTTACTTCAATTGGCTTAAATTCATCTGGCACACATTCTTTAACAGCAGGGTTGCTTGGCCAAGAACTTTCATGCTTCTCTAAAAATCTCGGACCCTTGAGCCATAAACTTGATCCAAGTAGCTTCTTCAGTGTAATTCCTCTTGAAGCTTCATCAGCAGGATTCTGCTTGGTTCCTACATGCCTCCATTGGGATGTGGTAGTCTGCTGATGTATTTTTGATAAACGATTTGCCACAAATGTAGAAAACCGCTTTCTCTCATTTGAAATGCTAAAGAGAACAGCACTTGAGTCAGTCCAAAATGCAGACTTACAATCAGGATAATCCAAGTGTTCTCGTAACCACTTGTCAGCTTTAACAGCAAGAACAGCTGCAACAAGTTCCAATCTGGGAATGCTTTCACTTTTAGGTGGAGTGACCTTGGATTTCCCACACAAAGAGGATAAATGTACACGATGATTCTCATCTTCTTGTCGAAGGTAAGTAACAAATCCATAAACATTTACATATGTGTAACGTTTCTAGGTAGCCTTTTTAGTCTAAATTAACTATTTGAGCTATCATAGAAATGCCACTAAATTTAGAGTATAATCTTACGTTAATGTAGATTATATTATCTAGTTATTTTATTATTGCGTGAGTTCACTAATTCGCTTATTGCTTTTTGTGTAAGAACGAACTTTTAGTTAAAGTTAAATTACTTTATGAAAGTAAAACCTGTCTATAAACCAAACCTAGTTCCACTCCACCAAGTGATTTTAATAAGAGAAACACACAAACAATTATTAAACACAAGACATAATGCTAATACATACAACTGCCAAATTCACAGTAATCTGGCATTCAGTTCTAAAGAAACTGCATTCAACAAGCGTACAACTTCACAGGCAACAACAGGGCAATCAGTCCAGCATACACGCTGGACGACTGCCCGAGGATAACACTCTCCGTTTCGTAACGAATGGAATGGTATAAGTACTCTGTCGTAGGTATGTGAACGCAAGAAAAGGCGATTACATGAAAAGCGCCAAAAGAAGAGAATGATTAACCCAGCTAACAATTTGACGTCGGCTCGACGTAGATTTTTGGTCAAGTTTGGTCGATAGGACGTTGCGACAAAACGTCAATTTTACGTAAAAGTGTCGACTCCAGAATACGTAGATAGGACGTTGGAAACTACGTTGTGCATAACGTAGACCTTACGTTCAGTAAACGTAACTACGAACGTTGTAAATTACGTTCTTGAAACGTAAATTTGCAACGTTATTTTTACGTAAAATTGTCGACTCCAGAAAACGTAGATAGGACGTTGCAGATAACGTAAATTCGTGACGTCTCAAAAACGTAAATCGTGACGTTTGTTTTACGTAAAAGTGTCGACTCCAGAAGACGTAGATAGGACGTTGCGGATAACGTACATTCGTGACGTCTTTAAAACGTAAATCGTGACGTTTGTTTTACGTAAAAGTGTCGACTCCAGAAGACGTAGATAGGACGTTGCGGATAACGTACATTCGTGACGTCTTTAAAACGTAAATCGTGACGTTTGTTTTACGTAAAAGTGTCGACTCCAGAAGACGTAGATAGGACGTTGCGGATAACGTACATTCGTGACGTCTTTAAAACGTAAATCGTGACGTTTGTTTTACGTAAAAGTGTCGACTCCAGAAGACGTAGATAGGACGTTGCGGATAACGTACATTCGTGACGTCTTTAAAACGTAAATCGTGACGTTTGTTTTACGTAAAAGTGTCGACTCCAGAAAACGTAGATAGGACGTTGTAAACAACGTTTTTCCATGACGTTTGTTGCACGTCTAGTTAAACGTCAATACGACCTCATAAAAACGCGTCTCCATGACGTTGTTGAATTACGTCAAATATGCGTTGAACCAAACGTAATAACTAACGTTAAAAATTACATTTGTATGACGTAACTCATGACGTCATTTTTACGTAAGAGTGTCTACTCCATACGATGTATATATGACGTGGTAATTTATGTCAATAATACGCACAAATAAACATGAGTACGACACCTAACAACGCCGATCCTAATTACGTGTTGACATGTTTGCAATGTTTAAAACGTTTGTAGCTTTCTAACTAATGCTAACAATTAAACATGCCAAGGAATTAAAGTAGGAATATAATATTGATGGTGAAAAATCACAGTAGTACAGAATCAAAAAGGGTTAGCAGTAAACAGCAAAACACGGCGAAAAAGTATGCCATTCACACAACAATAGACAAACATGTATGACTCCTAAAGAGCTTGTAAATACTATTAAGGTTTTAGTTGCATTGTGCTAAAACATTGCCTTATAATATCTGTTTGACATGGCTTGTTCATAATACAACACAATTATAGCAGATACAAATAAACATTTCAAATAGTGCCAGTAAAATATAGAAAAACTCTCAATCAAAGTCCATGGCAATCTCTGCCTTTAAAAAACCAATCTTTACTTCTCACATCTGAAGTCAAGGATGTTGACAAAGATTTCCGCGTTTCCACTCTGCAAATCAAATTTGTCGATGAGATTAGTTCTTCAGGTATAATTTATTGCAGCATATGTCAATTTTGTGAGCAAAGAACAACATGAGGTTGCAGATACAACTTTCACATTTATAACAATTTCTATGCAAAGGTATTACTATTTGACTTGTAAATGTGGTATTTAGGCAGCTAGACAATCATTTGACCCATTTTGGGGATGGTGTGTCAATTGTTGTAAGGTAAACAAACAAAAACAAAATCTTATCTATTAAAGGTTTGGGTAGCAGGTGTTATTTAATTGTTTCAAACATTTTCTGCCTAAAGACATTTTAAGGACAAACAACCAACATTCCACACTGTACACTGCTTCATATTTCAACACTCCAGCATAAATCAAGCAAATAGGGTCAGAGCTTGGTCAGTCTTAGGGCCACAATAAAATTAAATTTGTACTGTTAATAAACTTACTTTGTATTCAGACTAGTTTAAGCTTTTCTCTTCTGGTGCTTCAGGAATCCAGTGTTTTGCTTTGAACACCAGACTATAATACAAAAAAAGTCAAAAGTAAATACTGTGTACAAACTTAATAGGGTTTTGTTACACAAACTTCTGCAAGTAGAACTATACCTTTTGCTGTCCTTTGTTTGTTTCGATAATTTTTGTCATTTTCCAGAGAATATTGCAAGGAAACGGACCTTCCAGGTTTGCCAAGAGTATACCTAAAAATCACAAGCACTGTTGTAATTGTAATGTTCATGCAGCAATGTAACACAAATGTTGGCTTTAGAGTGAGATTTGCACAAAAGAACTACACATAAATTAGTTTAAAACTTACTAGGATTTATTAAAAGATTTCGTCTCCAGTGTGCTTGCAGTCATAAGCCTCTAGTTCTTAGTTGCCACTAGGTTGGGGACTTTAGACAGATTTTGCATTGTCACAAGTTTCCTTTTTTTCTTCAGCATCACTCCAAAATGTGTAACTTGTTGGCTAAAAAAACAAAAACACAAGTAACTGGTAAATATAAAAAATATTTATATTTTTGGAAAGCAAAAGTGCCTCAATTCCAACAACTAAAATAGCAAATTAAAAAAACTATCTGCAACTACTCATTCATTGCGCTACACTTTTTTTTACTATATGACAGAATGAATTTGCAAACAGCAGCAAAATCCATGATATACATGACCAGCATTAGATAATGATCATTTCTAACATATTTATTCTCATGCATAAAGAGAAGAACAGCATGTAAGGTATTTTTTGCATATAAATCTAACAACATACATTGCATTCTGTAACATTTAGGGTAAACACATATACAACTATTAGCTACTTAAAACTTACATAAAACTGAACTCATCCATCTGTAGGTGTTGCAGGGCAGTAAAGATACTTTTTACACATGGGTTGTTTATGTACTAATGTTAAGCAACCCTTTTGTGGTCTTTCATTCGATGACCGAAATGACAAGTATGTGTGTCTTCAACACAAAGTAGTTTTATGACAAATTCACACAGGTTTAGAATGTACTATGTAATGAATATTAAAACTGCAATTGTAGATAAAAAATGATTTGGACAATACTAATTTACGGAAAACGGAAATGACGGAAACGAAAGAAACGACATACTAATTTACGGAAATAGGAAAAGACGGAAATGACGGAAATAATTCAAATCTAATTTACGGAAATAGGAAATCTTTTCAAAATGACGGAAATCGACAGAGAACATTCTCTATGCATTTCTTATGACGGAAATCGACAGAGATCATTCTCTATGTATTTCTTATGACGGAAATCGACACTCAACATTCTCTATGCATTTCTTATGACGGAAATCGACAGAGTACATTCTCTATCCATTTCTTATGACGGAAATCGACACTCAACATTCTCTATGCATTTCTTATGACGGAAATCGACAGAGAACATTCTCTATGCATTTCTTATGACGGAAATCGACAGAGATCATTCTCTATGTATTTCTTATGACGGAAATCGACACTCAACATTCTCTATGTAATTCTTATGACGGAAATCCACAGAGAACATTCTCTATGCATTTCTTATGACGGAAATCGACAGAGATCATTCTTTATGTGTTTCTTATGACGGAAATCCACAGAGAACATTCTCTATGCATTTCTTATGACGGAAATCGACAGAGATCATTCTCTATGCATTTCTTATGACGGAAATCGACACTCAACATTCTCTATGCATTTCTTATGACGGAAATCGACATAGATCATTCTCTATGCATTTCTTATGACGGAAATTGACGGGGATCATTCTCTATGCATTTCTTATGACGGAAATCGACAGAGATCATTCTCTATGCATTTCTTATGACGGAAATCGACACTCAACATTCTCTATGCATTTCTTATGACGGAAATCGACACTCAATATTCTCTATGCATTTCTTATGACGAAAATCGACAGAGATCATTCTCTATGCATTTCTTATGACATAAATCGACAGAGAACATTCTCTATGCATTTCTTATGACGGAAATCGACAGAGATCATTCTCTATGTATTTCTTATGACGGAAATCGACATAGATCATTCTCTATCCATTTCTTATGACGGAAATCGACACTCAACATTCTCTATGTAATTCTTATGACGGAAATCGACACTCAACATTCTCTATGCATTTCTTATGACGGAAATCGACAGAGATCATTCTCTGTGTATTTCTTATGACGGAAATCGACAGAGATCATTCTCTATGCATTTCCTATGACGGAAATCCACAGAGAACTTTCTCTATGCATTTCTTATGACGGAAATCCACAGAGAACATTCTCTATGTATTTCTTATGACGGAAATCGACATAGATCATTCTCTATGCATTTCTTATGACGGAAATCGACACTCAACATTCTCTATGTAATTCTTATGACGGAAATCGACACTCAACATTCTCTATGCATTTCTTATGACGGAAATCCACAGAGATCATTCTCTATGCATTTCCTATGACGGAAATCCACAGAGAACATTCTCTATGCATTTCTTATGACGGAAATCGACAGAGAACATTCTCTATGCATTTCTTATGACCGAAATCGACAGAGATCATTCTCTATGCATTTCTTATGACGGAAATCGACATAGATCATTCTCTATGCATTTCTTATGACGGAAATTGACGGGGATCATTCTCTATGCATTTCTTATGACGGAAATCGACAGAGATCATTCTCTATGCATTTCTTATGACGGAAATCGACACTCAACATTCTCTATGCATTTCTTATGACGGAAATCGACACTCAATATTCTCTATGCATTTCTTATGACGGAAATCGACAGAGATCATTCTCTATGCATTTCTTATGACATAAATCGACAGAGAACATTCTCTATGCATTTCTTATGACGGAAATCGACAGAGATCATTCTCTATGTATTTCTTATGACGGAAATCGACATAGATCATTCTCTATGCATTTCTTATGACGGAAATCAACAGAGAACATTCTCTATGCATTTCTTATGACGGAAATCGACACTCAACATTCTCTGTGCATTTCTTATGACGGAAATCGACATAGATCATTCTCTATGCATTTCTTATGACGGAAATTGACGGGGATCATTCTCTATGCATTTCTTATGACGGAAATCGACAGAGATCATTCTCTGTGTATTTCTTATGACGGAAATCGACACTCAACATTCTCTATGCATTTCTTATGACGGAAATCGACAGAGATCATTCTCTATGCATTTCTTATGACAGATATCGACAGAGAACATTCTCTATGCATTTCTTATGACGGAAATCGACACTCAATATTCTCTATGCATTTCTTATGACGAAAATCGACAGAGATCATTCTCTATGCATTTCTTATGACATAAATCGACAGAGAACATTCTCTATGCATTTCTTATGACGGAAATCGACAGAGATCATTCTCTATGTATTTCTTATGACGGAAATCGACATAGATCATTCTCTATCCATTTCTTATGACGGAAATCGACACTCAACATTCTCTATGTAATTCTTATGACGGAAATCGACACTCAACATTCTCTATGCATTTCTTATGACGGAAATCGACAGAGATCATTCTCTGTGTATTTCTTATGACGGAAATCGACAGAGATCATTCTCTATGCATTTCTTATGACATAAATCGACAGAGAACATTCTCTATGCATTTCTTATGACGGAAATCGACAGAGATCATTCTCTATGTATTTCTTATGACGGAAATCGACATAGATCATTCTCTATCCATTTCTTATGACGGAAATCGACACTCAACATTCTCTATGTAATTCTTATGACGGAAATCGACACTCAACATTCTCTATGCATTTCTTATGACGGAAATCGACAGAGATCATTCTCTGTGTATTTCTTATGACGGAAATCGACAGAGATCATTCTCTATGCATTTCCTATGACGGAAATCCACAGAGAACTTTCTCTATGCATTTCTTATGACGGAAATCCACAGAGAACTTTCTCTATGTATTTCTTATGACGGAAATCGACAGAGATCATTCTCTCTGCATTTCTTATGACGGAAATCGACACTCAACATTCTCTATGTAATTCTTATGACGGAAATCGACACTCAACATTCTCTATGCATTTCTTATGACGGAAATCGACAGAGATCATTCTCTATGCATTTCCTATGACGGAAATCCACAGAGAACATTCTCTATGCATTTCTTATGACGGAAATCGACAGAGAACATTCTCTATGCATTTCTTGTGACGGAAATCGACAGAGATCATTCTCTATGCATTTCTTATGACGGAAATCGACAGAGATCATTCTCTATGCATTTCCTATGACGGAAATCGACACTCAACATTCTCTATGCATTTCTTATGACGGAAATCGACACTCAACATTCTCTATGCATTTCTTATGACGGAAATCGACATAGATCATTCTCTATGCATTTCTTATGACGGAAATTGACGGGGATCATTCTCTATGCATTTCTTATGACGGAAATCGACAGAGATCATTCTCTATGCATTTCTTATGACGGAAATCGACACTCAACATTCTCTATGCATTTCTTATGACGGAAATCGACACTCAATATTCTCTATGCATTTCTTATGACGGAAATCGACAGAGATCATTCTCTATGCATTTCCTATGACGGAAATCGACAGAGAACATTCTCTATGCATTTCTTATGACGGAAATCGACAGAGATCATTCTCTATGCATTTCTCATGACGGAAATCGACACTCAACTTTTTTTGTGCATGAATAGTATGTTCCCGAAAATGCAACTTTTCCAGGCAAAGAAGATTTACGGAACCACCTTCGGTAAGTCACGCACAAAATTTGTTGCTCTTCGGTTTTGTTGCCGTCACAATCTTCAGCCTCACAAACAGACCATCGGTTTGACGTAGAGATATCGCCAATTACTTCATTGAAAGAACAATCTTGGATGGCAATTGTTGAAGAAAAATCATCTTGACTTCTCCAAAAATTGTTTTTTTTTTTGCTTCATCCAACCTGACTCTGGGTTGTCGTTTGGTGGTTGTGGGTGGGTTTTTCAGTATAAGTTGTTTTATCCATTTTCTGGTATTTTCTGAAGTAATTTGGACAGGTATTGGCAGTTTAGTTATAATGAAGTAGCAGTTTATGATCACATGCATGCCACAATCGAATGAATTTGATTGCATTGGGACATCGGTGCATCGCAAGGAACGCCAATCATCAATTTCGGTTGTTTGATCCGCTACTGCAAAGCATGCTTTGAAGATGTTGAATGTGGCCGCCAGATGATTTTTAACTTGGGACAATGAGGTTGGCAAAGAATCTAATAAAAATATTGCCCGCTGTTCGAAGTCTACCACAATCAGATACAAATGAATCCCAGTATTTGCAGCAAACATTAATCTGTCGCAATTTAATGCATCGTTATTGCACGCGAATGTTGCAATAATTTGATGCTCGTTTTTAATCGAGGAATTGATCAAAAAACTGTCACCAAATAGATAACCTTCTGTTTCAGAATGTATCGCCTTCACAGCTCTCTCAATAGTTAAGTCATCCAACCAATTTTGTTCATCTAAGCCAGTGGTTCTTAACCTTTTTGGTGTGGTTTCCCACTCAAGTAAATCAAGTTCGAATTTCCCTCTCTGTTATTCTCATAATGATGTTTTGTGTCCAACATTAACAAAATAAAATTTCTTTCATCGAAAGATTTTTGTGAAGCGATTTTGTCGGGACCTTAAAGGTACACTGCAATCTTATTTAGTTTGAATGGTGATTTGGTGAGAAAGTAAAATCGTGTGGAATTTAAAAAAATCTTATGTGCTTGCATTAGTCATATATTGCATCACAATCACCAGATCAAATGCATTGATTTGCGAACAATTTTCCCGCTAAAAACATTAAATTTCCCACCGGTTAAGAACCGCTGATCTATAAGCATTCCCATGTATGCTTAGAGGAATTGTCTTGCGGAAGTTTGATTTCAACAATTGTCTGTTCCCACAGGTATGGCGTTGGTAGAGGGGCATGTTCCGTTTGTTGTAGACAATCGTCGCTGGTGTCAAGGTCCGAAAGAATAGAAGATACTCTTGATATATTAAATGTGTTGTCATACTCTTCAATGATATTTCTTTTCTTTTTTGGCGTTGATGTAGAAATAACCTTAGAACGGTCAATTGGATTTACCGCGTCGGGTGCGGGATTAACTGAGTAATCGTAATCCTTGAGTCGTGGTCGTTTTCTTCCGGATTTTTTTTCATTTCCTCTGTATTTCCGCATCATCATTGATAAAGAATAAGTTACCGTGTCGTTCATTTGCCCTTCAGGAATTTAAAAAGACATGTGGGCTGCCGTTATGTGAAAGCATCGCCCAGTGCTGGGGCATGAACAACGCGAAGGTAATGAAAATACCTTCACGCTGTTCACATTTCCGTTAAATGCGTTTATAACTGAGAATGAAGACGTTCCCGGCGAAAATCCAATCAACCCTTGATACATCGTTGTTATGGATGGCAAACCCAGCGAATCACGCGGCTGTGACAGATGGAGAAACCGTTTTTTAACTGATACTCTCCGAAACCTGCCTTTCCTCTTGTGAATTCGTACATGTAAAAGTCCTGCATTTGCTTAAAGACAAGCATCATAGCATCTATAGGCAGTTCTTTGTGTTCGGTGATAGATTTTATGACATTATTCATCGATTCACTGATGTTATTTGTAACTGCCCCTTCCTGGAAGGCAGAAAACCTGTCTGTAATGAACTTACAGGCATGATGCAAGAGATCGTTGTTGAGCTTTTTGTCGTAGTATTTTTTAAACACCTCGGTCCAGTTGCTAGAAAACGTGGCATGCAAAGCACGATAATCTTCTTCACTATTTGCATTAATCAAACGTTCCACGTCATCTTTTAAAACCTTTACATCGTCGCTTTTGCTGTTTTGTTTTCTGATCCAACGTTCCACGTCTTTCAGTATGTGATTTGTACAAAATATGTTGGTCAGTTTTGGAGAGCTTTTTTTAACATTTTGACAAGCCCTTTTCACGATCTGTTATGAATGGAATATTTCGGATTTTGTTTAAACCGATTGTTTGTGGTGCTTCATGAATTTCCGATCGTGAATGAGGGAAGCAATCGGAAATATTGTGTCACCTTCAAAGTGAACATTTCTGCCCACGAGGATCGAAACATGAAAATTTCCAAGACAGAACGTCGTATCATATGAAATCGATTGTTTTAGATCACAATGGTTGGTTGAAAGACTGAACAATTTTTTACGTAGTTGAAATGATTTCATCAGATGCCAAATGAACGGTTAGATTTGGGTAGAATGTAAAGTTTTTAACAAAATTGTCGGTTTGCACGCAGAGTTCTGCAGCACCAAAAAACTCGTCGTTAGTTGTTTTTCGTTTTTGCGATTCGTTGTATTGTATATTTCGGCACTGTTTGCGGTCCCGAGGACGGTCAACAGGCATCATCAGAAATACATAGAGAATGATCTCTGTCGATTTCCGTCATAAGAAATGTATAAAGAATGTTGAGTGTCGATTTTCGTCATGAGAAACACATAGAGAATGATCTTTGTCGATTTCCGTCATAAGAAATGCATAGAGAATGATCTATGTCGATTTCCGTCATAGGAAACGCATATAGAATGATCTCTGTCGATTTCCGTCATAAGAAATGCATAGAGAATGATCTCTGTCGATTTCCGTCATAAGAAATGCATAGAGAATGATCCCCGTCGATTTCCGTCATAAGAAATGCATAGAGAATGATCTATGTCGATTTCCGTCATAAGAAACACATAGAGAATGTTGAGTGTCGATTTCCGTCATAAGAAATGTATAGAGAATGATCCCTGTCGATTTCCGTCATAAGAAACACATAAAGAATGATCTCTGTCGATTTCCGTCATAAGAAATGCATAGAGAATGATCTCTGTCGATTTCCGTCATAAGAAATGCATAGAGAATGATCTATGTCGATTTCCGTCATAAGAAATGATCTATGTCGATTTCCGTCATAAGAAATACATAGAGAATGTTGAGTGTCGATTTCCGTCATAAGAAATAATCTCTGTCGATTTCCGTCATAAGAAATACATAGAGAATGTTGAGTGTCGATTTCCGTCATAAGAAATGCATAGAGAATGATCTATGTCGATTTCCGTCATAAGAAACGCATATAGAATGATGTATGTCGATTTCCGTCATAAGAAATGCATAGAGAATGTTAAGTGTCGATTTCCGTCATGAGAAATGTATAGAGAATGATCCTTGTCGATTTCCGTCATAAGAAATACATAGAGAATGATCTCTGTCGATTTCCGTCATAAGAAATGCATAGAGAATGATCTCTGTCGATTTCCGTCATAAGAAATGCATAGAGAATGATCTATGTCGATTTCCGTCATAAGAAATGATCTATGTCGATTTCCGTCATAAGAAATACATAGAGAATGATCCCCGTCAATTTCCGTCATAAGAAATAATCTCTGTCGATTTCCGTCATAAGAAATACATAGAGAATGTTGAGTGTCGATTTCCGTCATAAGAAATGCATAGAGAATGATCTATGTCGATTTCCGTCATAAGAAACGCATATAGAATGATGTATGTCGATTTCCGTCATGAGAAATGTATAGAGAATGTTGAGTGTCGATTTCCGTCATGAGAAATGTATAGAGAATGATCCTTGTCGATTTCCGTCATAAGAAATACATAAAGAATGATCTCTGTCGATTTCCGTCATAAGAAATGCATAGAGAATGATCTATGTCGATTTCCGTCATAAGAAATGCATAGAGAATGATCTATGTCGATTTCCGTCATAAGAAATGATCTATGTCGATTTCCGTCATAAGAAATACATAGAGAATGATCTATGTCGATTTCCGTCATAAGAAATGCATAGAGAATGTTCTCTGTCGATTTCCGTCATTTTGAAAAGATTTCCTATTTCCGTAAATTAGATTTGAATTATTTCCGTCATTTCCGTCTTTTCCTATTTCCGTAAATTAGTATGTCGTTTCTTTCGTTTCCGTCATTTCCGTTTTCCGTAAATTAGTATTGTCCAAATGATTTATTAATTATGATGGTACAGGACCTAAAAGTATAAGTGTATGTCAAATACAATATATAATTTTAGTATTAAACTAACTAATTCTAGTTGATATATTTTAACATTATGTATACAATACATTATATAGCCTGCTTTCTAGAACAGCTTTAGCTTACTTTTTGACAAATACCACAAAGGTGACTTTCTAAGTAAACATATCCAAACCATTGAAATAGCAGGTAAAATAGTTAATTTCTTTACTTGAAAAATGAATGCAACATATTACTGTAAACTAAAGTCCAACATTCGACTGCATGGTGCCCAGCAAACACAATACTCACATTCTTATTTAAAACATACCTATCTGAATTATTCTGAAATAATACAACAACAGACAGACATTTACAAAACAGTTCAAATGCAGGCAATTCAGGCCTACAGTCCTGTCAAACTTGGCGCAAAAACTGACACCTCTGGAATAACTTATACTCACACTCGAACTGCAATAAGGAAAATTAATCAAAGTTTTACTGACCAACACGCATTATGGATTTCTGAAGTCCACAACACGGACAACGCCTCTACGCCTTTTGAACGAAGTACATCCATAACAGCGGGTTATGAAATTTCAAAGTCCGCCCTGCGCGCCAAAATTCAAAATGTGCGCGAATATTTTGAATTTGAATGTTGCGATGTATGTCTTAACGATTTGCACGTGTGTTTAAAAGAAAAATCAATCAGTCAAGTAATTATCGCACTAAAAATTAATTAAAGACTATACAATTGTATAGCTTAAGCTTTCTCATCAGAGCTCATATAAGAGCGGTTTTGAAAACACTTTTAAACTGATCACCGCGCCCAAAATCAAACCTGTATGACGGATTTTGAAATGTTATGTTACGACCTATGGCGCAATAATTTATACATTTTCGAAAAAGAAAAGCGGTAAAAAAGTTAAAAAGGACACGGGACATCAATTGTATAAACCTGCAATTTGGAAGTGACGTTTCATAACATTGCAACATTAGTTTACTTGTCATATGACGGCAATAAAACGTTACAAATGACGTCGAAAACGGTTGTAAACTGGTTAGGTTTGACGTCAGTGACAAACGTGAATTCTACGTCATGCATGACGTTTTAAAATTGTTGTATTGCAGTTTGTTGCAACGTTACTAAACAACGTTCATAAAACGTAACAAATGACGTCGAAAACGGTTGTACACAAGTTAAATGTGACGTCAGTGACAAAGGTGAATTCTACGTCACGAATGACGTTTTAACATAGTTGTATTGCAGTTTGTTGCAACGTTACTAAACAACGTTCATAAAACGTTACAAATGACGTCGAAAACGGTTGTAAACTGGTTAAATTTGACGTCAGTAACAAACATGACTTTTACGTCACGCATGACGTTTTAACATAGTTGTATTGCAGTTTGTTGCAACGTTACTAAACAACGTTAATAAAACGTTTAAAAAGACGTCGAAAACGGTTGTAAACTGGTTAAATTTGACGTCAGTAACAAACGTGACTTTCACGTCACGCATGACGTTTTAACGTAGTCGTATTGCAGTTTGTTGCAACGTTACTAAACAACATTAATAAAACGTTACAAATGACGTCGAAAACGGTTGTAAACTGGTTAAATTTGACGTCAGTAACAAATGCGACTTTCACGTCACGCATAACGTTTTAACATAGTTGTATTGCAGTTTGTTGCAACGTTACTAAACAACATTAATAAAACGTTACAAATGACGTCGAAAACGGTTGTAAACTGGTTAAATTTGACGTCAGTAACAAACGTGACTTTCACGTCACGCATGACGTTTTAACGTAGTCGTATTGCAGTTTGTTGCAACGTTACTAAACAACATTAATAAAACGTTTAAAATGACGTCGAAAACGGTTGTAAACTGGTTAAATTTGACATCAGTAACAAACGTGACTTTTACGTCACGCATGACGTTTTAACATAGTTGTATTGCAGTTTGTTGCAACGTTACTAAACAACATTAATAAAACGTTACAAATGACGTCGAAAACGGTTGTAAACTGGTTAAATTTGACGTCAGTAACAAACGTGACTTTCACGTCACGCATGACGTTTTAACATAGTTGTATTGCAGTTTGTTGCAACGTTACTAAACAACATTAATAAAACGTTACAAATGACGTCGAAAACGGTTGTAAACTGGTTAAATTTGACGTCAGTAACAAACGTGACTTTCACGTCACGCATGACGTTTTAACATAGTTGTATTGCAGTTTGTTGCAACGTTACTAAACAACATTAATAAAACGTTACAAATGACGTCGAAAACGGTTGTAAACTGGTTAAATTTGACGTCAGTAACAAACGTGACTTTCACGTCACGCATGACGTTTTAACATAGTTGTATTGCAGTTTGTTGCAACGTTACTAAACAACATTAATAAAACGTTACAAATGACGTCGAAAACGGTTGTAAACTGGTTAGATTTGACGTCAGTAACAAACGTGACTTTTACGTCACGCATGACGTTTTAACATAGTTGTATTGCAGTTTGTTGCAACGTTACTAAAAAACGTTAATAGAACGTTTAAAAAGACGTCTAAAACAATTGTACACAAGTTAAATGTGACGTCAGTGACAAACGTGAATTTTACGTCACGTATGACGTTTTAACATAGTCGTATTGCAGTTTGTTGCAACGTTACTAAACAACGTTAATAAAACGTTTAAAAAGACGTCGAAAACGGTTGTAAACTGGTTAAATTTGACGTCAGAGATAAACGTGAATTCTACATCACGCATGACGTTTTAACATAGTCGTATTGCAGTTTGTTGCAACGTTACTAAACAACGTTTATAAAACGTTTGAGGTGAAGTCGAAAACGGTTGTACACAAGTTAAATTTGACGTCAGAGAAAAACGTGAATCTTACGTCACGTATAACGTTTTACCATAGTTGTATTGCAGTTTTTTGCAACGTTACTAAACAACGTTAATAAAACGTTTAAAAAGACGTCGAAAACAGTTGTACACAAGTTAAATTTGACGTCAGTGATAAACGTGACTTTTACGTTACGTATGACGTTTTAACATAGTTGTATTGCAGTTTGATACAACGTCAAGAATCAACGCAAATAAAACGTTCAAAATTACGTCAAATAAAGTTGCAGACAGGTTTTGTTGTAACGTCAACAAAAAACGTTATTTTTACGTTTCAAACCACGTCTGAAAAGGTTGTATAAATGTTTTTGTCTGACGTTAGGTTTTACCAATCTTCAACGTCATGTATTACGTAACAAAAACTGTAGTAAGACGTGATTTGTTGACGTTCGTTGGCAAACATTCCCACAACTTTTACTTTGTTCAAAAAAATTGGTCCCGAACGTCGAAACTACGTTGTGTGTTAGCTGGGAAAGTTACACAATTAAGCGGGCTATCGTTCATTTGAAGCACGACATTTTGTAGGTTAATTTGGCAGCGTTGGCGTCACAGAGATCTCTCGCGTTGGTCAGTAAATTGACCTGACCTGAGGGCGAATTGCACGACGTCTTGTTTCTGATTGTGAGGAAACCAATTATAGTTTGTTGTAATCAAACATGTTGGTTTTCAACCCAACATTGCTCCCCCCCAGAGAGGACTTGCTTGACGAGCAAGACCTTCCGTTAAGGGTAGATTGTCTTTGTGTTGATTAATCTGTTCCAACCATAGTAGCTTCCAACTGGAAGAGGCAAGCTTCCACTGAGCAGCTGCCAATGATGGTAATCATAGGGTGGGAATTTCCCAGGCGCCAGTGACGTCATCAATAGTGATGTCAACAACAGAATTGACGTCATCAAAACCAGTTGCAACAAGAATTTCGAAGGAATGAATTCTGTTCAGCAATTTCCGCATATCGATCGAGTTGTGTTGAGAAGGTTGCTGACGGTTGTTGCAAATCTTTTGCCATGGATGTGAAGTTGGAATGAGACACGTTGGCAACTTCAAACTTTTCAGTAGATTGATACGTTGTAAACATAATTTTCGTTGCACCGCAGGGTGGAATTGAGTAATGTAAGGGTCAGTTGCAGATGACGCTGATTTTGAAGTGCTCAAATTTGTTTTCTTGAATGAGATGTAGCAAATTATCTGCAGCCAGTTGCAGTATCTCAAAGTATTGCAGTTCACGTGCAATCACGCAGGTCTTCGGTTGCAAATTTCGTTTTCTGGAACTCAGGAAGAGATGGTCTGTGACTCAGTCTAATAGAACTCCACGTCAATTTTTGGTTTATAATTGGTAGACGTGAGGAGGGTTGCTTCAAATGTGTTGCATGTCAAATGAACAATAGCCATAGCGAAAAAAACGCGAATTCAAAGACGTTGAAACATTTGTGTCAAAATTATGTAGGTTTTAAAGTGACTGGGGTTTGTGGTATATTTGACGTAAGCGTAGTTTGTAAAGGGGCAAGTAGCACGCCGCATGCGATCGCTATTTCTGACAAACCTGAAGCAAGACAGCACAAAACTATAGTAATTTGACGTTGGCATGCAGTGCTGCAACGAAGGTTAACTGGAAATTTAGTATAAAAGTTTTCATATTATTCTTAGCAAAGATTTATAGCGAAAAAAGTAATTTTAAAGTTGGTGTGGAATCCTAAGGATAGCATGCTTTAGGAAAAGCTGACAGAAAGAAATGAAGAATGAGTTATTTTTAACTAAGTAACGCGTAAGTAACGTGATAATATGGGTTAATCGAGGTTCAAATAAGGTCAACATTTATATTCATGTAGGGTTTAGTTCAGATTTAAGGAAACATGCATTTTGATGAATTCAAAATTATGTTATGTATAATTCAAACTGCAAGGCATAGTTTTATACTTTAAAATAGAGAAAAGAATATAACTTATGTATGTGTTCGATTAAACTGTGAACAGGAGTAATCGAGTTTGAGTGTTATGTAATGAACTAACGCGTATGTCATCAGTTCCAAGTCCAATTGTCTCCGCTTGTAAGCGATTGACCATATTGTGAAGGGTCATTGTTGTTTCCATTCTGTTGGATAGTTCAATTGTGTCCAGTAGTTGCATCCGCTTAAACATTTCCAAAAAGTTTAAGCGGGTCTTCAAGTTCATAAAGCTTGTGGACGGTGACATTCGCTTGCTCGATTCTTGTAGTTGCAGCTATCTGGCGAGTTGTTGAAATCTCGTCAAGTGAAATCTAATAAGCAAAGCTGAAGGCACATAATTTAAAAGTCCTCAAACAAACATGTTTTGAACCTGCTAGAAAAGTAAAGAAAGTTATAAGTATGATAGTCGTAAAATAAAATTGTTGTATGAGGTGAACAAACAAAAACTGTTAACTTTGAAAAAAAAATGTGTATCCTAGTAGAAAAGTTTGTGACGAAAATCAAAGTTTATTTTATCATATAGGACGGTGTTACAGACATAAGGGTTATTTTTAAAGACTGGTAACAAAATAATATAAACTCTTATCTGTCCCATATGTAGAGATATATACCAGGATTTGACAGAACAGTTACTACAGAAGACAAACACGTTGGACTCTAGACATAGTCCATTGTGATGTTGAGAACGTTTCATCGCAGGAAACCAGGTTTCTGAGAATAACTGGAAAATTGTGTATTACAAAAGGGATTTAAACATACCTTGTTGTGTCCGTTCAAAGATTCTTTTCTCCTCTGATTAAACGAGGCACAGCAGGTGAATAGTTGAAACTATTGACACGTCAGTCAGCCAGAAAACGAAACACAGGGTTACTTACATGATGCAAGGTGGTGTGGGTTTATTAGGGTTTTTATAGTTTTTTATTTGATTTTTACGCATAAATGAGGATTAGGTTGCAAGGAAGTGCACTTTCCTTAGGATTGAGATCTTAGGTTAGAGTTGCTCATGATACCTAAAAGGTGATCAGTCTGAGATACCTGAAAAACAACCGTTAAAATCCTGCAACAAAATCCTGTAAGAAAAGTGGTTATAATACACAAAATTACATGGATAAACAGAGGCTAGTCTTTAACTATTCAAGGTCACAACAATTAAAGAAAAGCCTTATGTACAAAATAACATAAAATGCAAGACCTTTAATACAACGTGTCACATACGTTAAAAGTAACCCGCAAACAGCTCACTTGCCGCCTTACACAAAAACCCGTAATCAAAGTACGCGGCAGCGACAAGTGACACTGAACAGAGGCGTCTATTTAGCATTATGTTACTTCTTCTATCATCCACGAAGTTACAAGCGCTTTCTTCCTGTAAGTA
The DNA here is from genome assembly GCF_965637545.1 of Phallusia mammillata. Taxonomy (NCBI): domain Eukaryota; kingdom Metazoa; phylum Chordata; class Ascidiacea; order Phlebobranchia; family Ascidiidae; genus Phallusia; species Phallusia mammillata. Next base: position 11,168,149 of record NC_137258.1, read on the forward strand.
CCGATCGCATACAAGACAGGCACGGATGACAGGGGTGATTTTTTATATAGGTGTTCTCTTCACATTGGAACCCAAAAAAATCGGGACATTTTTTGCAAAGGTGTTGCCTCACCTAATTTATTAAGGTCATTTTTTGCAAAGGTGTTGCCGCACCTAATTTATTAAGGTCATTTTTTGCAAAGGTGTTGCCTCACCTAATTTATACACAAAACAATAAAAAACAAAAGCGTATAGCCATAAATCTGTCAATCCAAAAATTACGCAAATGTTTATTGAATATGTCACGCAAAAGTATTTCAGAAACATGCAATTTAAAAAGATATACTTTACGCCAAGCTAAGAGCTTGTTGTCACGACATCCATTATAGAAAAGGCTTTGAATGCAGCTTGTTTGGTGTTGAAAACAGAAGTATTTATATAATCTGCCTAGATTAGTACTATACCTGCCGTGTTTCTTAGGGAAATCCAAGGATGCTTTTTCTTCGATAACTATAAATTGGCCTTGAAATTGCGAATTGATTGATTCATTAGAAGAAAAAACGAGAATTTAAGCATTGTAGCGTCTCACTCACGCTTTGCGGGATTAAACCAGATTTATTAATGTTGCTGTCCAATACGCAGCACACCATCAGCACACGCTAGGTAGAATAACCATGCACACAACGGTTCATGCAACAGACGACACACGATGGTAACCGGTACATTATAAAACACTACATCCCTCCCCTTTTACTTTAAACATCACAACAACGAAATTAAAACACATGTGCATAACAATGCTACACAAAATCACGAAACCGCATTGGCGTTATAATTTGTCGTCCAGAGCGACTTCGCGTTTCATTTGTCACATCAGAATTTGGGGATGAGGCTTCCACATCGACCAATGGTGGTACATGGGGAACATCCTCTGATATACTTTCGTCATTGACATACTTTCGCAGAAATGATGAATTTCTTTTCATTTCCACCCCCTCCTTGTTCTGAATTGTAACTTCACCACTTTCTTCACCGACAACTTTTTTAGGTTCCGGATCAAAATTTGTAGAAAGCTTGTTGGTTTTGGGCTGCTTCACCAAAACTTGATCACCAACTTTTATTCCGGAGGAAATTGCTCTTCTTTTCTCATCAGTGTATAGTTTTCCTTTCAACTTGTTGCTCCAGTCTCTGTCATGAAACTCTTCTTCAGTCACATTTGGTTCTTGACAAAGCTCCGGAAGCTTTGTGCGCATTTCACGACCAAACATTAAATAATATGGAGAAGCTCCAGTTGTTGACTGTGGTGTTGATCTGTACGCCATTAAAAATTTGTTAATCTCAGCCTTCCAATCTTTGTGTTCCAAATGAGCCACACGAATTGCCTTCATTAGAGTTCTGTCCTGTCTCTCCACTTCCCCATTAGCTTGAGGCCAAAGTGGAGTTGTATGAACATGTTCAACACCATTTTCTTTCAGAAAATCTTCAAATTCTTTAGAAATGAACTGTGGACCATTATCAGTCCGAAGTGAGTAAGGCATACCGAATCGCGCAAATATTTTGCTTAGCGCTTGTATTACACAGGAACTTGTAATTGACCTCATAATTACTACTTCATAGAACCTGCTATAGTAATCCACCAACACCAATATGTTGTCTCCACTTGGTAAAGGTCCCAGTATATCAGCTGCACAATCCTGCCATGGTTGACTTGGAGGTAGAACTCTTGCAATTGGTTCTGGCCTGCTGTACTCACTGGTTACTTGGCATCCATGACACTTCTTACACAGGGTTTCTGCATCTCTATCCATCTTTGGCCACCAAACTTTACAACGAAGTCTGTTCTTTGTTTTCACAATACCCTGGTGTCCCTCATGAGCAAGTTTTAACACAGCTTGGCGCAAACTACCCGGAATTACAAGTCGAGTTCCTCTAAGTATCAGGTTACCATATATACTGAGTTCATTTTTCACATGTAGATACTTGGATTCACACATTTTGACCAATCACCAGTTTTCACACAATGTCTGACCATTCTTAGTTCTTCATCATTTTCAGATTCTCTTTCCACTTCTTTTGATGACATAGCAACAGGTGTACTGTATTCCACAACTTGACCAATGAAGTCCTCAGAAACACTGTTGTCAATACAGCATGCTAAATTAAGTCTTGACAATGCATCAGCAATATTAGTTTTGCCTGGTCTGTAAACAACTTTAAAATCATACCCTTGCAGTCTCAGCACCCAACGTTCAATACGTGCTGGAGGTTTAGATGACTTTGAGTAAATAAACTGAAGTGGTTTATGGTCAGTCTCTAATTCAAACTTCTTTCCAAACAGGTACAAATTAAACCTCTCACAAGCCCAAACTAGAGCCAATGCCTCTCGTTCTGTTTGGCTGTATCTTCTTTCAACATCAGTAAGACTCCTTGATGCATAAGATATAACTCTCCATTGACCACATTGCCACTGAGTCAGAACTGCACCCATTCCGTATGGAGAAGCATCTGCAATTACTCTTGTTGTGCAGTCATTACGAAAATAGGCAAGTGTATCTGCTTTCACAATTAAATCCTTCAGTCTTACAAATGCAATGTCCTGGGCCTTGCCCCATGTAAACTTGACATCTTTCTTTGTTAAATCCAAAATGGGTCTTGCAATTGAAGATAAATTGGGAATAAACCTTGCAGAATACTGCACCAATCCCATAAAAGATCTTGCTTCACTGGCAGTTTTGGGAGGTTGAGCATTCTTGATTGCTGCTATTTTCTCTTCACTTGGATTAATCCCTTGCTTGCTCAAATCATGTCCAAAAAAGGTAAGTTTAGCCATACGAAATTTGCACCTTTTAGCATTCAGTGTCAGACCACACTGAGACATTTTATCCAACACAGCAAACAACCTCTGATCATGCTCTTTCCTTGTACGCCCATGTATAATCACATCATCTGCAATGTTTGCAGTTCCTTGACATCCTTTCAAAACATCCCATATAATCTTCTGGTATTTCTCTGGGGCAGAGTTTAGACCAAACATTAGTCTAGTATACCTGTACAGTCCCTTGTGTGTATTAAATGTAGTGATATGCCTGCTGTGTTCATCAAGCAAAATTTGATGAAATCCCCACTTTAAGTCCAATTTACTGAATACAGTACTTCCGTTAAGCTCATAAAGCAACTCTTCCACTGTGGGTATTGGATGTCTTTCTCTCACAATAGCTGTATTAGCCTGTCGCATATCCACACACACTCTAATGTCACCATCAGGTTTAGGAATAACCACCAATGGAGAAATCCAACCAGTAGGCCCTTCAGGTGCTTCTTCGATTATCCCCTCCTTCAACAGCTCTTCAAGTTTTAATTCCACTTTTTCTCTAAGCTGAAATGGAATTCTTCTCACAGGCTGTGCCACAGGTTGAACTTTATCATTGATGTGCAACTTCAACTTGTAGTCTTTCAACAGACCAATTCCAGAAAACAGTTTTGGATATCTGGACAAAACTTCATCATACACAGAGTTCACACAACTTGGCCCCAAGTGTAGTAATCCTAACACTTCTGCAGTATGCTTTCCCAACAAGGTGTGACCTTTTCTTTCTGTAACAATGAAATCTGCCTTGCACTCATGAAGACTGTCTTTAGACTTCACCTGAGCTGTAAAAGTGCCCAAGGTAGCAAGAGGCCCTTTACTTCCATATGCATACAGGGTCTTTGCAGACTTTCTGGTTTCTGCTTTAATTTTCTGCTTCTTCAGCCATTCCCATGTATCCTTGTCAACAATATTTGCTGATGCCCCTGAATCAACCAAAATATTTGGCAATGTAACACCACCAATTACCAGTGTCACTGTATAAAACTCTGTTAAAGGTTTCAGACCAAAAACAAAACCATCACCATCTTCCTTCTCTATTCCATTTTGAACAGTGTTATTATTCGATCGCCTTCCCAATGGACGATGTCCCTCTTCACCATTATATTTTGATGGCTTGAAACCATTGGACCAACACTTTAATTTGAAGTGTCCAACTCTACCACATTTAGCACAAGCTTTTCTTCTAGCTGGACATATCATATCTTTCTTAAAATGTCCCTTTTGGCCACAAGCAAAACAGGTTTTTCCCTCTTTTCTTGATGTCGAAGCAACCTGACGTTTTCTAGGCTTTTCAATGTAGTTGACTGCCTGGCTTCCCTCCATCACTTTTGCTTGGGAATTCACAGCTTCAAATGCTTTGGACATTGACAACACATCTTTAAGGGTAAGTGTATCCTTTTCCAGAAACTTTCTTCGTAGTGCATTTGAGTGACATTTATCAATTACTTGATCACGAATTTGGTCATCTGCTTCATTTCCGAAATTGCAAGTAGCTGCACTTTGTCTTAATCGACATACAAACTGATCAACTGATTCGTCATTTGTTTGATGCAATTGACGAAACAAATGTCTTTCAAAAGGTATGTTGCACTTTGGTATAAAATACTCATTTAAAACAGTTAAAGTTTCATCATAGGTCTTGTTGTCATCTTCCTCGTTTACTAGTGTATAGTAAATTTCCTGCACATTCATACCTGCAGTATGTAGCAACAGTGCCTTTTTCTGAACGCTACTCGTGATTCCCTTTCCCACCAAGAATAGATTGAAAGCTCGTTTCCAACGTTTCCAGCGTTGAGATAAACCATGTGCACCGTCTTGAACATCAAATGGTTTCAGTGCACCAACATCACTGTTTGACATTCCCACGAGGTCAGGATTTCCTTCCATTACCTTCCGGAAGATCCACAATCAACCCAAATGTTGATAAAACAAATGTAAAACAGATCCTCGTCGCCAAATGTAGCGTCTCACTCACGCTTTGCGGGATTAAACCAGATTTATTAATGTTGCTGTCCAATACGCAGCACACCATCAGCACACGCTAGGTAGAATAACCATGCACACAACGGTTCATGCAACAGACGACACACGATGGTAACCGGCACATTATAAAACACTACAAGCATCATTGGAATAAAAAACTGAAAGCACAAAGTTGATTTTTTTTCCTTCAGAAGAACTCCGTTGTAGAACGATGATTTACTGATTTACTCAAATATCCAAACTTTGCACGTAAAATCAGGGATGAAGCTGATTAGATGCAATTCTATTTTTTTAAATTGTTTTAATAAGAAAATAATGCTGACATCAAAGACAACTGGTTGATCTAATTGTTTAGATTAGTTAATTTAGCAACTTCTTGGAAAGAGAAAGGGCGTTCGTGTTAGGTTTTCAATCAAAAAAGTTTTTTTATCAAGGTGAGAAAAAGGCAAAATATGCCAAAGAAAAAAACGTATAATGGGTCTTTGTGATTGCAACGGAGCTTCGCCTTTCTAATTTTGTTGACCTTCACGCACCTTTGTCAAACACATTCGTCCTTATTTTGCACGTTTGTTTTAGTTCTAGATCTAACCTTTGTTGATCCTTGTCTCTCTTGATAAACTTTCTTTCCAGGATTTTGCCGGTGCTTGACATGTGTTTTGGAAGTGGAGGAAGTTGAATCTTTGGCCTTAAACACTTAGAAATAGGTTGTCAATCAAAATTGCTGTAAGTTTTGAAACAACAGCCCAACTTGTAGAATAGAAAATCTGTGCAACATAACAATGTGTGGCAATATGTCCAAACTGGGAACAAATATTGCAAATGTAGTGGTTGTTTTTGTAAGATTGTAGCTTTTCTTAAGGCAAGAAAAGCGCACATGACTTTTATCTTGTTGATGCACAATCAGCAGTTTTAAAGTGAGAACATTGGACAACAAAAATTGTATAATAGCCAACAGAATAGTGTTAAAAATCGTTGTGTCTTTCTTTCCAAAAAGTATTAAATAATGATCAGAAGCTCTTCGTAAACTCGCTATTTCAACATTTAAACAATCTAATTCACTTACTTTTATCGCACGGCATCGCTGTTAATTTGCAAAGCGTTCTCGTCCAAATCAGTTTCGACCCGTAACTTACCTGAAAGGTCCGTGAGTGTCCCGTGCAATCCGTCGCAGGTTACATTTCTATAAATTGTTTTACAAAAAAACTGTTATGAAAACTAGGTATTCGTGTAGTTTATGAAACAGGCGTTCCTCGGAGACTCAAAAGTGAGCACAAAAAACGTCACTCGGGTACCAATGTAACGTTTCTAGGTAGCCTTTTTAGTCTAAATTAACTATTTGAGCTATCATAGAAATGCCACTAAATTTAGAGTATAATCTTACGTTAATGTAGATTATATTATCTAGTTATTTTATTATTGCGTGAGTTCACTAATTCGCTTATTGCTTTTTGTGTAAGAACGAACTTTTAGTTAAAGTTAAATTACTTTATGAAAGTAAAACCTGTCTATAAACCAAACCTAGTTCCACTCCACCAAGTGATTTTAATATGAGAAACACACAAACAATTATTAAACACAAGACATAATGCTAATACATACAACTGCCAAATTCACAGTAATCTGGCATTCAGTTCTAAAGAAACTGCATTCAACAAGCGTACAACTTCACAGGCAACAACAGGGCAATCAGTCCAGCATACACGCTGGACGACTGCCCGAGGATAACACTCTCCGTTTCGTAACGAATGGAATGGTATAAGTACTCTGTCGTAGGTATGTGAACGCAAGAAAAGGCGATTACATGAAAAGCGCCAAAAGAAGAGAATGATTAAAGTTACACAATTAAACAGAATTAGCGGGCTATCGTTCATTTGAAGCACGACATTTTGTAGGTTAATTTGGCAGCGTTGGCGTCACAGAGATCTCTCGCGTTGGTCAGTAAATTGACCTGACCTGAGGGCGAATTGCACGACGTCTTGTTTCTGATTGTGAGGAAACCAATTATAGTTTGTTGTAATCAAACATGTTGGTTTTAAACCCAACAATATGCATCACAGAAATGGTGAATTTGGCGTTCAATAACTCTTCCAAAATGTGGCGGGTTCAAACATCTTGGCAATAAAAGCTGCTTAAGTTCAGGCAGTTGACCACACCAATTTTTCCACTTCTCAGACAGGAATTCTGGGATTGTATCATCCCAGCCCAACTTCAATTGAATAACTTCTTGCTGAATTCTTTTTGCAACTAAAACAACAGGAGCTGCAAAACCAAGAGGATCATATAGAGAATTAATGACTGACAACAGTCTTCTTCTGGTAAGTGTTTCTTCAGGAACGTAGCTTCTAGTACGAAACCCAAACTTGTCATTAAATACATTCCAGTACACTCCCAGCACTCTTTCCTTGACACTTTCTTTTGGACTGATATCTTTCATTGACTTTGCTATTTCAGTTTCAGGCATTTGGTCCAATACTGCTTGACTGTTTGAAATCCACTTTGTTAGATGAAAACCTCCCTTCTTTAGTAATTTACAAAGTTGGAAAACATTTTCAATTGCTTCCTCTTCAGTAGGTGCAGATGCTAAGCAATCATCTACATAAAAATTGTTCTTCACAATTTCGGACACATGTTTGTTAAACTCATGTCCAAATTCTTCAGTTGTGTGCTTCAAGCAAAATGTAGCCATACATGGGGATGAGGTGGCCCCAAATATGTGGACTAACATTCGGTGAACTGTTGGTTTCTTTGTAAAATCACCTTCAGGCCACCATAAAAACCTCAGCAGATTGGAATCGCTCTTCTTCACTCTAACTTGGTGGAACATAGCTTCCACATCACCGACAATTGCAATTTGATTCTTGCGGAAGCGGGTCAGCACACTGACTAGGCTGTTAACAAGGTCAGGACCCTGCATAAGAGCATCATTTAAGGACACACCTTTCTGTTTTGCAGCGCAGTCGAAGACAACTCTGACTTTGTCTGGTTTATGTGGATGATAAACTGGGTGATGAGGAAGGTACCATGTGGGGTCACTTGTTTGCAGTTCTTCAGTTGGCACCTGTTCAGCATATCCTTTGTCAATGTATTCTTGAATTCTTTCCACATACCTTTTGCAAAGTAAGTCATCTTTTTGCAGGCGTCTTTGCAAATACAGTAATCTTCTTTGTGCTGAAACCAAATTGTCTCCAGGTAATTTTACACTATCTCTCTTGGTAAGGGTAAGGGCAAGACAAAATGTCCATCCACATGTTTAATTTCTTCCATCATCAACTTTAAAACCTTTCTGTCTTCCTTAGATGTGGGGAATTGTAAATCTCCAGGCTCTTCACGAAAATCTTGGTACCATAACCTTTGTATTCTTTGGTCCAGCTCCAAGGTTTTGATTCGATTGGATTGCACATACTTTTTATCTGGTGATGGACCAATCAACGACCACCCCAGTGGAGTTCTAGCAGCAAATGGCTCCTTTTTCCCTCCAGTTCGAATTTCCAAGGTGCGATGAGCATATGGGGTATCAGTACCAATTAACAACATAATTTCTTCGCTGTCAACCTTTGGCATCTCCAGATCTTTTAGATGTGGCAAGCTTTGTAAATCCTCATCAGTCGGATAGGAATATGGACTTACTGGAATATGATCCACAGACATGGCTTCTTCAATGTCGATGACTTCATTTCCATCCATGGATACCACTTGTAAATAAACACCAATTCCTTCTAGTATCTTTGGCCTTCGCCCAAGTGTATCCATTTGAATGCGTTTATGCTTTCCTTTTAAACCAAGCTTTTCGATAAGCTTTGTATGACAAAACGTAGCATCAGACCCAATGTCAAGAAAGGCATAGGACTCAAATTCTTTACCATTGGCAACAAACTTTACAGGTATGACGCTCATTCCATTCTTTGATGTGTTGCAACAAACCTTCCCTGTACTTGGCACATCATTTTCAGATGAACTTGCATTTCTTGTATCAAGATTTCTTGTAGCTGATGCGCTTCTTGTGGGCAAATGCAATAATGCATGGTGCTTCCTTCCACAACCTTCTACAAAACATGTAACAGTTTCTTTTCACTGCTTTGCAATGTGACCAGGCTTTAGGCAATTGAAACATAAATACTTCTCACGGAACCAGCTGGCTCTTTCAGAAACAGATTTTTTCTTTAAACTAGGACAGTCACCAAAGGAGTGACTTTGACTGCAGAACAAGCACTTTAAAACTGATTTTTTAAACCTGGTTTGTGTGGGCGCTCTATTCTCCTTGGTTACAACTGTGTGAACAGAACTCTTCTTGGGTGGCTTGTCCTGGGGTTTCCTTTCTTCTCTTTTGCGAGGTACCAGTAGTTTTCCAAAAACAGTGTTGGCAACCTCTGCTTCTTCTTCAACAAACTCAACTAAATGCTGAAAGTTTGCTTCTTCACCCTTGTCTCTGAGGATAGCAGCCACACGACGCTTCCACAGATTCTGTGAGCTGTAGGGTAACTTCAATACCAACTCAATCATTCTATCAGTGGTGTTCAGATCACTAAAATTTCCCAAGCTTTTCAAAATCAAAAGACATTTGCGCAGTGAAGTAGCAAACTGCTGCAAACCCTCAGAATCATCTGGTTTAAGATTTGGACCACTGGTAAGTTGGTGCACAAAGGCTCTTGACACTATGTATGGTTTTCCAAAGTTGTCAAATAGAATGCTCTGAGCTTGAGCATATCCCAATTCAGGTGGCATAACTGTACAATGCTCAATTAATGAGTAAGCTTTACCTTTGCAATAATTCATTAGGTAGTTGATCTTCACTCGATCAGAAGGTGCCTTCTTTTCAATGGTAGCTTCAAAACTTCTGATGAATGGCCAATAATCCATTGGTTCTCCATGAAATTTCAGGGAATCTGTTTTTGGTGTAGACATTGCATCACCAACTGCTACCATTATTCCCCGCACAACAGCACTTTCAGGTAGAACATTTTCTGCTTTAGGTGGGTTTTCTGTGTCAGCTTTGTCTAGCGGAGAGGTGTACTTGGACTTGTGTGGCTTAAACAATACAACTTCATTTTCTTCAGCAAGATCATTATGAAAAGGTTTTGAAATCTTATTTTCATTTGATCTAACTTTGATATGTTCTGGAGACACATTAGAAGCTGCCTCCCAAATCTTAACTTCTGCTTCAGCTTCTTCAACTTCACATTGTGCTTCTAGTGTTTGCCTTCGAGCTTCAAGTTGTTGTTTTTCTTGTTCAATTTGTTGTGTTTTCTCAACATGCAATGATCTCACTCGAGCCTTTTCAAGACGAACCTTTGCTTCTAGCCGCTTTACACTGGATGAAGTACTTCCCTGTGTCTTTACAGAGCTTCCTGTAAAATGGGTAGACTCAGAAGAGTGCGTCCTGGCACTTCGAGCCTGTTGTACAGCCGGAAAAGTACGAACAGCAACTGTAGATGTCACAAATGAAGAAGAACTAACATCAATGTTCACTCCAACCTGAATTTTGAAATTTGTTCATCAGTATGTGTTTATCAAACGAGTTGAAACTTCTTCAACACGTTTTGACACAGAATTGACCAATGAAATATCTTTGTACATGATTGCATTTTCAGCAGTCTTATACCAGTCATTCAGTAATTCTTTGTCATGCTTCAATTGGATCATTGATGGTGCAGCATGTTTTTTCAGCACTACGTGACGTCTAGATAATGGTGATGAAAAGGATTGACCTCCTTCACTTCCAGGCATAGCTTCACTTTAAATCAAAACGTTTCGAAAACTTCGAATGTGACGTCTACTTCGGTGCTCCTGGTGGGCACAGACGTCCACTCTGGTACTTCTAATTTGGATCAAAAACGCGCCTGCCAAATTCCAACTACAGGCTTCTTTCAGTTAACACTCCACACAAGGTTGTAACAGTTTATTTGAAACAAAGCCCTTGATGGCTTCAATTAGCAGTATGTAGTTACTTCTAGACTGGCGGACGGTTTTCTAAAGTAAATATCATGGCATAAACACAATGAAAAACGCCGGTTTTATAATATTACACTCTTACCGAAACGTTTTGACCAGGACTTTAAACAGTTATTTGTCGACAAGCAATCAAGTCAAACTGTAAATAACAGAGTACACTTTAGACCAGGCATAATGTCACAACAAGGGTTTAACAATACAAGACAATGGTTATTGGCATAATGTTGACCAAGATAAACAAGCAAATAAAACAACACTTACCAAAAACAACTTGGACACGAATTACTGGCAGACTTTATGTGCGCAGCAACAGGTTACTTTAAATTTAACAAAAGATTTACTTAATTTTCCTGAAAAACAAACGACAGTAGTTTCCTAGACACAAGAAACGAACTACTGACGTTTCCAGCAAACTTGTCGAGCACGAGGCGCGAAACTATCCACATGATAGCGCTATTTACACTGACAATTTGCAATGTGGGGAAACGGCAGACAAGGGCAGGAACTTGGCCGAATGGCCTGGCGCGCCTGACCCATATACAGACATAAAAAATCTGATCGGGATTCGTCCCCGGGAGGTTCCTGGGTTCGAACCCCGTGAAAAAAAAAAAAAAAACGGCAGACAAAACAGTAATTTGCGATGTAACACAAACAAAAAACAAATCTGCTGTGACCAGGATTCGAACCTGGGTTGTCACGGCCACAACGTGAAGTACTAACCACTATGCGATCACAGCATGTATGTAGCAGAGGATGCATGGTTTCGATCCATCGACCTCTGGGTTATGGGCCCAGCACGCTTCCGCTGCGCCACTCTGCTGATTTTGTCGATGCATCAGTTTTCAATAAGTTCCAATAATTTGAAAATATTTGCAGTTTAAAATTCAAACATTCAAGAAATTCGAGAATAGATGCAACCAGAATTTTTATGTTTGTTCACAAATGCAAAGCAACTTAAAACAATCGCCAGAAACAAACAAAAAATGAATCTGCTGTGACCAGGATTCGAATCTGTGTTGTCACGGCCACAACGTGAAGTACTAACCACTATACGATCACAGCATGTATGTAGCAGAGTATGGTTTCGATCCATCGACCTCTAGGTTATGGGTCCAGCACGCTTCCGCTGCGCCACTCTGCTGATTTTGTTCATGCAACAGTTTTCAATAAGTTCCAATGATTTGAAAGTGTTTGCAGTTTAAAATGCAAACATTCAAGAAATTCAACAGTAGATGCAACCAGCATTTTTTTGTTTGTTCACAAATGCAAAGCAACTTAAAACAATCGCCAGAAACAAACAAAAAATGAATCTGTTGCGACCAGGATTCGAACCTGGGTTGTCACGGCCACAACGTGAAGTACTAACCACTATACGATCACAGCATGTATGTAGCAGAGGATGGTTTCGATCCATCGACCTCTGGGTTATGGGCCCAGCACGCTTCCGCTGCGACACTCTGCTGATTATGTTCATGCAACAGTTTTCAATGAGTTCCAATAATTTGATAGTGTTTGCAGTTTAAAATGCAATCATTCAAAAAATTCGAGAATAGATGCAACCAGCATTTTTTTGTTTGTTCACAAATGCAAAGCAACTTAAAACAATCGCCAGAAACAAACAAAAAACAAATCTGCTGTGACCAGGATTCGAACCTGGGTTGTCACGGCCACAACGTGAAGTACTATCCACTATACGACCACAGCATGTATGTAGCAGAGGATGGTTTCGATCCATCGACCTCTAGGTTATGGGCCCAGCACGCATCCGCTTCGCTGATTTTGTTCTGTGTCACACTTTTCGTTCATATGATTTGACATTTTTACAGATTAAATCTTTGTATTTAGAGAAATTCGAGAACAGATGCACACAAACAAGTGCCAAATGCCACAAACAAGTCTGTTGTGACCAGGATTCGAACCTGGCCACAAAGTACTAACCACTATACCAGTGGTTCTCAACCTTTTTGCCGTTGCGGACCCCTTTAAAGGTTTTGGTATTTTTTGTCCTTTTTTTATTAACAAGCAACCTATAGAAAAGGGGCAGGATATACCAACCACGTTTGGTCTAGGACCAAAATTTCAATCACATTCACTGGGCTGCGACATCGGAACTCAATAATAAAGAGCCATTACATTGTGATGTGACGTTTGTTGCCACTGAAAATTTACCTCTGTTACATCTCAATAGGGTTAAAATGTCACAATGCATTTCGGTTTGTCGCCCATGAAGAACGATTTTAAATAAGTTTCATGCTTTTTTTGATCAACTTCGTGGCCCGGAGTGCCAAGGCCGAGCTACTTGGTTGGACACCCTGGAAGTGAATAGACGAACCCAGATTCAAACATCACACTTCGTTCATCTTCCCAACTGTGCACCAACAAAATACACCAACAACTACCTCTGTATAATTCCGACAGTTTTACGCGGACCCCCTGAAACCGCTTTGCGGACCCCTGGGGGTCCGCGGGCCCCCGGCTAAGAACCACTGCACTATACGATCACAGCACGTATATAACAAAGGATGGTTTCGGTCCATCGACCTCTCGATGCCAATACTTGATATTTGCACATGCCTTTTTGCAAATAATCATTGATCAATAGCAATGAAACTGACGTATTTTATAGAGATGATAGAGACGAATACAGAAAAGCTGAATATACTGACTTGTGAACAATAGTCACTGTAGAACTGTTACAATAATCTAACACATGTATAAACGGCGCTATTGGCTTTTCTTTTAATGTATTATACAATGTTGCTCAGTTCTTTATTTTGTATCATTTCGATTATACTGCATGCATAGGCGCCGAGTTTTGCAAAAATGCAAGGTGGCGGACTTGAAATATGACGTCATTTTATGTGACGTCACTAATGCGTGCCACCACATGAGCTCAAACTCAAAGCCCAACAAACTTCCCATAGAATGCAACGTTTGTCAAAATCATAAAAAAGAAATTTTTGAAATAGTATTTATTAGGAACACTTAGCTGTGTAACGTTTATCATTGGTCTAGCAGCGTTTAAAAAAATGTTTTGTCATGTTGTTTTTGCTGTGTATCACCTAAAATAACCATTTATTACAGCACAATCGATTTGTACACAATAATGGTCTGGCAACAATTGTGTGTTTGACCTCATATACAAGGGCACTAATCGAAACAGGTTGCAGTTTTTTGCTGCTTTTTCGCCAGCACACTTGTTAAGAAGCAAAATCGTTCCTGATTTTTCTCAGATTTTACAATGTTTCGTACGATGCCGCTACAAACAAACCAAAATATCCACGGTGGCCGCCACCGTGCTTTACAAACCCAAGGTGGCGGCGCCACCCCGCCACCGCCCACTCGGCGCCTATGACTGCATGTTTTATTACCTTAGGCTTAGATTCAATAAATATTTATTGTGTGCTCATGGCATAATGAAAAATTATATTGTGAGATACTGATGAGTCTATTAAGTAAAATCTACATTCTACAAGGAGGTCACAATGTAAATTTGAAGGACTGAAATGGCTGCTCCAAAAATGTAAAATAAAGAAAACGGTAATTAGCATGTGTCTATAGAAACAAGATGGTTGTCAATATTAAAGTGGTTTTAGTGCTTCTTTCAACAGCAACTGTTGGTTGTGCTGTGGGATCTGTTTTAGCCGAGAACCTAATAAAGGTAGATTCAGCATGTTCATTTTAATTTTGAATATTTGTTAGTTAATTAGAACTTCATGTGTGATATTTATTATTTGAATTCGTCTTGGACATGATGCTGCCTACTTTATTTTTTGCTTGAAGAGAATATAGCTACGTTCATAATTTACTGTTTTTGTCCAATTGTAAGTTGCGGCTAATAAATGGTGCTTCATACAATCGAGGGCGGTTTACATTTTAATGTCATACAGTTATTTGCGGGGCAAACAATTGATGACTAACAGCTTTACTTTGATACAACCCCGCAAAGAAAGTGTTATACGAATCAATAATATCTAACACCCAAGCATGCGACTTAAAAAATGAGTAAATATGGTAGGTTTCCAATGCTTGATATGCCGCTGTCTAGCAAAATTTTTGGTAGACGTGGGTCAAACTTAAACTTCACTGAATAAAAAATATTTGTTATTGGTCGGTGTTTTGGTGTTCATAAAAGCGTTTTTTTTTCACTGTTTTATATTTTTGTACACAGCCTCGTGACCGTGCCATGCGAGTGGCCGGTATGCTGCGGACCGCGACATTCTTTTTCTTCCTGCTTTTTGTTGCCAATGTTATCGTGTTTTGTGTCAACAAGTATAGATGTGTGAAGGAGAATAGGAGCACCACTCAGCAAGTGATGATAGGGAATACGGATAAACCTCCACAATAAATAATTTCATAAATCATTCGTCAAAATATATGTATTTGAATCAACATCCATTCGCATTACGAAGTATCATTGTTGCAACCTTTGTCGGAGTTCGCATTGCTTTACCGTTGTAACCATGTGTTGTTTTATTTGTATTTTGTTTGTACGTGTTTGATATGGCAAACTTTTTCACCATTAAAGACTTTCTGTTAACTAATAGACTAACGTGGTTCAATTTATCAAACTTTCATCATATTTACAGGTTTGTTTGTCAGTGGTTGCATGATCGTTTACACAACAACCTAATATACGCTCTTGCGAAACATCGAGTCATTCTACAGCACCTTTGGAACAGATTTGCTTGAAATCTTCACACATTACTCAGAACCAAATGCTACTTAACAGGCATAGGTCGTTTTGGCTAAATCCCAACCACACTTTGGTTACTCCTGCACAGTGGCGAGATTCAATTTTTTTGTCAGCCGGTTCTATCACAAAAGTCATATTTTTCACCCGGTTCTGTTACAAAAAGTCTACTGACAATAACCAGTAATGTTAACCGGTTCGCTGATCTCATCAAATTCCGTGAGACAATTCTATAGAACTTGTTCGAACCGGCTAAATCCCACCACTGCTCCTGCATTCTTGAATGGACCGCGAAGGTACTAATTATGCTAAGTTACAGTATCGCCTTTGTAGTGTTTCATAAGTCGCAGGGGTTTTATTTATCGACTCTCAGTGGACACAAAATAGTAAACATTTATATGCGTTAATGTAATTTAGTGCCCTTTGCCTTTCAATTAATCCCAAAGAAATTAGTTCAATTGTATTGTAAAGCTGCTTGTAGTTACAGTTTCTGTATATTCGCAATAGTTTCACGCTGTCGTAGAGTTTTTTTTCCAAAAAAAGAGATTAAAACGCAAAAGTTAGTTTAAAATTCACTTGTTTAATTAAAACTTCCAGTATTTGTTGTTTCGTAGTAAATCCAGCTGGTTTCTAGACACGAGTTTGAGTCTTAGTCAGCACAGTTTTGATGTTTGTCGAGCACGTTTTCAAAGGCAGCAATAAGTTTAACGAACCTGCATGCTCATCACATATTGATAGTCAGAAACAAAAGAGCCTTTTGTGTATGAACGTGACGTTCGTTTGTCTTAAAAATTGTTTCAGACCACGTTTATAAGGATGAAATTTCAGGAGTACATTTATTAGCATAAAATATCGATACAAATGTTAATAATTACAATCCATTCAACAAGAAAAGGCATCAATTTCTCGGCATGTTGGTACAAAAAATTAGGATTTGAACTGGAAATGGAACTGATGGTTGTTTTTACACACGTATATATACACATTTATGTTGCCATTATTTTGATAAGTTTTAAACTAATGGAACTTCATCATCATTACGTTCTGTTTCTTTGGTTTCCAAGATATGTACGCGGCGCAACCCAAACCCCACACTTATAATAGCAGCAAGTATCACCACCCAACCCAAGTAAAACGAGTAGTCAAACGTTGGATGAACGTCTGACACAATGGATTGCAGTGATTTTAGCAGTTCCTCCTGGGTAGCAGTATCTCTCCGTTTTCTACCGTTCAGAGCAGATGCTAAAACAGATTGGGTCCACTTGGTAAGGAATGTGACTGGATGGTTAATAGTTTTAGCTTGGGTTGCGGTAAATACTGCCATTGCAACAAGCATGGCGAGAGCTGAAACGTGTTGGTTATATTACTGACCTGGGTAGGTTGAATTTAAGTGAAGAGAGAAAACAAAAATTTAAACAAAGCAAATACGAAGTAAATGAAAACTGAAAACAAAGTGTAAACCGAAACTCAAGTCGAAATTAAGTTAAGTCGGAATCGTAATTCAAACAGTTTTATTTTGCTTTGGATGATTAGTGCCTGTGCCAGTGATGACATTCCTTTGTCAAGTAAAGTCTTCTGTCGGTAACCAATTGTGGCGTGTTTTTTTTGTTTTTTATTTGAAAAAAACCTATACGTCTTTAGGGATTTTTTTTATAAATTGTAAATAGCATTAATCTATAAATTAAAAGTCATTTAAATCCGTTTTGTCAAAGTGAAACAAAGTATGCTTCCAAACACAATAAAAACATCATACCGGGCCATGACGTGCCTTACTCACCAGTCACCACCACGGCGAAAAACTTTCTGATTGCCTTTATTTTGACTGTCGCTTTTAGTTTGGTTTCTGTTGTCACCTAATCTTATTCAAATTCTGTTTTTCATTTAGATAAAATGTTTGGTTGCTGATGCTGACACCCATGAGCCACAGTATACTTTAATTTTGCCACAGATACTTTAAAAAGTAGTTTTGTTGTAAAAAAATACAAAAGTATGTATTTCGTTGCTGAAAAAGTGAAATAAATTGATGATCTTACCTCCCAGTACAACTAATACTGATGCCTTTTGGCTCATCTTGGCAGCTAGTTTGGGGTTTATTTCTTCTTTTATGGCGCTGATTACAAACGCAAGGATGCCGATCATCAGACATAGTATAGCAACGATTGAGGAAAAAGCCGAGACGTAGATGGCAGTAAAAGTTAACCCTGATAAAAAGTCGGTCAATAGGTTTGCCCGGACATATAAGAAAACCAAGCTAAAGCAAACGTTCAAGTTTCGTTTAGTTTAGTGCAAAACATATTTATACATTGCCAATCGACGTTTTAAAATCTTCTACGACTGTTTATACATACAAGGGGCAGACAATGTCAATTTCAAGCTCCCTGCTTCAATTCCATTGCTAAAAACTCCCTGCAGGTAACACACTGATTCTTTTATATTGGTCAGGTGGCTATAATCTTGCGATAAACCATTTTTCTTTAAAAATTCCACAAGGTTGTTTAATACCGATGGAGTCAAGCACATCTGCAAGGACAAAAATAGTCTATAACACGAAGACATTTGCCCCGTGGTTTCATTTAGCGAAATTTTGAAATTCAGAAAACATAAACCAACCTTCATCCAATTTGCAGTTGCCATAGCCGTAATCATCAAAACAACTGAAACTCCGGCGAAAGCAACAGCACACACGAGAAATGGTTGTACCTTTGCCATTATTCTAATTTCAAGCATATGTCCCTTAACTTGCTGTAAACAACTAATTTTATTTACAAGCAACAGTATTAAACAGCGTATGTTATATACGCAATGCACCAGTGATAATGTAGATGGCTAACATAAAATGAAATGCATTATAGTTTAGTCGTAACCAATTGGGTCGGAGAACAATTTTTATGCTTTTGATTCAAAATTATGCTAATGCTTTACCCAGACTGAAAAGTTGCTTTCACGCTAATGCTTTACCCAGCCTGAAAAGTTGCTTTCACGAGCTCCTATATAATTTTTTTCGACCACAGTTTTCTGTTAAAGTAGCATATCTACTAAGCTGAGCAGCTTTTGCCGATTTCGCGTTGATTACTTTATTAATTAAAAATTTTAAGTCTTTCAATGTGAAAACAAATATTAACTTGTTTTCAGAATTATTTAAATAACTCATTGAATAACAACACACCTAAGACAATTAATTGTTGAAACACTAATTAAGCATAGAAATATTATTTGACACATAGAATACATAGCCGTTCCTCACGGTTAGCTGCAAACATCAAACAGTTGTACATGTGTAAGCTGTAGTATATTTGCCAGAAAAACGCATCCGATCTTAGTAGTACAATCACACCTACTCTTGAATATGTGGTAAGACTGTCCACGAATTTCCGCAAAACAACACGTCACTTGAAGTATTTTAGTGGTTCTACTGTGTTGGTGACTGCTCACAATTTCGTTAATACCCAATTTGACCACAAGCTTTCAAATCTCGTTAAAATTGTGTTATGTCGTTTATAGTCTTGTTTTAGCGCAGACTGTATAGACCTGTTTTATCACGACTTGTGGTCAAAAATACATATTTGCAAACATACACGTACTAAATTTATTTAACATTATGTTACCAATGCATATCTTCACTATGCAGTTTTAACCGCTAACCTTATCTAACACCGCCATCACAGGTATGACCTATATATGTTCCGCCTATTTATCAGGAAGCAGATAATATGGTGCTTTGCCCACTGCCTGAAATTTTGGTTTCAAATAAGGGTTGCTGCTGCTTCTGCAGACCACATAAACGTTTTTTGTCTAAACCCTTTTTCATCGTTCTTCCACCATTATCTATTTGAGAAGGTAAATGAGTAAGTAGAGGTGAGGAAAGAAAAGAAACAAAATGCTTGTTGATTTAGAGTCTGACTATGTTACCTTTCCTCCGCTGGAATCCCCCAGTTTGTCCGTTTACAAAGGATGTTAAGCCAAATTCTGGCTTCGTAAAATATTTGGAAATCGTAAAAGAACCTCACAAAGCATAGCGTTTTTATTTTTACGAGTATTTCTGTGCGTCACTCCTATTAATCGTCATTTTATTGTCCATTGTTACTTTGGACATTTTTATCTTTGATATTTGCTTTCGACGATGTTTCAATGTACCGCGTATAACAGTCCACAATGCAAGTCAAAATAAAACATTAACGTTTTCAATTCACATTTTTATTACATTAATTAACTCACAACATTTGAAAACAAATAAGACAAGTTTACAAATAGAAACAATGCGACAGGAATAGAAATAAACGCCAAGTAAAATTTTGACACAAAAATCAAACTAGAGCGTTTTAAACGGAGCCATTGGTAACTGTTAGTAACCAACCGTATATATTTCTGGTTTTTAAGGTCGTACATACTGCACATACTCATTACAGCACTTGTGGCGGCAGCAATAATCCCTAACCAATCCAAGTAAAAGGAGAAGTCAAATGTAGGATGCGCATCCACAACAACTGATTTTACGAGTTGAATTATTTCTTCGTTTAAAGTTATTTTTTTGGTAGTGGGCGTTGCTGGACTGCTTCCATGACGTATGCTTCTGTGATCCGCACAAAGCAGGAAATAAATTCCAAACTTTACTACCAACCACACACAAACAACAACGAAAACAAGATCGCGCGACTGCAAACACACACAGTATTGCTTTTCGACATCGAAAAGTTTAACCAAAAAGGAAAAGTGCTTTATCGAGCACATAGAAAGGTTAACAAAGTACCTCAAACCTTCAAAGGTGAGCAATAATTAGAGTTAGAATAATTTTATACCAATCATAGTTATATTGTTGGACAAAAAAGCAGACCTGGTACAGTTTTACTTACAAACGCCGCTCCGATCAAAAACATATATTAGACTCCACTTGGAACCGCTTACCAACGTAAAATAAAGTTTCATTGCCATAGACAGGAGGTTCCTAACCGTTTTAACGCGACCCAAGTAAAAATTTGAGGACCATACAGGCCTACCTATAGTGTAGCATGTGTGCAATGACAATTATGCAAGTCCAAGCCATCCCCTTCAGACAAGTGTCTATCACAAAGATCGTTATGAAAATAATATTAGAAAAGTTTAAAACCTATATTGTGAAAAAATGGTGGAGTAAATCGATCCAGATTTATTCGTTTTACATCAGGTCTTATTGCAAAAACGTTTTGTGATTACTGGTGTTATAGTGACCAAAAAGTAGGTTTTGCATGAACTTTGATTTCTCTGGCTAGTTAGTTAGTAGTCTATTTAAGACTTTACAGATGATAAGCATACAGCTAAACATAATAACTGATAAGGATATATTTCAATGATTTGAAAGTATTTGCAGTTTAAAATGCAAAAATGAGAAAAATTCGAGAACAGAATTTCGAGAACAGAGTAACCAGCAATTTATGTTTGGTCACAAATGTACAGCAACTTAAAAAAGCGCTTTCCAACCAAATAAATATCGCCGACCAGCCCATTGTTAACTAAGGATAAAAAAACATTCATAATAAGCATGTTGACTTGAAATATATTCTTTCAATGCATAATTTTATTTTAAGGAGAGATAACAGATAACAACAAATGGTCAGTGACCTGGATCAGTATTTTCGTTGTGAATTTTCAATAAAGTATGTGCAAGTAGCCTATTTTCAATTGAACACAAAATATAATTAACCAGATTTTAACCAGACCACCAGATGAGAACCATTGTACTATACTTTTGTATTATTTCGATTATATTGCATGTTTTATTACGTTAATTAGACTCAATAAATATTTATTGCGGGCTCATGGCATCTTAAAAATTATCAGATTTTGTGAGATACTGATGAGTCTCCAATCTCCAATCTACAAGGAGATCACAATGTAAATTTAAAGGACTGAAATGGCTGCTCCAAAATTGTAAAATAAAGAAAAACGTTCTTTCAACAGCAACTGTTGGTTGTGCTGTGGGATCTGTTTTAGCCGTGAACCTAATTAAGGTAAAATAAGCATGTTTATTGTATTTTTGTTTATATGTTAGTTAGAACCATTCATCTGTCATATTTAATATTTTAATTCATCTTCGAAGTTATGTTGCCTACTTTACTTTTTGCTAGAAGTGTAGACGTGTGTAATTTACGGTCTTTGTCCAATTGTAATTCGCGGCATGTAAAGTTTTTTTTTACTTCATCGTTGGTGCTTTATACAATCGAGGGCGGATTACATTTTATAGCATACAGTTATTTGCGCGACAAACAATTGACGAAGAACAGCTATACCTTGATATAACCCCGCAAAGAATGTATTATACGAATCAATAATATCTAACACCCCAGTATGCGATTTAAAATCGTGTAAATATTGTAGGTTTTCAATGCTTGATATGCCGCGGTCTAGCAAAATTTTTGGCAGACGTGAGTCGAACTTAAACTTCACTGAATAAAAAATATATATTATTATTGCTCGGTGTTTTGGTGTCCATAAAAGCGTTTTTTTTTAACTGTTTTACTTTTTTGTACACAGCCTCGTGACTGTGCCCTGCGAGTGGCCGGTATGCTGCGGACCGCGACTTTCTTTTTCTTCCTGCTTTTTGTTTCCAATGTTATCGTGTTTTGTATCAACAAGTACAGACACGTTAAGGAGATTAGGAGCACCACCCAGCAAGTGATGATAGGGAGTATAGATAAACCTACAATAATTTCATAAATCAATCGTCAAAATTTATGTGTTTGAATAAACAACCAATTGCATTGTAAAGTATCATTGTTGCAAATTTTATTGGAGTTCGCATTGCTTTACCGTTGCATGTGTTGTTGTATTTGTATTTTGTTTGTACGTGTTTGATATGGCAATCTGCACACCATTATGTTAACGCAGTTCAGAACACAAATAAAAGACGTACAATGCAGAAGTAAATGGCTGCCAGTATGACCCCGTGTAATTGAATGACAGACCATCGCGCTTTTTTGTACAATGCAATACTGTGGAACATTCGACATGCAAAACTTTAACATTGCAGCTCAAAAAAGGCCTACACTGCTGCTTGACAATTTTATCCCGAACTTTAACTCGTTCTTTAAAGGCATTTCCGTTATTCTGAAGAAAACGTTCAAAATTAACTTCCGTTTGTTTTGTAGCAGTCTATTGATTTATTCAATGACGCAACCATAATAAAACACACAACAACAAGAACAATGTCAACAGCATCGAAGTCTTAGGATGTCCATCGGTTGTAGAACAACGTTTCATAACGTTCAAAGTTTTTTTTTTTGAGGTACTTAATAAGAATTGTCAGGTAGTAAAACAGTCATTGATTGATGTAGTATTGGAACAGCTAAAAATGGAAAAGTTAATGTCAAGAGTTTTAATACTTCAAACTTGGCCTGGATCATAGGGATTATAGCATTGTGTACTGACAAATGAATGACAGTAAGTTGCTACACAGTTCTTTTTATTTTCGTGATGAAAACCTTGTGAGAATTGCGGAAGAGATGGACACATCTTAAATTGTTTCAGCGGAAGAGATGGACACATTAGTTCTTTTATCCGTTGGTCTAATGTTTTTCGGTTTGACTATTGTCGGAATCGCAGTATTTTTTCTCAACAGAACGTTCTTGTTTAACAAAGTAATTACGACACCTACACTTTTCTATGAATTTCGAATCCAAACCACATTTCTCTACATTGGAGGTAACTAAATGTTTGAAAACAAAAGTTAATTTCATTCTTTGAAAAATCGTCATCTATCTTTTATTTAATGTTTGTGCAGCTTTTTTCGTCAGTGGGTGCATGATTCTTTACACAGCAGCTGAGTACTTTCACCTGGGGGCCATCGAGTCAGTCTGCAATACTTTTGGATCAAGTTTGCTTCAAGTATTTTCACTAGACCGTGAATCAAATGCTGCCAAACAAGCCTTGGTCATATTGGCAAAATCTAATCATAAATTTGGATACTCACTCTTTCTTGGATGGACCTCAAACATACTAATCATGATAAGTTTCTGCATTGCCATAGTAGTTTTAATAAACCTTCCCAGCCAAGGTCACTTGAAATATCAGACTGTTGTTGATGAAGATTAGCATCATTAAAAATAAGTTGGTTGTCATTTAAAAAAATATTTTTTGTTAAAATAAATAATCTACACATTCATCTGTAATTTATGCATATTTTCCGGGTAAGTATGTTGACTTGCTTTCGTTAAGTCAATTTCGCATTTGGTAACGTACAAAATGTAAGATGGCGTTCAAATAAGCCTCGTTTTACCGCAACGACTTTTATTGGACCCATACGTCAAACGAATGACGCAATACCGTTTTATTACTACTCCTCTGGCGTATACTGTGACCTTAACAAGAGAACAAAAAACTTCCATAAAATCACCAGTTATTTATTTACGCATGTTTTACCAACAGTTTGTCAAACGATAAGATTTTTTAAATGCGACCATCTAACTGGTTTTATTTTCAGACGACGCTAAACATCTTGTGTCTGTTTTATAATTCATTTTACGCACAACTCCATTTTGAGTGATGAAGAAAATTGTATAACACTTTTTGTATACTATTGATGCGCCTTTTGACTAAGTACGTATTTCTGTTCATCTAAATAGTTTTCTGCTCTGTCACACTGCGATTTAGCGATGTTTCTTAAGCTTCTTCCAAAAATCAGCATAGGAATGGCGGATCTTATTCGTGCTGCGAATTTTTCCTTCATTGATTTTGCGATTGTAGAAATTGTTTCAAATATCACAAATTTTTAGTAAGTTTGCTGTTTGTACAAATGGTTTATCAAAGCTATACATATGCGTTAAAAAGCTTGAGACATCGTTAAAGTTTTCTAAATTTATAGTTACAACTTGCAACATATGTATCGTATGAAAATGTTAATGTGGCTTTATTTCCGTTTCGTCAACCAACGATATAACCACGCATATTGCACGTTACGCTGTTTTTTATTTATCTCAAACCAAAACAATTGACATTTACTATCAACCAAGGCAGGACAGCCATATGGTTAATGAGGCACTAAAATCGATTTACCTTGTAAGCTGTACAATCTTAATTTTCACTACTTCCAGGTGTTTATTTCACCACTCGACATACTTGCAAATATCAAATATTTTTTTCAAAACCTTATCTTTTCGAAACAAATGTGCAAATAATACTTCAACAGTGTGTGTTCATAATTGACATATATTGCTTTGTTTGTGACTGATTAGTAGTTTGGGATCACAATACGCTCGTTTCATGTACTTCGCGTTCCCGATAATTGCCTCCTGATCAGACATGGAGCAACTCGTATTCGTCATTCGTATTCGAATGCATTCGAATACAGGTTTTGCCGGCGTCATGCTGTATTCGAATGATTTTAGTTTTCGTTCGACAGTGCATGAATACAATTCGAATTGTTGATGTTAACTTTTTAACAAACAATTCACGAATACAAAAGCTTGATTCATTCGAATACAATTCGAATTGTTGTAGGTCCTTGCCAACCTAAGAATTAGCAAATTCGAATACACCATAATTGTTTACGAATGCAATTCGAATTGTTGTCGGCCTTCGGCAACTTAACATTCGTGAAATCGAATACAATACATAACTACATTTTTACGAATACCATTCGAATTGTCGATAACTTTCAGACTAAGAGTAGTCGAGAATATGTTGCCACATATTTTTGCCAAAACGATTCGAATACAATTCGATTTGGCAGTGAATGTGACCTGATTTGACAAGTTTTTGTTTATATTACGAAACAATGACACACAGAACTTTGATTGTAGTGTTACTGTTACATAAATCCAATTGTGTTACAAATCTTGCAACATTAGGTTGTTCGCAGCAGATGACAGGTGAAGCATGTTTTGGAAGCAAACATATGTAAATTTGGGGAAATTTATCAGACAAAGATTTAAATCAGTCAAGCTAAAGTGGCAAAACAAAGCTCGTTGGTTTAAAATTTTACAAATTTAAGTAACAAACGTTACTTTTTGTTCGAATACTCTTATAGTTTCGGGGCGGTTTTATTTCCTTTATTTTCCTTAACTACAAATACCCAAATCGGTGCGAACTGTATGCTTCTTACAACAATTGAACAATTCTGGAATACAAATAACTGAAACTATTGCAACATCTCAAAAAGCACGTAAGTATTCATGAATACGAATACACGCTTGGGTTTATTCGAATAGTATTCGAATTACACGTTGTTGTTGTTTGGTTAACAATTCGTGAATACGAATTCTTGACTCGCATTATTCGAATACAATTCAAATTTTTGGACTTTAAAAAGCACGTGAGTATTCGTGAATACAAATACATGCTTGGGTTTATTCGAATAGTATCCGAATTACATGTCGTTGTATTTTGATCGACTATTCATGAATACAAATACTTGACTCGTTTTATTTGAATACTATTCGAATTGCTGTCACCCCAAAATTACCAAAGTATTCATGAATTCGAATACAGTCATAGAGGTTTTCGTAAAGTATTCGAATACATGACGCGTGTATTCGACACCATGTCTGCTCCTGATTGGCATATATAAGTTACCTCCATTTTTTTGCCAGAGGAAAAGCGACGAGTATTTCTTTGAGAACGCGAAACAGCTACTACAAGCATTACCGAAATGATCTAGAGTGAAACAGTATTACAGTTGCAAGTTCTGTCACGATGCGGAAATGCGTAACGCAGTGGTTCTTAACCGATGTTCGATCGAAGCCCAGGGGTTCGGCAACGCTGAATCAGGGGTTCAACAAAGGTCTTTTGAAGTACAAATGCTCGGAAAACGTTTTAATCAAACTATAGGGGCGTATAGTCATTCAAAATAGCAATTTAGGATGTAACTTGTTGAGGTTCGACCAATAGCTGAAGAATATCATCGGGGTTCGGCCGTGAAGAAAAGTTTAAGAGCCACTGGCGTAACGTAATGACTATAAAGATAATCCTCCTAGGGCATGTGAGGAAAGAATTGGAACCAAAATGTAGTGTGGGATTTAATAAAATTTCTTTTTTCAAATAAGTAATGAGTATATTCATATTTCTGTCTCAGCGAAAACAACACACTTTCTCTACAAAGTGCTCTACATATTGTTTCGATCGACACTAAATGTTCTCTTGGGGGACTTTGAGTCATTCTACAGCACCTTTGGAACAGATGAAATGTTTACAGCTGCTAAACAAGCATTTTGGCCAAAATCCAAGCCCTACTTCGGCTATCCTGCATTCCTGGATGGTCCGCAAATGTGCTATTTATCTTAAGTTACAGGATTGCCTTTGTAGCGTTTCATAAGCCGCCGGGGTATGATGTATCGACTCTCAGTGGACACAAAAAAGTAAACATTTATATGCGTTAAAATTTGGTGCCATTTGCCTTCCAATTGATCCCCAAAACATTTAGTTCAATTGTATTGTAAAGCTGCTTATAGTTACAGTTTCTGTATATTCGCAAAAATTTCACGCTGTCATAAAGTTTTTCCGATAAATAAATACAAAATCTAAAACGCAAAATATTGTTTAAAATTCGCTTTCACAATATACAATATGTTCCGATATTTCCAGTTCCATAATAAATCCGACTAATTTCTTTACAGAAACTTATTCTTAGTCATCACAGTTTTGGTATTAGTCAAGCAATTTAATAAAGACAGGAATAAGTTTAACAAACTCGGATGTCCATCACATGTTGATAATTGATAGTCAGGTGACCTTCATGGAGATGAAATTTCGGGAGTATATTTATTAGCCTGAAAGACCGACACAAATGGTAATAGTAACAATTCATTAAACTAAAATAAGTATTAGTTTACTTTTTGCAAAGGGTATTGTCTTATGTATATCTGTTTTAGTTTATTGCTAATGTATCGAAAACGAATAATAATTTGTGTGCCGGAGCAAGAATGGAGGATTTAAATTGGAAATGACTGCAGACTGTGTTTATTTTTACACACGTATGGACTACACATGTTGCCATTATTTTGATCAACTTGAAGCTAATGGAACTTGTTCACCACTAAGGGTGTCCTCGGTCTCCAAGACATGTACGCGACGCAACCCAAACCCCACACTTATAATAGCAGCAACAAACGCCACCCAGCCCAAGTAAAACGAATGGTCAAACGTTGGATGAACGTCTGACACAATGGATTGCAGTGATTTCAGCAGTTCCTCGTGGGTAGCAATGTCTCTCCGTTTTCTACCGTTCAGAGCAGCTGATGACAACGATTGGGCCCACTTGGAAAGGAATGTGACTGGATGGTTAATAGTTTTAGCTTGGGTTGCCATAAATACTGCCATGGCAAGGAGAATGACGAGACCTAAAAACATTTTTTGTGCCACTGAACCGTGTAGGTTAAATTAAAGTGAACAAAGAAAACAAAGAATTAATACAAAAACAATTAAGACGTAAACATAAATTGAGATAAAAATGTAAACCAAAATTTAAATAAAAACAAACTCGTAAATCAAAAATGTTTTTTTTTCGCCGCGGCTGACGCGTCCTGGTCCCAGCTGTAACGTCATACTTTAGGCACAAACGGTCTATTGACACATAAATTTTTCGTTTCAACAGGTATTGTGTGTAAATATAATAAATTTATAATCATTTAAATCTGTTTTGTCACAATGATACAAAGTGTGATACTAAACACAAGTATGTAACCGACTCAAGTCATGCGTGACCAAGACATGACATCACACCTGGCACTGACACGCTTTGGTCACCATCACCACCACAGCAAAAAAAAAACAAATAAACTATTTTACCATTTTATAAATACTTTATTTTGACTAGTGTTTTTAGTTTGGTTTGCGTTGACACTTTATCTTTTTTTTTAATTTCCGTTTTATCATCTTCTAATATAATGTTTTGTTGCTGACACTCACGAGCGACAGTATGCTTGAATTTTTTGAAATAGCCACAAAAATGTGGGAAGACAAGTTTCGTTTCAAAAATTTTTGCTTTTCTGTTGTTTGTTTGTTCTTTCGAAGCCATTTAGAAGCAACGTTGTAGTGGATGCTTAAAAATGTGAAATAAGTTCATCATCTTACCTCCTAGTACCACTTGTGATAATGCCTTTTGGCTCAATTTGGCAGCTAATGTGTGGTTTCTCTCTTCTTTTATGGCGCTGATTAAAAATAAAAGAATGCCAATCATCAGAAAAATTACAGCAATGATCGAGGCATAGGCCGAGATGTAGATGGCAAAAGATGTTGTTGTCCCTAAAGAAAGTCAGTCAGTAGGTTTGCCAAGACATATAAGAAAACCATTTTAAAGTAAAGTTTTGTTTGATTCAAAAATATTTTTGTACATTCTCAAACCATGTATTCAAACTTACGAATTATATTACGACTGTTATACTCACAAGGGGCAGACAATGTTAATTTCAAGCTGCCTGCTTTAATTCCATTGCGAAAAATTCCCTGCAGGTAACACACTGATTCTTTTATATTGGTTAGGCGGCTATAACCGTGCGATAAACCATTTTTCTCCATGAATTCCATAAGTTTGCTTAATAACGATGGAGTCAAGCACATCTGCAAGAACAAAAAAAATCTTTTAAAAATATATTTGCGCCATTTCATGGTTCCATTTAGCATTTAAGTTTGTTGAGATACAAAAATCAAAAGACAGAAAACATAAACCAACCTTCATCCAATTTGCAGTTGCCATAGCCGTAATCATCAAAACAACTGAAACGCCGGCGAAAGCAACAGCACACACGAGGGATGGTTGTACCTTTGCCATTCTTCTTCTTTGTTTATGTTACTAAAAATTTCAAGCATGTGTAGCCTAACTTAGTTTGCTGAAAGCACAAAATGTAATGAAAGGCAACAAAATTAAACAACATATGTAATATACGCAAGGCACAGACAATGCCTTTACTAACATAAAGTAAATTACATAATAGTATACCAATTTGACAACCTCAAGTCGGAAAGCAATTTTGCTGAACAGTCATGCTTCGTCCTATAGGTTATAACAAGTTTATCCGAAACGATACTTTTGGATTTAACCGTTTCTACAACTGTTACAGCAACGTTGATTACCTTATTATTTGCAAATATTAACTTTATCATAGTATGACAAAACAATTAAAATATCCTCCCAGCACATAGGCCTACAAAACCTTCACAAGCAGTACCCAAAAAATCTTTACTAAAATTACTAAAATGTAAACCACAAAATGGAAAAAAAAGCAGTGAAACAAAGATTTGACCCACAGAAAACAGAAAAAACATCAAATAGTTGTACAGTAGAAGTATCTAATATTTAAGCTACAACAATCGGTGAGCTTAAAGTAAAGACATCTTAGTATAATCACACCCACTCTTGAATATGTGGTAAGACTGTCCACGTATTTCCGCAAAACAGCACGTCACTTCAGTGAATTATTGTGGTGCGAGCACAGACATAGGCACGCGAAGGATTGCCAAGCATTGTGGTGATTAAACCTCTTATCCTTTTTTATCAAAACTAATAGAATGCAGAAGTATTGGCTGCCAGTATGACCCCGTGTAATTGAACGACGCATTAACGCAACGAAACACAAAACAGTAAGTGAAATCTTTAACGCTTTTTTGCACAAGACCATGACATCATCTGCAACATTCGCCATGCAAAACTTTAACGCTGCAGCTCAAACAGGGCCTACGCTACTGCATGATAATCTAATCCCTTTTTTAAACTCGTTCTGTAACAGCATTTCCGCTATTCTCAAGAAAACGGTAACAGCTTCCTTTTGTTTTTTACTAGTCTATCGATTCAGAGTTGTAAGTCGGGTCGGGCTTTTCGGCCTGGGTTGGTGGCTTGCTTCGGGCCTGACTTTAAACTCTGTGTCAGTATTTTTTGAATACATTTAACTAGCTTAGTAGCCAGTTACTGGACCTGACCTAATGTCAAGCAGTCGTAAAACGCCTTGTTTCTCTATTTTTAATTTTTATTTTGGTATGTCCTCAGGCTTCAATATAGGCCCGTCAACCAAACTTTCGGGTCTAAACGGGCTTCTCAAAAACAATTCGATTTTAGGCCGGGTTTTGGGCTTGTACTTTGGGGCTCGGGCCGGGTTCGGGCCGGGTTCGGGCCGGGTTCGGGCTTCGATTTCAGACCCATTTACAACTCTGCATCGACTGGACCACATCATGAATTTGGTTACAGTGATTCCACGACACGCTTCGTCGCATGGATTTACCTTGGTGCTGACGTGTCTCCACTAACTTCTCCGGGAAACAAGTTCGGTTCTTGTCAAGCGATTTGCTACAAACACTGGAAATCGCTTGTTGCAGTTGCGAATACTTTGGAGAACCGCAGTCGAATCCGATTGACATTCAACCTTTCTCACAAGGTCCTTTTTCACAAGTTGATCCAACTTGGCCGCTGCCAGCTGCAGGCGGGAAATCGAACTTGTTTTTCGGGAGGCAACACGTGTTTTGCCTGTTACAAACGATCAGTAAACGTGTCCTCATTCGTCTACCTGTCAAAAAGGTCACAACACCGTACGCTGTAGATGACGCATTAACAAAATGATGGGGCAATTCCGTTTTTTGCACCTTACCAAAATCGCGGGGCTTCACACATCTTGGCAGAACGACGTTTTCTAACCGCGGTGGTTCCTGTTGCTATTTTGCCCACAGCACGTTTCGGAATCCTCATTGGAAAGCACGTTGTCTCATCCAAACCGTTTTCTGCAGAGATCTATTTGCATCGTCTTGGCCACCACGATCACAGGCACTGCAAGGCCAAGAGGATAGTACAAGAAACGTTCCATCAAGCTCCGAGTATCCTCTCTCACAAAGAACCATCCACGTTCAGTTCCTTTACCGTCTTGGCCCGTTTCTTTTCATCAATAGACGCGAGAACTCGCTCGTTGTTGCTGAGCCACTTGGTCAGCTTGGATCCCCTCTTGTTAAGAATCGGGCAAATACCTTTGACCGATTGAACTGTCTCTGTTCCAGTCGACCCAGCCTTTAAACAGTCCGTAACGCAAAAATCCTTTTCTACAGTATCGACGACTTCATTTCTACAGTCTCGAGAATAGTTGGGCGATTGGGGGCGCTGGGAGAAGGTAGTAGTTGACACGAAACAAAACGACAGAGTCAGGGCAAGAACTTGGTCGAATGACCTGGCGCGCCTGACCCATATACAGACATAAAAAAATGACCGGGATTCGTCTCCGGGAGTCTCCTGGGTTCGAACACCGTGAAAAAAACAGAAAAAAACACAGAATTTTTGTCATTAAGCGACCGGTAAAAGTTAATTTGACTAGTATTCACTTTTATGGTACTTTATTTTGCTTCGTTAATTTGGAGCGTTTAAGCGTATTCGATACGCTCATTCGACGCGCATTTCTCTCGTTTCCGAAAAGAAAAAAAGAAAAGCGTTTTAGACATCTCGGATTGTCGGCCGCACAGGTGGTTTGAACACGCGTGTTAGGCGCGAATAAGCTTAAGAGAACTTTTTTGCGAACAAGAAAGTAGGTCAACTTAAAACCATTGCTAGTTTGCTTAATTTGGTGTCGAATATAACGGGGAAATTTGTAGTTTATGCTGAACAAACGTTTCATACAGCAAGTTGCATATTTCATGTTTCTTCCAGATGGTGCAAAGTTATACAAATTAGTCATATATAGATATATAACACAAGAGACTCCAATGAAAAAAAGTTTAACAGATTTGTACAGTCATGTAAAGGAATTTTCTAAAGTGCTGCTGTATGGCCTGGAAATATAATATAGTTTTAGTATCTATAATTTATAAATCAGCACTTATTATTATTTGACAATGAAGTCAGAGTGATCCATACATTTTGAATAACTTGTGTTTGCAATGTATGTCATTAACCTGATGAAGGTGTTTCGTATGGGACATCGAAACGTTGGCACAGTAGAATAAAAAACTGCCGGAAGAGCTGAAAATTTTGTTGATATCCAGCCTTATGTTTGTATATCATCTTACAATATCTACCATTTCGTCTTTGCGCAAACCTTGCATGCGATTCGGTTCGGCAGCCATGTAATTTTACGCTTTAGCGAATCGAACGCGTGACGTTGCATAATGCGCATTATAGCTTGACGATTCGATTCGCTGTCGGGGCTTGTCTGCGCTTTAAGAGCAAAATTTATTGGTAGAAATATATTTGTGTTTGGCTAAACCGAGTCAGAACCCGGGTACCTCGGCATCTGGTTTAGAACATCGTTAACTTGTCAGTCGAACACGTACACTGTTTAGATCTACATTTCTATTGTATGTAGTATCGTGAACTGAACGCTATGTCAGACAAACCTTTTAAGTTAAACTTAGCAAATTCGCAATCATCGTTTTGGGCTGTGTGTGCTTCAACACCTAGCGCTCGTTTTTTCGCGGTACGGCTTATGTCAAACCATAGACTTGGGAACTTTATAGTTATGTTTTGCGTTGTGCAGTTCTAGTTTATTCAGCGATTAGTGTATTTATTAACGGAGTTTGATTAGGAAGGTTAAAAAGTTTGTTTACCGTGAGGAGTCAGTAAAACCCGACAACGGAATTTACGGATTAGTTTTGCTGTCTTACAGGCACAGTGTTCACAAGTTTTAACAGAAACTATTTGAAACGTTTAAATAATTTTGTGTTTCATGGAAAGATGTCAACAATTCACATGGGTAAAAACATGGAAGAAAAACAGTTTGACTGCAAAACTTGTGGCAAAAGGTTTAAAACAGTCAAGTATTTACGAAGGCATGATTCAAGAATGCACGACTGCAGCAAGAAAATCCATCGTTGTAAGTTCTGTGAAAAAGGTTTTGTAACTATTAGTGAGCTAAAACAGCATTTGGTCAGTCACTACGGTGATAAACAGCATAAATGTGATGTCTGTGAGTTTGTAACTTTCGAAAATGCAAAAAGACACGTGATGATTCATTATGGAGAAAAACCTCATCAGTGCAATGTCGGTGAAAAGCAATATAGGACATTGCAAGATTTGAAATCTCACACACGAACTCACACTGGTGAAAAACCGTATCGATGTGACATTTGTGAAAAACTATACCGTACTCGAGGGCACTTAAAAATCCATTTGTTGAGTCACACTGGTGAAAAACCATACAAATTTCAAATTTGCGAGAAAGGGTTCATGACATCTTGCAACGCCAAGAGTCACATGTTGATACACACTGGGGAAAAACCCTTTTTTTGTAAAGTTTGTGAAAAAACATTTCGGACTTCATGGGACATGAGGCAACACATGGTTGTGCATTCTGATGAGAAACCCCACAGATGCGAGGTTTGTGAGAAAAGTTTCACTCGCCTAGACAACGCAAAAAGACACATGAAACTTCACACCAACAAGAAGACCTAGAGATGCAATGTTTGCAAAAAAGTGTTCAATACAGCAAAAGAAATGAAACATCATGGAGTTTCACATGAAGACAAGAAACCTTCTCAGTGTGAGTTATTGATAAAAAATGGTTGTGACTCTCAACAAACTGGAGGGCCATTAGATGCCTACACTGGCCAATGCGGCCTATTTCTATATATAGACTATAGTCATCAGCTACACTAAAGATACCATATCGTTCGAAACAATATACACTGTATGCAGCTTATCATTTATTGGCTTAATGCTTTTTTATGCTTTAGTGGTTTTCATATTTTTGTAATTTGTTACAAAAGCACATAATGCAGAAAGTACAGACTTTTTGACTGATTTGTTTGTTTGTTTGTTTCATTTTTATCCTCGGTGGACGGGCAACGCCTGAATGCGTTATGCTCACAATGAGTCCGCCGTCGAGCTGCCTGTTTTATTGCAAGTCCGATGATCATTTTTTATTTAATTTTTTCGATTTTAGGCAGTTGGTAACTTCAATTTAGTTCAACCCATTGGAAACCACTGGGTTGGAGCAATGCCGCTTAAGTTTCTTGCTCAGGGAAACACAAGCGATCGAGATTTAATTAAATTATTTTTCAGACCACCTCTAAATCATTTGGATTGCTTGGTAGAAGATTTTAGAAAAGAGTTTTTTGACAAAAGTAAACGACGACATGAAGAAATAAATCAACATGAAGGTCAAAGTCGTAAAACATCAGTTCATCAAAGTTGCAGCCTTTTAGGAAGTTCCATTTTCACCCCACTTTAATTTAATTACTAATAAACATTATGCACTTTTTGTATGTTAGTAAAATCACCCTAAAATCATTTCAACTTTCGTTTAAAGAAGGACTAAAAAATAAAACCTACATTAAATACTCCCAATAGCACAATAACAACCAAACGTAGTTGTATTACATATGGTAGATGCATAAAACCAACCGCACAAGCTCAGTTTTGTCGTTTGTATGCTCTTGAAGCACCCAACTCAATCTGACAAGCGTGTATTGAATTCGGACGTGACGGAAACAATAGCTGAACTACCATATGAGTATATATGATGTGAGTATCGTACAAAAACGCTGCGTGAACAAATACAACTTAGACCCAACTACACGTACAGTATACTGTATACATCTATTACAAAGCGAAATGACACATTAGGTCATCGTAGTTAAGTTTGCATTAATTATAGAAATTGCATTTACCAGTCGTTAAACACATATATACAAAGTGACTCACCATTTACAATCGTCAACACTACAATAAACACCTTTTCAATGTAACCGACTTAACGTCCGTGCTCTAGGAATGTCAGAAACGAAAGAAGTAAACCGCGTGGCGTTATCACACAAAGTTGGCTGTTAATTGTTACGTCACACAACGCAATACTGTAGATTGCTCCAAAAGTCGCAGTGAGGAAAAGCGGGAATCAATAGAAATTAGCAATTACTGGCAAATAAAGATGTAACGCACGGTATTAGGCTACAACGTTCATTTGAAAAGTAAATTGCTAGTATTTCATAAAAATTTTATAACGACCTAACTGGAAGATGTCATGATTAAACAACATTTGTCTGCATGTACTTAAAAGGGTGAAATAACCTACCCCTCGTAATGTTTTCTTAAGATGACCTTTTTTCGATCATTTTGTAAAAAAAGTTTATGTAACTAAATAATCAACACATTCGTCGGACCCATATGTCAACAAAATGACGCAAGATCAGTTTATTAATACTCGTCTGACGTAGCTAATATCAAACCTTAACGCGAGAACAAAAACTCCCCTCATTAGTTCTTTGGCCCGGTTACAAAGATTTTTTATGTTATAAGTGCAACCAATGACGGAATTTCACTGTTTTTTTTTAGTTTTTCAGACGACGCTAAACATCCTGTGTCTAAATTGTAATTCCCTTTACGCATAACTCATTTCTTTTTGGGGGGTGATAAAGAAAAATTGTGTAAACATTTTATTGCGCTTTCTAAACCAATCATTTTATATTTCCCCTTACTGACTATATTTCCCCTTACAATCTTTTTCTGCTCTGCCACACTGTGATTTAACCAGTTTTCTTAAGTTTCTTTGGAAAATCAGCATTGGAACGGCAGATCTCCTTGATGGATGTTGAGGACCATTGCTTTATGATTTTGTAATTGGCGAAAAGGTAGCACATATAATACTACCATACACAATTTTGGCAAGTTTGCTGTATAGATGGGTAAAGAAAACTACACACATACGTCAAAATACCTAGATTTATAGTTGTAACATATCGTATGAATCTGTTAATGTGGATCAAATTCCGTTTCGTCTACCATCGATTTAACCACGTACATTGCACGTACGTTGTTAAACACTTTTGTTTCAAACCAAATCAATATTTATTATCAAACAAGGCAGGGTAGCCATATGGTTAATGAGGGCCCAAAATAGATTTACCTCGTATAAGACACTTGACATTTTTTACACTTTGAAATTTTCCCTACTTCCGGATGTTTGTTTCACAATTTGCCCTTCTTGTAAATATTAAATATATAGCCTAGGCTATACTGTTTTAAATATATACTGTTAGCAAATTCTTCAGTGTGTGTGCTCATAATTGACATTATCCTGCTTTAGTTTGTGACTGAAAAGTAGTTAGGGATCTTCAAGTCCTCGTTCATGCGTGCTGCGTTGTTCCCGATAATTGCTTCCTGTTTGGCCATAATAGGTCACCTACAGCCTTTTGCCAGTAAAAGACAGACGAATACTTCTTTGAGAACGCGAAACAGCTACTGCAAGCATTACCGAAAGAATCGTGAGTGAAACAACATTACAGTGGGAAATTCAGTAATGATGCGGAAATGCGTAACGTTATGACCAAGATAATCATCCCTGTTGCATGTAAGAAAGAATTGGAAAATGATGCAGTTTGGTGTCCGAATAAAAAATAAACTGTTTAAAAAATAAGTAACGAGTATAATACTATTGATGTTTATGTTTCGACAATTTCTAGACAAACATCAACAAAATCAGTTGTAATCAGGCATTCTAATTTTTTAAAGCCTAATTTAAATACTTGTTTACTATTAATAAAGATGTTGTTCAGGTCAGGTGTAGAGCACTTAAAAAACACGGGCCATATCAGACTTTCATTCCAACAATAGCAAATTTGTTTAAGCTGGATGAAAATTGGAAGCAAACTGTAATTGTTTCAACTCGGTAACACTTTATGTTTTCTGAGCGAGTATGAAGAGATTGATGTCATGTGTTTTGATGTTTTCATTCTTGGCCTTGATTACAGGAATTGTGGCTTTGTTTACCAACGAATGGATGTCGGTAAGTTGCTGTCGTTTTAAGTACCAAAATTCCGACGGAATAATACGTATAAAAATACAATGGCTGACACAGAAGTAGAAACATATAAGACAAAAATCCATCACAACAGATATATTGTTAACAAACTTCATCACATCTTTGCTATACATTCTGCTTAATTAGGTTTGTGTTGATGCTGACGATCTGCTAGAAGTTTTACTCAACAACTACAAGGAAATGAAGGTTCCGCTGGAAACAACACATTTTCTGTACAAAGTTTATCATAAATCCCAAATGTGTTTTAGTCTCGGATTGTTTCGATCGACTCTGAATGTTGGAACAACTACGTTAAGTGTACCAAGTAAGTAATTTAATGTAAAAGCATATAGAGCCAATAAATGAGTGTGCACTGTCTGCAGCAAGTAATTTAATATTGTAAAGCAAATACTATAACATGACTTATAAACTTGCATGTATACACATTGCCAACGTATGTCATAATTTGTCTAAAGTTTGTAAATGTAACATTTTTTTGTACAATTTTTTTGATATTGGTATAGCATTGTTTCCGAATTTGTTGTAATTTCCAAATTTGTTACGATATAACTGTAATACAGTATCAACCTTTTTTGTGACACAGAACCCTATAAAGGTATTTTATAAAATTTTGCGTATCCCAACCAAAAAAATAATATTTAAAAAAAATACAAAGAAGTAGGCTACATACAATAACAAAAACATGTGTTTTTTTACAACGCCTCCTCAGCACACAATTATAGTTGACTTCAAGAAAACAACTCACTAGCATGTTGCATGGATTGGTTATTTTTACTCTTCTCTGGCAATTCGCACTAAGAGTAGCAAATTTGGGGTTATTACTTCACAAATGCTCAATGCTGTAATTATGATCGTAATGTTTAATTGTTGCAACAAACATCGAGAAACGGAACCTCTGTGAGTGTTTTCACGGAGACCTCCTGTAATATAACGCTTATTCATTCTAGTGAAAGCAGTGGAGATCCCGATTCTTTTATCCAGTGGGCAAATGGTGTTGGGTTTGCTACTTTTGGCCATTGCTTCATTTTTTCTCAACAAAAGCTTCTTATTCAGCACGAAAATCACGACCATCAAAGTTTTCAATGAATTTCGCGTACAAGCCACGTTTCTCTGGCTCGGGGGTAAATGTTTCTTTGTTAGTCATTGTCTTTGTATGCAT
Organism: Phallusia mammillata; assembly: GCF_965637545.1. Taxonomy (NCBI): domain Eukaryota; kingdom Metazoa; phylum Chordata; class Ascidiacea; order Phlebobranchia; family Ascidiidae; genus Phallusia; species Phallusia mammillata. The sequence goes on from NC_137258.1 coordinate 11,206,467, forward strand.
GAGAAAATGTTTTGCTAAAGAATGCAAAATATCTTGATAGTTGATATGTTTAATTTGGCAGTGTGTCAAGAATTTATGTTACATATCAGACTAAAATGGTTTAATTAATCAACTTCTTATCTCATCTGTAGGTTTGTTTTTCTGTGGTTGTATGATTGTTTACACCACAACTCAATACACGCTCTTGCGAAACATCGAGTCATTCTACAGCACCTTTGGAACAGATTTGCTTAAAATCTTCACAGAACACCCAGAATCAAATGCTGCTATACAAGCCTGGGCTGTTTTGGCCAAATCCCAGCCCCACTTTGGTTACTCCTACATTCTAGGATGGACGGCGAATGTACTAATTATGATGAGTTGCAGTATCGCCTTTGTAGTGTTTAATAAGCTGCGAAGTAACAAGGGTATGATGTATCGACTCTCAGCTGGGAGTCGCCTAGGGGACACAAAATAGTAAACATTCATATACGTTAATGCAATTTTGTGTCCTTTGCCTTCAAACTGATCCCGAAAAAATGTAGTTCAATTGTATTGTAAAGCTGCTTGTAGTTACAGTTTCTGTATATTCGCAATAGTTTCACGCAAGTTTTTCCGATAAATAAATAAATAAAATAAAACTCGAAAGTTTGTTTAAAATTCATTTGTTTAAAATTTCCAGTGTTTCCTGTTTGATACTAAATTCTGCTCATCTCTTGAGACGAGCTTACGACAGAAGACGAAAGGCTCAACGTGACGTACATTTGTCGTAAAAATTGCAGTTCAGACCGGAGTACATTTATTAGCATAAAACACCGATGCAAATGTTAATAATTACGATCTATCAAACAAAAAGGGCATTAATTTCTCGGCATGTCGGTACAAGAACTATAGGATTTGAACTGGAAGTGGAACTGTGGTCGTTTTTACACACGTATATACATATAGATGTTGCCATTATTTTGGCAAATGTTAAGCTAATGGAACTTCATCATCATTACGTTCTGTGTCTGTCTCCAAGACATGTACTCGACGCAACCCGAAACCCACACTCATAATAGAAGCAACAAACGCCACCCAGCCCAAGTAAAACGAGTAGTCAAACGTTGGATGAACGCCTGACATAATGGATTCTATTGAGTTCAGCAGTTCCTCCTGGGTAGCAGTATCTCTCCGTTTTCTACCGTACAGATCAGCTGATTGGGCCAAGTTGGAAAAGAATTTGACTGGATGGTTGATAGTTTCAACTTGGGTTACGGTAAATACTCCCATGACAACAAGCATGGCTAGACCTGAAACGTGTTTGTTATATTACTGAACTGTGCATATTTAATTAAGGTAAACAGAAAAAACGAAAATTAAAAAAGGAAGACTTAAACGAGTACAGAAAAGAAAATGTAAACCGTAAATCAAATCGGATTTAAAGTCAAAACGGAATCGAAAATCAAGCAGTTTGTATTTGGCCTCGGATAAGTTTGGTTTGCGTTGTCACCTAATCTTATTTAAGTTCCGTTTTTCATTTAGATACAATGTTCTGTTGCTGACACTCATAAGCCACAGTACCTTTATTTTGAAAGAATATGATCATCTTACCTCCTAGTACAACTTGTACTGATGCCTTTTGGCTCAACTTGGCAGCTAATTTGCGGTTTGTTTTTTCTTTGGTGGCACTGATTACAAATACAAGAATGCCAATCATCAGAAATATTACACCAATGATTGAGGAATAAGCCGAGACGTAGATGGCAGTAGAAGTTAACCCTGATAAAAGTCGGTCAATAGGTTTGCCAAGAGATATAGGAAGTTTGGTTTAGTGCAAAACATATTTATACATTTCCAAGCTACGTTTTAAAATCCACTACGACTGTTTATACCAGGGGCGGGCAACTTTTCCAGTCGGCGGGCCGGATATGGGAAAATGAAGTACTTGGCGGGCCGGATTCCTGAATCGATATACATTAATCGCGTATTTATCCAGTGATTTAAAACGGATTTTTGACCACCTAAACCAAATGCATTCAAGAACATCACAAATACAATACAGTCCAAACAATCTAACTGATATAACATAAAATTATTCGCCACAGCAAATTTAATGCATACACCACAGACTTAGATACTGCTGAAACACTAACTAGGCTACACCAGGGTTGCCAGATCCCAGTGATCAAATAAAGCCAAGATGAGAAAAAATAAAAGCCAAAAAAGGCCAAATAATTTTACTAACCACAAAATTACAATTTAATCACAAGTTACACATAAATTATAAAAAAATAAAAAAATAAAATTTCTTCTTCAAAAAGGTTGTCCTCTTCATTGTTGACAGACTCAGTAGAGAATTTCTTAGAATATAAAATGTCAGCTTTGAATCTACTCAACATTTTGGTTGAAGGAACAAATTCCTTACAGCACTTATTAGAAGTCAAGAGTTCTGCTCTAATTCTAATTGTTGCTTCCAATAGAGACAGCTGAAGTATATTTCTTGCTTTAGTTTTTATGCAAGTTAATAGAGAGAACACCCTCTCCACTACGGCATTGCTTATAGGTGTTATAAGGCAAGTAAGAGCAAATGTAGCAAGTTCTTTAAATTGTGGATGTTGCATTACTCCCTTTCAAAACTGCTCTGTGTCTTGGGGTATCCCATTTTCTTTAAATTGTTTTTGTTCTTTCCAATCAATAAAGGGCAATTTTCGGTACTGCTCTTCAATAATAGTCTGATATTCCCCAGCCAAAAAAAAGCCAAACAAAATTTTGTAAGCCAAAAAAACAAACAAAATTTTGTAAGCCAAACAGTAATAAAAAAGCCAGTTTCGAAGAATCTGGCGTCAAAAAAGCCAATATGGCAACCCTGGGCTACACGTGTGGAAACAAAGGAAACAGTGAAAGCAGGCCACACACAAGGTTGGCAGTTATGTCGTAACAATGGATGTATGATGCAATGGTAACAACGGCGGGAAAGTTTTTTTGCTATTGGGGAGCGTTACTGACCGTTATAACTATAATTTGACGCAGTAAGCAAGTAGTGGGGGATTGCGGCAGACTGTGGCCACATTATCATGTAAGACCTGAAACTGTCTGCGGGCCGCTCAAAATCCCGTCGCGGGCCGTATGTTGCCCGCCCCTGGTTTATACTTACAAGGGGCTGATAACGTTAGTTTCAAGTTGCCTGCTTCAATTCCAGTTCTAAAAATTCCCTGCAGGTAACATATTGATTGCTCTACGTAGGAAATTTGGCTATACTCTTGCGACAAACCATTTTTCTTTACAAAGTCCACAAGTTTGTTAAATATTGATGGAGTCAAGCACATCTGCAAAGACAAAACTAGTCTACAAATAGAAATCATTTGCGCCGTGATTTCATTTAGCGCTTAAGTTTATTAAGATAAAAAAAATGAATTTTTGAGATGCAGAAAACATAAACCAACCTTCATCCAATTTGCAGTTGCCATAGATGTAATCATCAAAACAACTGAAACTCCGGCGAAAGCAACAGCACACACGAGGGATGGTTGTACCTTTACCATTATTCTACTTTGTTTATGTCACTGACAGTTTCGTGCATATGTCCCTTAACTTGCTATAAACAACAATTTCAGTTACAAGCAACAATATTGAACTCCGTATGTTATATATACAATGTACCGATGATAATGTAGATGGCTATAGTATGTTATAACATAAAATAAAATACATTATAGTTTAGCCGTAACAAATTCGGTCGGAGAGCAATTTTGATGCTTAAAAGTCAAAACTAAGCTCAACGTTTCAACCAAACAAATTAGCCCGAAAAGCTTCTATCGCGATCTCCTATATAGTTTTCTTCAACCACTTGTTACTGTTAAAGTAGCGTATCCACTAAGCTGAGCAGCTTATGGCGATTTCGCTTTGGTCACTTTATTATTTAAAAATATTAACTTTTCAATGTGTAAGTAAATATTACGTTGATTAAATGAAATAACCCGCCTAAGACAATTAATTGATGCATATTTTAATGAAGGATACAAATATTATTTGACATATAGAAAACAAAACCGTTCCTCACAGTTAGCTGCAAACATCAAATAGTTGTACAGATGTATAATTGCTAAAAAAACGTATCCGATAAGCTCCATTAAAAAAAGACATCTTAGTACAATCACACCCACTCTTGAATGTGTGGTAAGCCTATCTACGTATTTCCGCAAAACAACACGTCACTTCAGTGAATAATTTCTGTGGTTAGACATCATCACGCGAAGGATTGCCAACTCAGAGTCTAATCATTGCAATAATTAAGTATTTTAGTGGTTCTACTGTGTTGGTGGCTGTTCACAATTTCGTTAATACCCAAGTTAACCACAGCTTTTGAATCTCGTTAAAACTTTGTTGCGTCGTTTATAGTCTTGTTTTAGCGCAGACTGTATAGACCTGTTTTATCACGACTTGTGGTCAAAAATACATATTCGCAAATATACAAGTACTAAAATTTATTCAACTTTATGTTACCAATGCTATCTACACTATGCAGTTTTAACCGCTAACCTTATCTAACACCGTCATCACAGGTATGACGTATATATGTTCCGCCTATTTACCAAGAAGCAGATAATATAATGCTTTGCCCAATGCCTGAAATTTTGGTTTCAAATAAGGGTTGCTGCTGCTGCAGACCCTCTCTAATGCTAACTAAAAATACGTTTTCCGTTAACTACCTGTAAAGTTCTGTTACTAAACAATGCGTCAAAACAAGACAATTTTTTGTGAAAACACAATGGGCGATCGAGTGCAACTTCAAAACTGTCTTGTGGGTACCTCATCAGAGCGTTCATTGGGGCACATCGAAGCGTGTCCATTGCCTTTCCTTGTGTCAAGTCTACTGGCTCCGAGCGTGGCTTCTGGCGCGGTTTCCGATTGCAAGACCCTTTTTTGTCGATCGTGCTTCCACCATTATCTATTTGTGAAGGTAAATGAGTAAGAAGAGGTAAAAAAAGAAAAGAAACAAAATGCTTGTTGACTTTGAGTCGGTTTTTTTTACCTCCGCTGGAATCCCCCAGTTTGTCCGTTTACACAGGATGTTCAGCCCGGCTATACAATGGAACTGTTTCAAGCTACCACTCGGTATCTGGTAAATCGATATGTTTTTATGGTTACTTTGGAAATTTTCAGATCATCTTGAATATCTGGTTTCGACGATGTTATAATATATCTCGTATACAGTCCGCAATGCAAGTTAAAATAAAACATTAACGTTTTTAATTCACGTTTTTACTACTTTATTTCACAACATTTAAAAACAAATAACACAATTTTACAAATAGAAACAATGCGACGCGATTAAAAATAAATACGGTGGCCCACAAGTGCAATTCAATAACTTTTTGGCAGACATTTATTTTTTCAGTGCAAACATTTGTTTTTTGATGCAAACATTTTATTTTCAATGCAAACAATTATTTTTCGATGCAAACATTTATTGTTTAGTGCAAACATTTTTTTTCAGTGCACATTTTTTTTCGGAAACTTTTTTGGTGTTCTATTACAGGGTGTGTCAAAATTTGTAAAATTGCGGAAACGTGATAAACCTGTACGTTACGCAGGCAATTGGTTGTAATCCTTGGCCACTAAACAATTCAGTACTTTTTAGTTAGTAAAAATTATAATAACAAGTATGTTGTGGATTTAAAGTTAAGATGAATTGTCTTTTTGCACTTGTGCACATTTACATTCTGTCTACAGCCTACTCTCTGCACAGCGTGCTAAAGACCAAAACGCTGGAGTTGTTTGTCTTAGCTGCACTGTAGGACATGTAAAATGTTGTGTTGTTTTACATTAAAGCTTGCTAATAGGCTTCATTGTCAAGCAATATACATCACACTTCCTAATTGTTTAGTTTATAATAAAGGTCCAACACTTCAACTACCCCTTGTGTTAACTTTTCAAAAAAAATAAATGAATTGTCCGCCACCTTGCGTTTGTAAAGCACGGTGGCGGCCACCGTGAAAATTTTGGTTAGTTTGTACCAGTATGGTACAAAATATCGTAAAATTTAAAGAAAATTTGGAATAATTTTGCATTTTAACAAGCCTGCTGGCGATTCAGCCACAAAACGTGGCTTAAAACTGCAATCTGTTTGGGTCAAAGTCTCTCTATCAAACACAAGTTGTCGCACGAGAATTCATGGAGCATGAAATGGGGCGACTTGGCACGCTTTTAACAACGCAAAGGATAGGGTTTTTGATGTTTTTTTCAAAAACCTGCTTTAACGCCCAAATATTTTTTATTTCTAAAGTGCCTCGCTGACAAGAAAATTTGAATGTGACGTAAAAGTGACGTCATTGGTTGCTAGGCAACGCGTAATCTTTGCAGGAAAGCTCTTTTATTGGCACTAGTTTGTCGAAAATGTTCGTTTGCTAGCAAATTTGTGAAAATATTGTTTTGAAAAACTAATCTTGATGATAAAATGTAGTAAATATGAATAATCCCGACAGTTTTAAGCAATAAAAATGTTGTTTGCACAGATATTTTAAAAAAATACAAAGTGTTAACCAAAGCAGTTTGAATTGTCAAAATTATACTTTTTAAACTCTTTGTATTTTTAGCTCCTTGAAATAGGAAAGTGCAAACCTATGAAAAGTAACAGTACTTTTAACAGTTCTATGACAAGATAACTAAGTGTGAACATAAACTTGCAGCGTAAAATAGTAAAAAATTAAAAAAATGTGGCCAGTTAAGTTCACCTTAATAATAAGGAAATTGTTGGATGATTGGGCTTTAACAAGACATTGATTTTAAAGTATCCTTACCACATAAGAAACATCTTCAGCCTTTCATCATACCAAACCTGGTTGGATAGATGGCACCTGGCTCACAATACCAACAGGCATGAAGACAAAGAAAGGGAAACATAAATGGCAGTGTTTTATTTTGTATTTTCTGATTTCATAAATTTGATTAAAACAGACACAATTATTGACATAAAATAATGATGCATAACACAACAAAAAATCAAAATACATTGTTTTTGTTTGAATTGGTTAATGTAATTTTTCTGACATTTAGTACACTGACACTGGATGCTTTGGACTTTATGTAACTACTGTGTTTCCGTTTATGAAGCAACTGTAGTGAATTTGTGACGTATTTATACGCTTGGGTGGTTTTCTACTACGTAGTCTTTCTTGTACCTCTCCACCTTCTTGGAGGTCATTCTAGTTACGCGCGCATGCTGTGCGGTTGTGCTTTTGGCTCCTGGCAATAAAACACTACATGGTGTCAGAAGTGAGATTCGAACCCACGCCTCCATTCGGAGACCAGAAACTGAACAAAAGTACGAAACTGAACAAAAGTACGCACAAATTGAAAAGGAAATGCTAGCAATAGTTTTTGGGTGCGCAAAGTTTCATCAATATATATATGGCCGACATTTTTCAGTTGAATCCGATCACAAGCCTTTGGAAATCGTCTTCAAGAAACCGATTTCGACAGCCTCTGCTAGACTGCAGCGAATGATGATAAAGATTCAAGATTACGATTTTCCTGTTTCGTTTAAACCTGGAAAAGATATCCCGATTGCAGATGCCCTATCTCGAAACCACCCTCAAAACAGTGACGAATCGGACCAATGTGACAACAATTTGCATGTTAATTTTATAGATTTGCCATCAGATGGGATTCATGATCTCAAAGAAATTCAACGCGCTGTTGAGATGGACCCATGTATGCAAATGCTTAAAAGGTATATTCTTCACGGTTGGCCCACCGCGCGAAATTCATGCACCCAGCAGACGCGTGATTTTTGGGGATTTCGAGACGAACTGTCTGTAACAGAAGATGTCCTGTTAAAAGGTGAGAGAATCGTTGTTCAAACTTTACAATAACTGCTGGCAAAAAAGACACCGCTGCCTTTTGACTTAACGCTGCTGATTTTTCCAGGTTGGCTTTTCTTTTACGGCACTAAAGACCAACGGTTATTACAGCATGATTGCATCGGCCACGTAATTTTCGTTTTCAAAATGGCACCCTGATGTCACCTTACTACCATACCAACAAAAGCTAAGCCGGTTGTTTTCAGTTCATAAAACCGGCATAAATCTTAATTAAATAAAATACTCAGGCTTGTTATTACACCACATCTCAAGTCCCTTTTTTGTTTTTTAGCTACGGTACTGATGAAATAATTTGTTGGTTGTTTTATAACCAACATTTTTAAACAATGTGGAAAATTAGGTCAAAAATATTACACACTGCAAAATTTGTTTGTATTTTGTGAACATCACTGCAAGCCTTTAAATTTCTGTTTTAATTTTCCCTGATTTGGTGCACAATGATGGCGCGATGTTTATGCAATGTGCAACCCTGATGCTCTGTAGCATTGGACACTTTGGATGTAGGCATGTAGCCAAAATGTCAGCGCTCGGGCGAACGTGTGTTTCAATTCGTTTGTGTAAAAATATTAAAAATATTGTCGAAAATGGACTTTTGGGATCTTCCTACTGCATGAAACCAAGTCAAAGAAGTTTTCACGTGTTTACATGTCCCCAAACACTTAAAAATCCGTTGGGTCGAGGCAAGTCGATAATATTTTTGTTTTTACAATTTTTTTACCACAGTTAATAAATACGTCGTTTTATCTGTGGAGTTAGTTTATTATATCCTGGTGTTTAATTTTGCAGGCAACGTTTGCAGTCAACTTTCAATAGTTTCATCATTCCATACCACTTCAAGTAATCTAGCAAACAACAAAGACTTTTATAAAATTCTTGGTGTCTCAAAAAATGCCACACAAAAGGAAATAAAGAAAGCATATTATCAGGTATGGACAGTGCTTATGTTTGCCTTAATCACATTAAAACTATAATAAATACAAAAACTTTGTCATGCTTGTTATAATTTTTTAGGAAGTCTTTTTTTAAATGCGCTGTTACAAATTGTGTTTGTTAACTTTGTTTTTTTTTTATGAATCAAATGACCACAAGGGTCACACAACACACCTTGGGTTTAAAGTATTTTGAACCTAATTATATTACCATATAAATTGCAAACCAAGATTAATGTGCTTACAGTTGTGCTCTACATTTGCAGTATATTTTTTGTGTATTTCAGTTAGCCAAAAAGTTTCATCCTGATACTAACAAGGGAGATAAAAATGCATCCAAGAAATTTGCAGAAGTTGCTGAAGCGTATGATGTATGTCAGTTTTTTTTTCAATGAAATGTTGGACTTGACTGTATTGAAATGATTTTTTAAGCTTAAAACATCTGGGTTGCTAATGGTGTGTAATTCTTATTTATTTAAACAATTTTAATGTAGGTTCTGGGAGATGACTCTAAAAGACAACAATATGATATCCTGGGTACAACTGGATACCAGGCAAACCAGCAAGGCCAATCGCAGTGGAGAACCCAGGGCTTTGCAGGCCACATGGACCCAGAAGACTTGTTTAGAAAAATATTTGAAGAATTTTCTGGTGGTGGTGGTGGTTCAGGTTCAGGGTTTGAGGACTTTCGTGAATTTGCGCCACTTGAGGTAGGCAAAAACAGCCATAATGCAACAGAAAATATAATCTACAATTTTTAACATTTAAAGAAAAATATTGCAATGCTAAAAATATATTTTCATGTTTTTTATTTATTTTAGGTTTACATGGATCTTACATTCTCTGAGGCAGCCAAGGGTGCAAATAAAACTCTGAACATTGATCTAATGGACACATGTCCATCTTGTAAGGGAAAAGGAAATGAACCAGGCACTAAGATTACAAAATGTGGACATTGTGGAGGAACTGGAACTGTAAGCTTAAACTCTGTTTCATCACAACGAACCAAATGCATGTTTTTTGTTTTTTTTGCATTTTAAAACAGGAGTCAAATACTTTATTGACCTATATGCATTTGTATTCATACTATTTTGGTTTACCAGGAACAAGTTGTAACTGGCCCATTTGTTATGCGATCAACATGTAGAAGATGCAAGGGGACCGGCAAACTAATCACTTTTCCTTGTGTGAAATGCAAAGGACGAGGTCAAGTAAAGCAACATAAAGCAATAACTGTTCCTGTCCCTGCAGGTGGGTGCAGATTTTTTTGATTTAATTTTTTATTCTCAAACTGATCAAGCTATTTTGTGTCACCAGGGTATGCAAAATATTTTACTTTTTTAACTTAATAAGAAATAAAATAATAATGCTGTGTTAGAAATACAAGTGTGCATTGGAATAAACAGAAATGTAAGTGACTATATTTTAGACACACATAACCAAATTAGCCATAAACACAACATAATAACATACGAATTTCATAAATAACCTTGATACAACAGATAGTTAAAAAAACTTTTATCTAAATCACATGACAAGCACACAGTTTAAAAATAGTTTTGGGTTGAGTTGTGAGGGTGTTGTCTTTCACCTCCAACATGAGCAAAATGTTTTTAACTGTGTTTAACTATATGTGGCAAAAACATTCTTTCCTGTCTTTACTATGCGTCAATGACCAGGACTTTGGGGTTAGAAAAGCTTTATCATGAATTAAATTTCTGTGGATAAGGATGTGTAGGCAACCCGGTTTAGGAAGACTCATTAACACACAGAGACCTCTCAGTTTCATTGCAAGTTTTTTTTTCTATAGTTTTCTTTTTTCATTCAGAAAAGTTGTGGATTCTGTAGCTGTTTAAATTCTTCACTGAAACAGAAGTTTGAGTAAATCATGTTGTTTTGTTTCCTAGGTATTGAGGACAAGCAAACCATTCGTATGCAAGTTGGAACGCGGGAGATATTCGTCACATTTCGAGTAAATAATAATAGCTTAGGTTTTCGTTTTTTTGTGAACAGATTCAATCCACCGCAAATGTTTTGACCAGGTCGCTGGAAGTAGCCTGTTTCGCCGTCAAGGTCCTGATGTTCACTCAGATGTTGAAATTTCAATTGCGCAAGCTGCATTGGGTGGGACGATACGAGTGCCAGGAGTACACAATGAAACTGAACTTGTGGTATTTATATGTTACTGTCTTTTAAATATGAAGCTACCACTAATAAATGATGTGTAAAAAAAATCTCCACTATTGGTTGATGCATAGGATTTTTAAGTCATGGTTGTATCTGTAGCTGTAGTTTATTTGTCAAATGTCAGTTTTGGATTGTTTCAAAACATTTTCTAAAATTGTATAGCATCAATATATTCTGTTTTATTAGATTCCTCCTGGCACAAGTTCACACGAGCGTTTTGAGTTTCCTGGCCAGGGCATTAAAAAAGTAAATAGTTACGGATTTGGTGCACACTACGTTCATGTCAAGATCAAATTACCCAAGTAAGTTTTTTTTTAATTTTTAATGAACCTCGACTTCGCGAGTTTTGTGACAAATTTTTATTTTTGTTGCGATTTCCAGAATGGTTACACTGCGTCAAAAAGAAGCTTTACTCGAATTTACCGAGGAAGATAATGATTTTGACGGAACAGTCCAAGGATATCACCCAACTGAAAGTTAGTGGTTTCTGTTAGTGTTAGTTAATTTCGATGCCTTTCATTCTCGTCTTAATTGAGCTTGCATTTTTGCATTTACCCGTTCAGGAAATCGGCGTCATTTTTGTGAAATGACAGTCGTGACGTATTCAAAACAAAATATCAACAACCAAAAATAACAAAATAGGCGGGACAGTTTTCATTTTTCAACACACCCAATAAACTTACCCTGCTTTTGCTGAAGCAAAAAATTTCCCCTCCTATTTGTCTGCTTTAAAGGATACAATGTTTGGCATGTAGTTACACAATTATGGTATACTGTACTTAACAAACAACAGTTAAAATGTTTATCGGGTGATGCGACAGTAAGGCTTACTGTATTAAAATTCTCCGATTTCTCCTTTTGCTAGACAAAGTCGAAACGAAGACAACTTCGAAAATCGACAAAGAAAACGAGAAATCGGAGAAGAAAAGCGACCACAGTGAAAAACAATCTGACGGATTTTTATCCAAACTGAAAAAATCTATATTTGGTTAATGTCACATGATCACGTTGATGCTAGGAAATTCCTGTATGGCGATATTTGGATTGTCGCAAGCCATTTTAACGCCGCTTTGTTATAGTTGTGTCGTGTGCGACTCGTATTTATGCCCCGAATAAAAATACGAAACATCTATTTGATTGTCGGGTCGCTTTTAAATTATTAAACTTGTTTCTTTTCGCTAGGACGTTTTTTGACATTGCCATTTTTTCGAAACAAACGTGAAAGGACGCTTAATATCTGTCGAACATTTCGAAACTTAGTTATGCAGCTGTTGAATTTTGTCATGCGAGTTACTGGCATTTTAGCAAACTAAGAAGAACTTTTATGTCAGTTAGAGCTAAAACCTAACAGGTATAAACAGTGTTTGTTTTTTCAGAAAAATTAATAAAAGATTGAAGGCACAACCTCGACAGTTTCAAGCACAAAATGTCTTTCCATATACAGTAAAAGAGACAAGTGTAAGAAAGCAACAATTCAAGGGTCGTTGGAATATGTTTTGCCTGAATAAAAACATTTCACGCTTTTATTATTGTGTACATCAATCGTTGTTCGACACGCTGTGTTTTTTTCTTGAGTAGCCTACGTGGCATCAATAAAAGCTACAAAACATTACACTAAAGCTGCACATATTTGGATATATGTAATATCTTGGTTTGTTAAATCAGTAGTTTTCGAAATTGTCAAAACAATTTTTTGGTTTGGGAAATAAAAAAGGATGATGATGATGATTTGCAAAATATTTCGTAAGTTAGTTGGGATAAAAAAAAGCTTTTTTTTCCACAGCTGCCGTGATCAAGTGTCAAACATTTGCAGCTTTTTATTTTTTGTGGGATTGGCTGTTTTGGTTATTTTATGGTTCGGAGCACTGCGTCGCGGGATGCTTGCCGAATTTAAGCATTTATAAAGTACATAAATAAAGATACTCTTTAGCGCAGCCTTTTAAATGATAAAAGGAGAAAACGGAAAAACATTCTTCAATCGCTACCATGGGCGCCGACACGTGAGGGGCAAAGGGGGCACTTGATGGTTCATCCAAATTCCAAATGGTTCATATAGTGTAGTTGCTCTGTGATATCTTATTTTCCAATAATTGCTGATTTCTATTAATTCCCGCTTTTTCTTACGACAACTTGTGTTGTAATCTATTGCGTTGTGTGACGTAACAATTAACTGTCAGTTTTGTCTGAGAACGAAATGTGGTTTAGTTCTTTTCGTTTCTGGCATTCGTGGAGCAAGGTGTCCCGTAGGTTGCTTGGAAGAAAGGTATGTTTTGTCGTGTTGACGTTTTATATTGGTGAGTCGATTTGTACATGTGTGTTTAACGACTCCTAAACGTGAATTGCTTAATTCTATAGTGAATTAGTTTGCAATAGTCCTCCATAACGTTTAGTTGGGTTTAGCCAAGGTGCCTAAGTTTCATTGTTTATTCTTTGGTGATAATCTCATGTGATAGCGCTTATACTTTGCGTTTAGGCGTTGGACAGTGATTGCTGGGATTACCCGTGTTGTTGTTCTCTTTCTTTCATTACTGCATCCTGAACGCTCAAACAAGATTTACAACCTGTAAACCACCCGTAGGCCGATGCACACACAAAGCGATTTTGCGATAAACAAGCATTTGGCTTGTACCGAATTTCAAATTAAAGCAAATGTCAAATATCGACTACACAAGCGCCAGATCAATTGATCTACTTCTGTATGGATTTGGAAATCCAGCCTGTCTGAATTTTAAAATATCAACAATTCGTTGGCTTGCTACAAATGTATGAAGGAAGAGGTAAGGGGAAAAATATTACCAAGTAAAAACTTACAATAACCCTTTGTGTTTATTTGTAAAGAAAGCATTGTGTAAACCTATATTTCAAAACAGAAAAGACCAAAGCGAGTTCCAGCTCTACAGCAAGTTGATATTAAATCCGCCGTTGTATCATGCCTATTAATGTAGGGATAAAAAGTCAAATCACATTTTGGAAAACTTCTCCGATTGTTTCAGCCAAGAATCACCAAGGCTGACATACATTGGAAAAAGACAATTTCACCAAAATTTGACTTGCAATTTAGGTACCTGCAGGTAACAAGGCCCCTTAAAAAACTATTGCGCATAACTAAAAAAACATTCAATAGTTTCCGCCCAAATTTGGCATGGTGCTTGTAGCGGTCAATTGTAATCATCCATCAGACTTTGAAGGCGTTTGCAAGATTAGTTTTGTATGATGACAGTTTAAAAAAATTAAAAACTTGGGCCTTAATACATACCTATGCTGTTAATTAGGCCCAACATTTTTATGTATTTTTTTAAGGTCGAGAAATCAATCAGACTAATTTATGCTTTGCGTCGGTCCAAATCATGTTTAACCAAGCAACGTTATTAACTTTAAGACATATAACTGTTAATCTGAAGGTACTAACAACAATGAATAAACAACCACTTGACAGTCGATCACCAATAAAGCGAAATGAAAGATCACATTCCAGAAACTTAAAAAAAGACTTATTATTGGAACTTTCATCTCTCCAATAAAGCAAATAAGCGATTTTTGCATACCAGTCGCCTTTGCTATAAAAAACACTATGGAAAATGACAAAAATTTGTTGGGCCTTATTGCCAGCAAAGGCTGACAAACAAAACCCTAATAAAATTCATTTGAGGTAATTCTTTTTTTCAGATTGGATAACGCTCCAATTGAGCTAAAATGACCCCTTTCTGATATATCCTAATAAGATTTCATTTCGACAACAAAACCTTTTTATTTTTGTAAGAAATTTTTTAAAAAAAATAATAAAAAGCTGTAAAAAAACACTTTTGAATTTGGATTGGTCGTAGAAACTAATACACAGAACTTACAGGTCCAAAACTTTCCAAATCATTGTAAGTTTGAATAAATCTAAAAATTATATCGAAACGGAAACATTTTTACATGTATACCAAAAAGTATGAGTAGTGGGCCTTATTACCTTCCGGGCCTATATATACCTTCAGGTACCTTACATTGAGGTGTCTGATAATATTGTATTGCAATACCCGTTAATTAAGCCTGATTTTTACAAACGTTTTTATAGGTACTTGGCCACTGGTGCCTACCAACAAACTGTGCCTTATAGCTACTTGGTTGGCCATTCTATATTGTGTAAAATTATCACCGAAACCTGCTGGGCGATCTGGAACATGCCTAATTGGTGGAAAACACTAATTCAAGAATTGATTTTTCAACTGTAAGCATACGTTCAGCATTTTATTTCTAATTTCATATTTGTTCCTTAAGAGGATTGTACCCTAAACCCTCCTTCACCCAAAACGCTTTCGGATTCAAGCCTGGTTTTACCGCATATCCGTTGTCGCTGACGGCGCATTGCCTATAAAGCCAAATTTGCTTCGACCGTACCCTAACTTAAATAGGCCAAACAATATTTAACTTTCGTCTTTCTCGTGCCCGGGGAACTACAGAGAATGCTTGTTGCATTTTGGGCAGTAAATTTTAATTTTTTTAGGCACCTGTTTTAGCCACGCCACAAAAGGCTAAAATGGTTACGAAAGCTTTTTTTGCACAAATTCTTGATTATTTGGTGACATTCAGTGGGGTTATGGCGAAAATAAAACTGCCACAATGCGCCCAGTAGGACAAATTAGATCAAACATACACTTTCAATTCACGATTCATACCAATTATTAACTAAATCAGCCAATATCTTGGTAGGATGCCCATGTTAAATGCTGGCGGTAAAATGATCATTACATTTCTGTCAATCAGTTTTGCTTGAGTTTCGAAGTAAATATACATTTTGTTTGAATGAGGTCATTCTCTTTATTTCTAAAAAATGGAAAAAACGAGATTAATGAGTTCAACATAGGCTACAATAAGTTAAAGATGTGGTTTTTAAAGCTTTGAGCTATTCTTAAATTTTCTAAACTTGAGTTGAGTTTATTTCGCTTGGTGAAAGAAAACATAGCGACACAATAGCACTAAAAACAATCACCAAGCCGGAAATAGCTGCGCAACGTTAAAACGTTATTAAGCGCAAAAAAGTAAAGGGCACAATTGGTGGATGATACCAATACGCGCTGCAGCTACACCGTATTATAAAGCGTTATGTGACTGGGGCTCACAAGAAATTGAGGTTGGCGCAGTGATGGTTAACACGACTGGGGAGGGAACGTTGGCGGGACCAGTCGAGGGGGCCGTATAAACTAACCACCCGTGTTAGGAAAGAGGGTGGGGTTTGACAGGAAAAGAAACCACCGAAAGAAACCCTGTCGGATAGTTTCAAGCGCCGGAAGGAAGAACACACACAACGATGATAAAAATTTAAATCCTAAATTAGGACTATTATTGAATTGTTAATTAGGGAATTTGTTTAAAATAGAGTCATTCACATTAAATGACATTAAAGATAATTATCTTTATTATAATAGTTCAAAGGAATAAATAAATAAACAAACAATAGAT
This sequence comes from Phallusia mammillata, assembly GCF_965637545.1. Taxonomy (NCBI): domain Eukaryota; kingdom Metazoa; phylum Chordata; class Ascidiacea; order Phlebobranchia; family Ascidiidae; genus Phallusia; species Phallusia mammillata. The sequence continues at coordinate 11,222,872 of NC_137258.1, forward strand.
CTTTTTCATCAAATAACTCTTCAATTGGTTGTTTAGTTTTTGATTCATTGCATCTTACGATGGTGTCTTCAGTAGTTTTAAATGCTGTTGCCTGGTTTAAAAATGCAATCGTCGCAGAAGTTACTTTTACTTGTCACTTTAAACACTTTTCTTCAATGCATTCATTTACATGTAATCGCCAAACGAGCTAACCTGTATTCAAATGTTACATCAGGGTTTAGTGACCAATTTTGCCCGTTTTGATATGGTTTGCAGAACTGTAAGCTTTATCGGATCGGTGGCTTAAAACTGTTGTATTGAATACATTTTTGTAAACGTGCCGCTTGTGGGAGCTCATGAATCGCAATTTGTGTGAAATATTGTTATTAGCGAAAAAAATCCAGATTTAGGCCTCTCGAATGAAGTGTTCTTTCATCATTACAAGGACATACTTTTAACGTCAGAAATGACTTTTTGCTGTTGTATAATTAGGGTTTTTCCTGTCCCACAGCTCTAGTAGCTATATTGGGCATCTTTCGATCCTCGAGATTCAATTCTTCGCGCAACTAAGGTAACGCCTTCAGGAAATCGCATTAAGAAGCAATTAGAAACACAGTCCGGTTTTTCGATAAATGAGCAACAGGCAATAGAATAGTTGTTTTCTTTTTTCTTTACTCTTTTTTGCTTATCGATTCTAGCTTTCGCATCGACATCCTACCAGTTCACGCACAATAAACCCTTATTGACGTGCTAAGTGGTTACCGAAACCAGAGCAAATCATTTACAATTCTCCACGATGGTCTATGGAATGTAAGTGACGTCGTAACAACTTTGTCTGCGTGGAAATACCGCTAGCATCCACCGCTACTTTTCAGGGCAACAAGAATCAACACCTCCTTGAGGCTCCCAGAACTAAATAATCGGATTATCAAGCGGGTGTTTTGTAGCGACGACGCCGACATCTCGGCTCCTTCGTTTCATCGATACAGTGAACATTTGTTGTCAGGACGACATGTATAAACGTCCGGTGAAACGTCAGCGTAAAGCCTCATTAGTGCGTCATTACTTATCATGCAAGCGGAGAAAAAACAAAAACAATTCTCTGCCACCTGTTTTTTTTAAAACCAAAACCTCAGAAAATAATATCTTGCTCGTGAAAAGTGGTGGTATGCATGCTTTAAAACAAAGAAAGGTACAATTATGCGATTTGTGGTTTATGTGTCAGATAAGCAAGTTAATTGCTAGATTTGGCTTGTTTTACATCACACCGCCTGGTTTGCAAAATCTGAAAACAATTGTGTTGGCACTGACAGCATGTAATTTTCGACACCTTTTACCCATCGCTCCAAACCTGTTCGTCAGTATTCCACGCCACAAAAGGTCAAAACGTCCGTTTTTTCGTTTTTTAAACCTATTTTTAGCAAATTATATCAAAGTTATAGAAATCAAACACTCAGAAGGCGTTTGAACCCTTTGTAGCGCTCATGTTATGCCGAAGACGTATGGTCAATTTTTTTTCGCTTGTATATTACATATTCGCAAATCCAATTTTCATGACGAAGTCTTCGGGCTCATGCTAACGATAGGATTGGAGGTGATCCAATCGCATAACTTGGCACAATATTACAACCGAAAAAAGTACTTCTGGATCTTTAATTCGTTTAAGCGTCAAATTGAAATGGCTTTATGTTATCGACGTACATTTAAAACGATCACTAGTATCAAGACGAAAAGATAACATTTTGATTATCTTTTTTTTACTGATCTTTTAAGAAATGTGGAATTACATTGTTTTTTTATGACAAGTAAAAGAAGTCAGAAGTTCTATTGAAACAAACAAGTTCGCAAACGCAATTACAACATACATTTAACACCACCCTGGGATTTATCCATTTCTAAAAGCGTTTTCTTCTGATCACATTTGGTTGGGAACCCACACGCATTTAGACATAAGGAACAAATCAGATTGACCTTTTTTGTGTGTTTTCTCGCAATACGCATTTAGACTTACTAAGGATTTAAACGACAATTGTTTAGGAATATAACGGGATTAAATTTAAAGGTAATTACCTGCGGTAGGCTGTATGTCAAACTTTGATCAGCTGGCTTGTGTTGATGTGCGTTCTTACTTAAACAAAACAACAATGAAATAACTTAGTATTTTAAAAATGTACAGCACAGTTGATTCCGTTATTATAGAAGTTAACAGTAACGCGCAACGAATTCTCAACTTTTTAAAAAAATGACTGGTTCTACTAACCAGCCTCATCCCAATTAAATGCAAACTTTTTCACAAAAATAAATCCCACCAAACCAGTTTTGTACACGCCATAGGTTTACCACTGACAATAAACAACCAAGTTGCCTATAATTAAGTGATCTCTTTAACGCGCCACGCTAACCTATAGGTTATACATGTATCATGAAGCTTATCACATGCATCAGTTTTTTTTACGGTTGAAGACTAACTCGGCCATTTTTCAAATTTAAACTTTACGTTGCAAAACTACATGCGATTTGCAATAAATTGAAAAATTTTAAACTTTGTATTGGAAGAGATGGTTTACCCAATCGTTTGTTTCTGTTCAAATCGAATTCTGTTCAAACATAAGCGCCATCGTGAAAGACAAACGCTTGTGGCGACATCCAGTAATGTTAAACAGATTCCGTTACTAAATCGATGCAGGTTTTTAACATCATAAGTATATGAGTCATCGGCCACTGAACTCACCCACATGTTTCACTTGCAATACATCACCTTTACGATGTATTATATGTTTAACAATATTTCCTAATCTACCCCGAGGCAATGTTTACTTGCGCTTTATGAGAAATTCTATAGTCTTGACAAAACCACAGTCGAGACGACAACAAGTAGCGCAGACGTCGTTAGCAACAAATTATGCAGTACGTACGGAAATTTTTGGTGGTGAATTTTATATCCGGTTTAGATTATGGAACCTAGAAACAAGAAGATTTACAAAATGAATGGACTTTGCTATTGCGAGTAAAAATGATATTTTTTGGAAATATGCGACCATCTCATTCATCCGGGAAGCTTGATTCTTTAGGTTCTTTAAAACCGATAAATTGTGAACGATAAAAGACAGTTTTCTTGCTTGGCTGCACTTATTCATGTACGTCATCCTGTTGACAATTTCTGGCGTCATCTTAAAAAACGTTTTGGGCGTCAATTTTTAAACCCAAGGAACACATGTGTCATGTCGCGCCAATTAAATACTTCACTATTCTTCCCTTTAGATGTACACTTAGGGTGCCATGTTATGAAAAATTACAAATTTAATCCAATGTTTTACACAAATCAACATTGTATTGCGGAAAGTAAGATGTTGGCAGCAGAGAACTCATGGCAGAAAACCCACGATGCGTTTTTGTGATATGACTACATCACCGTGAAATTTTCTTCTGTTTAAGCCGAATCACTAAGTTGCGTTGTGTTCACGTTAAACACCGAACAGTTACATGTAGCTTAAGGCAAAGTTTGTGTCCATTTTGGTCTCCACTTATTTTGCAGAAAATCGTGCAAGTACATCACCTGCCAGTACCATATTTACACATTTACAGATTTTTGCTATTTATCGGTCAACATGCGATAACAGATAGTTTGTTGCTATATGCTCCTCAAAAGTAAAGCCAAAACATTGCAACTAAACAATTGGCATCATACCTAACCGTACTGAATCAATTAAAATACCGCACAAAAACATATACATTCCGTAAAAAAAGACATAGTATTCTTGTTTCAGTGTAAATACAGCGAATTAGTAAACGCTTCTGTTTAAACTGAAAATTGACATTTTTTTGCCGCAAAGCTGAAAGCATGATTTATTCGCCCAAAACCAAAACCACTAAGTGATAGTTGTCACTCTAACATCAGTTCAAACAATGGTTTTACTTGTGTGAAGTCTAGTGGTCCGCAATACACGTAATGCGATCGACGCACGAAACACTGCGCAAAACCACCTTAATTGAATCCGTCGCTTGTTAGCCAACAAGAAATGTTTGAACGAAGGTCACTGACTTATGGTTAACGGCAATTTGCTACAGACATCTGTGATATAACTTATGTTACGTTTAACCACTCAAATATTTCAATATGTAAGTAATTTGAATAACGATTTGTGCTATTGCGAGAACACCTCTTCCAGAGAAGCTGTGTAAACGAAACTTCCAGAATCGTGGCGGAGCAAAATTTTTGTAGACTTATATCCAAGGGAACTACCTGTTGATGCAATATAGTTATAGAAAGCAAGTACACAATCACATGTGTAATCACTTTTACGTATTTGTATCTTGTTTGAAATGATTCAGCCTGTTAGAGAATTTACCGTTTCTTTTTAGGTTTCTGTAATCCATTTGTACTTCCCCGATATCAAGTGGTTTAATTTTGGTATTGCTCAAAACCTATTTTCAGATCCAAACTATTTCTACGTGCCCGTTGACTAAGCAACAAACTCGAGAACATTTATCGTTTGTTGCAATACGAGATGCGGTTATAATTTTCTCCATGTCAATACCGCCTACGAGGATTTTCAAGTGCTTGTCGATGCTATTGGATGTCGCAAATGGATTTGTAATCGATCCTTTGTCCTGCCGTTGCACGTGATACTTGTTCATGGGACGCACATACCAATGTGCGCGGGTAAAACTACCATTAACCACAGACAAATAACTCTGTATCACCGGTGGCGATAATAGAAACAGATTTGAGACGAGGAATTGAAGGAGAAAATATCGAACCAAAAATATTTAAAGATGGGGTTTCCGAAAATTCCTACAGGAACACGAAAACTTGGGGTTGGGACAAGTATATATTGGTGACGCACGGAGGCGCTATATAAAATTCCCTCGCGGCAGAAACTTTACCCCGATTTCAGAAAGCGTCCGACGTCAACCTGATGTATGAAAGATCTTTATCGTTGGCGAGACGCCTGTAGTTTGACTTGCCGTTCGTTTCAAATTTATTCATCTAATTGAAGTTGGCCATCTGATCTTAAGCGTTGTATCAATCGCCGACTGTTGCCCGCTCATATTAGCGGCCTATCCAAATAAACCATTTAAGGCCCGAGAGTATGTTACCACAATTTTTTCCGCATTGTGTTTGCTTGCAATTGTCAACAGGCAACTCGCTGCTTTAAACAATGACTCACGCGAAGAGCAAAAACACATGACAAATGGATTTCGACGATTTATGAAAACGATAACATCGTGGGCAGGGTGCCGTCACGAATAGTTCGAAGCTATTTCGCAGGCAGCGCTCCTCTTGCCACATCTTGCATTAAAGAAGAAGAATTAGCAACGCGTCACGTTTGGCATTGCGTCACAGGTGTATGTGTTTTCACGTGTGGCGCACTGCCCGCTCTTTCTCGCTCCGCGGAAACGTGGTCGCGGCGAAAAAGTTGCTTCGTTATAAAAGTTCGCGCCCGATCCGGATTCGTATCATATTTTTCCGTGAATAACGAAACATGCGCCCGAACATGAGGGTTTTGTTGAAGCTTGCAACTTTTGCTGTACTTACGATGTCTTGTCAAGGTAAGCATGGACAAATAATGTTGGATATCATTAAAAGCTTGAATTTTAGAATGATGATTACGAACATTGGATGTAGCCTACTATATCACAGCAAATGAGTTCAGATTACAATTTAACTTTTACGATAGTATAGCTTTTATATCACCCTACTGTTATATTTTAGCTATAAGATGTTGGGTTTGTGAAAACGCCATCAGCAACACCGAGTGTCTCGCAAGAGGAAAGGTTCAACAGTGTATGGATAACCAGGTAATGCGTTGTTTCGCTATTGTGTGATTACTCAGAGAGGACAGTTCGATAATGAGGAATTTTTGTGCTACAGGAAGCTTGTGAAACTGTAGTGAGAAAAATAGACCGTGGATTTATATTTACTAAAAAGTGCAAACAGTCCCATGCTTGTCACAACAACAACATACAGGTGCGTAAAATTTGTTTTGGTAATTATTTTACCTTTGCAAAAACAATATTTGTCATGTACATTCACTATACTATTGGGCAGACTTTGTACTGTAGCCTTTCTTTAGGTCTTTAAGTTTCAGTGTATTTTTTAGGCAACCTATAGTTTTACGCCAACTATGGTTTTGTGCCACCGCAAACTTGATCCTAAGCCCGAACAAAGCGCCGCACAGTAATCTCGACATCTCCCCCAAGCGCAAACTCGCGCCTTTCGCCTTTCAATATACCCACTTTTCTTTTACCACAAGCTTCAAACTTTCGATTATTTTTGAACAACAGAACAGCCGACCCGCTTGGTTCCCAACTCAATGCAACGGGGACAGCACGGCGTCGCACTGTACGTGCTGTTGTAGATTTGACGAGTGCAATACCTTTTCAAACTGCCAATCAGGTAGGTCAAGCTATACTTAAATGTGGTTCTAGAAATGTATGTGGTTTATTTTCAACTGTTTTATAGCGTCTCCAAAATGCTCCATACCTCAAATTCCCGACAACGGTTCTCGGAGATGTTCCGGTAAAGACGTAACATTACGCGGAACCACTTGTCAGTTTTCCTGTAATGAAGGTGAGACTCATTTAGAAAAGGGATAATCTGCAAATATTTTTGAACAGTTTCATTTAAATGAATAAACATTTTATCAATGGAAACGTTTTTGAACATTTGGGAGCAAAGTTACAAAAAGTTTATTTTCTACAGGTTTTGAACTGATTGGCTCAGCGACTGTTAGTTGCATTGCATCAAAACCATTTGGATCAGCCTGGTCCCATTCATTTCCGGAGTGTCAAGGTATACGCACTTTATACATACACAAATTCAGTATATATATATATATATATAAAGATAAATTTCTGTGTGTTTCAGCAATAAGGTGCCCATTAGTATCAGCTCCCCAAAACGGATTTCAATCGTGCTCGGGTGCTATTTTCAGACGACGCAACAGCAATTGTATATATGAGTGTGAGCCTGGATACGTCCTGAACGGTGCAAGCAGCATTATTTGTGGTAAGAGTTTAGGGTTATGAACAAATTTTCAAAACCAAAAAAGATGGTATAGCTTTACATACACATTGTATTTTGGTAGGTGCAAATGGACAGTGGAGTAACTCGGTCCCACGCTGTGAACAAGTTACCTGTTCGCCACGTCATGTGAGTCCGTCAAATGGTGAGGTTATATGTGACAACAACAACCTAGTCGGAAGCGTATGCAGGTATGCTCGTATGATTATAAGCTTGTAAAGGCGATAAACGGTTTTCCGCCAAATGTAAAATTAAACATCACAAAAAGTATAATTGTTCAAAAAAAAATCAACTTAAACGAAATGTATTTGTGCAAATTGGTTGTAATTTTTTCTCATTAGTTTTTGTTTATTCGTGTCAGATTTTCTTGTGACTCGGGTCATGGCCTTGTTGGGTCAGCCACATCAGTTTGCAGTCAAAGTGGAAACATTGCTTTATGGAATAACGCCCCACCAGCGTGCCAACGTAAGTTGAGGCGTCGTCGCATTGTCCATAGTTTATTACTGTTTGGGTGAAAAATGAGGCTCCGCATAGTTTACTAGAAAATAGAGAAAACGCCTTTGTTGCCTTTAATACGATTATACAGTAACGAGACGGTCGTTGCCTAAACACTTCAACAAACACACTTTGGACAACCGGTAGCTTAATCCGATCTGTGCAGCCGAGTTTTAGTGAGCCAAAGTAATTTCCTTTTTGTCCATTTGTCGAACGTTAGCTGGCCTTAAGTACATTCCTTCGCATCTTACCCTGGCTAAAATTGAGCAGCTGAAAACAATGCTGTGTGTTTAATCGCAGCGATCAAATGTGGTGCACAACCCGCCCTGGGCAACGGGAGCGTATCTTGTACAATCGGCGACAATGTGCAGAGCGTGTGCAACTTCGTATGTGATGAGGGATACGCGTTGAGAGGGGCAAGCAACACTACATGCATCGACAACAATGACGGTGATGCGATTGGAAGTTGGAGCAATGATGCGCCGGCATGCGATTTTGGTAAGCTTACATAACACTCATACTGATGTTAGCGACAAAACAATATAACCTTAGATTGATGGGTTATCTGAGTAATATATGCTAACTCTTTGGATGATTTAGTTCCCATACCGCCGAACAATCCAGAAGGATGTCCACCACACACTCGCATGGACGCGTGCATTGTTCTCGATTCCTCATCATCAGTTAGGAGCGCAAACTGGCCAAAAATGATAAATTTTGCTAAATTTATCGTCAGGTATTACAATTTTTTTATTAAATTGCACTGTTTGCCAACCAATCATATACTAAACTTGTTTTCATTTACAGTTCCTTTGAAATGTCTCATGACGATACGAGATTCTCAGTGTTCAGTTACGACACAAAAGTCAACAGGGATTCCCAGATCTTGTTGAATTCGTATATAGCTGACAGTGCCGGCTTGCTGGAAGACTTAGATGGAATGGGATATAACAGAGGACGTACGTTTTACAGACCAATACCTTCCCTGATGGTATATTAAAAGATAACAAGTTTCTGTCGTGCAGTAACGATGACCGGAAAAGCTTTGCACCACGTCGACGACGTCATATTCCAGCCTGAGAACGGTCAGCGCGCAGGAGTCAAAAAGGTTTTAATTGTGGTCACTGATGGTGATAGTGATGCTACCAGCCCTGTTAAGGAAATAGCGCAGAAGCTTCGAGACCAAGGCACCTTGGTTAGTCTTTCTTTAAAATATGCACCAACTGGCATAAAAGTAAGTTAAGTTTGACAAATTATTGAGCATTATATTTTGTTTACTAGATTTATGCCATCGGTATTGGTTTTGATGTGAATCCCGACGAGTTAGTGGATATTTCCGGCAAGGAAGGGCACGTTTTCTATCAGGAAGACGGTTTTGACACACTGAATCAGAATTTGGCAGATGTCATTGGAAGAGCAATATGCGATAATGGTAAATGATTGTTTTTCTGAAGATGGCCCTTAGTTTACCAGCCATCCTTTTTTAACCCTGAATTGGTCTTAGATGTAAAATGTCAATCACCAACGGTTCCACAAAACGGACAAATGAAATGTTCTGCTGACAATAACCTGGGTAGTGATTGCGAATTCTTTTGCGACGATGGATTTGTTTTGGAGGGTCAATCGGCTTCTACGTGTACAAAAAAAGACTCATTAACTGTTTGGACATCAGATAGTCCGTTGTGCATCGAAGGTATGAACTATTCAATGTGTTATGCCATAAAAGTTACTAACATAAAGAAAAAACAAAACTCTTTTTTTAAACAAACACTTGCAATTGCACCATAAAATTGAACGCCGCCATTTTGAATTTTAGTTCAGAAATGCGACGACGTTGTTGCGCCACCCAACGGCAATATGCTTTGTTCCGCCGAGAACGACTTGGATAGCATTTGTACATTCTTTTGCGATGATGGATACGTGCTGGAGGGCGAATTTGTTACAACTTGCACAAAACAAGCAACCGATCTTACTTGGACATCAGCTACACCCACATGCACGAAAGGTATTTTTAGCTAAATTAATTTGATTTCTTACAACGCCGGCAAATTTTAATCGTGCTCAACTAACACAATACATTTTCAGTTCTAAAGTGCGAAGATCTTACCGCACCTTTGAACGGGGAAATATCTTGTTCTGCCAGCAACGGATTAAATAGCATTTGCATATTTTCTTGCCATGAAGGATATTCACTTGAAGGGGAGAAACGCCTTACATGTTTAAAAACAAACAACGACGCAGCTTGGACTTCCACCTCACCTAAATGTGTTAAAGGTAGCAACACTTATCCATATCACCACATGACGTAGAAAATTATGGTTGTTTGATTGGAATGTTGTTTAAACCTGTATTTTTACAGACCGGACTCTGGCTTGTCCACCTCACACACTCATGGACGCTTGCATTATTCTTGATTCATCGTCATCTGTGAGACAGGCTAACTGGCCAAAAATGATCAATTTCGCCAAATACATTATCAGGTAAGGCCCATTACCGATTAATTTTGTTGGAAAGTAACGTGGGAAATATTTTGTTCCTAACTGCAAGGTTTAACATTTCAGTTCCTTTGAGATGTCCGATGACGACTCCCGGTTTTCGGTATTCAGTTACGATACCAGGGTGCATAGAGATTCTCAAATCTTGCTTAACTCGTACATTCAAGACAAAGCTGGACTGTTGGCTGAGTTGGACACGATGCGATATCACGCGGGATGTAAGCATCATTTCTCATTTTGGATTTTGATTTTTGTGAAACCTTTGTTATGTGATTTGTTTGTTTATGTAGTGACCATGACTGGAAAGGCCATGCAACATGCCCGTGATGTCATATTTCAACCCGAAAACGGTCAACGAGCAGGTGTAAGGAAAGTACTCATTGTGGTTACTGATGGTGATACCGATGCTACGAGTCCAGTACAAAATGTTGCACGTCAACTTCGAGACGAAGGGACTCTGGTAAGTTTCGAGCTTTTTTTATAAAATTCGCATGTATAGTTTTGATTATAAAATACCTTTGTTAGACAACAGTTTTGTTGTTGTTTAGATTTACGCAGTCGGTATTGGTTTTGATGTTGACCCTGACAAGCTTGCTGAAATTTCTGGAAACCAGGAGAGGACATTTTATCAAGAAGAAGGTTTCCAAACCCTTAACATTGGTTTAGCTGGTGCCATTGGAAAAGCTATCTGCAAAGGTCAGTAAATTACAATGCAAACCTCGTTCAAATCCTCGTGGTTTGGTGTATAAAAATGATCTTACATTTTATGGATTTTTTTATCGTCTAATATTTATGTTCAGACGAAAGATGCGACGCACAAAGAGCACCACAAAATGGTCAGATGATATGTTCCGCTGGAAGAGCCTTAAATAGTGTTTGTACCTTTTCGTGCGATGCCGGGTTCACTTTAGAAGGCCGATCTGCTTCGAGTTGCGTAAAACAACACACCGGAATGGGCTGGACAACGAACACACCGACTTGTGTTGAAGGTAAATTGCTTTTTTTTGTTATTGCTTTTTACTCTGAATAATTATCGCAACACAAATTTGTTGTTTGATTTTTCAGTTCAAAAGTGCGATGTCAGAATTGTGCCACAAAACGGTGAAGTGGTTTGCACATCTGGAAATAATTTAGACAGCACCTGTACGTTTTCCTGTGACGAAGGGTTTACTCTACAAGGCGAAAGTTCTTCAACTTGCCAGAAGCAAAACTCCATACTTCAGTGGTCTTCAGTGACACCAGAATGTCTAAAAGGTAAATTTTTAGCTTTTGGTTCTTCGAATGTTGCCCAATCAATTAGTGCGTGTTTTGTGTGACTGCAAATTTTGCACAACCAATCTTTTACTATTGTCAACTTTTCACAGACGAAAATAAAAAGTGTCCCCCACACGCTCGTATGGATGCCTGTATCGTTCTTGATTCGTCTTCATCTGTAAGAAGGGCAAATTGGCCTAAAATGATCAGCTTTGCAAAATACATAATCAGGTACAAATATTTACTTTTCATATTTTTTGTGAAAACGAGCAAACATTTAATTATATTTTTTACATTTCAGCTCTTTCGAAATGGCCGATGACGACACACGATTCTCCATATTTAGCTATGATACTCGGGTTAATAGAGGTTCTCAAATCCTGCTGAACTCATACATTCAAGATAAGGAAAGTTTATTGGCCGATTTGGACACAATGCGATATCACGCTGGATGTAAGTTTCAAAACTGACCATAATAGTTTTGTCGAATAGTTTCCAATAATGAAACATTTAAATGAATATTTTTAATCCTGTAGTAACCATGACCGGAAGAGCAATGCAGCACGCCCGGGATGTAATATTCCAGTCCGAAAACGGCAAGAGAGATGGAGTCCAAAAGGTTCTAATTGTGGTCACCGATGGTGACACCGACGCTACCAGTCCAGTTGAGGAAATCTCAAATCAACTAAAAGAAGAGGGAACACTGGTAAGTTCATTCTTATGCTTTTGTATGATATTTTTTTTCGAAAATAATTTATTTACCAATCGGTAACTTTAAATTGAGTAATCGTTTGCTTTATATGTTGTGTAAATGTTTGTTTTTAAACTTGCCCTTCAAAGCGTATTGTTTTGCCCAGATTTACGCAGTCGGTATTGGTTTTGACGTGGACCCCGACAAGCTTCTCGAAATTTCCGGATCTCAAGAGAGAACGTTTTATCAAGAGGAAGGTTTTGACACACTAACCCAGGCCCTAGCAGAGCAAATTGGTGGAGCAATTTGCGAAAAAGGTCAGTATTTTGCATCTGGAACCGGCAAAGATGCACATCTAAACTATACGGTTGCCAAGTTTTTGTTGAAATCTCAACAAGGAAATTTGGAACTGCCATAGGTGGCATTTGTTTGTCAAACATAGTCAGTAGAAATAAAGTGTCGAAACTGTGAAACAGATTAAAAATGTGAATATTTGTTAAACAGATTCTGTTTTTAGGAGCTGCACACCAGAAATAATGGTGTAAAAACAACAACTCAAGAAACTTCAGGTGAAGATTGATTTCCTCGTGCTTTTGTTGATACACTAACTTATATTCTGTTTTTGTGGATATGTGTTTAGCCTATCTATGAAATAAGCTTAGTTTTAAATACAGATGGATTTATAACTTAATTTTCGTTTTGCTTAAGTTCTTGTTTACTGAAAGTTCAACTATTTTTTCTCTTTAATTTAAATGTTTTCCAACGCTTGAATGTGATTTTTCACATACACAATTTCGCACGCAATATTCGAACTATATTTTGTGTTTTTTTAACATAACTTACATTTTTTTTAATGCGTTCGTTTTAATTAACCATGTTGTTAAGACATCCGATTTTGTTTTGTTTAATTAGGTTCCTTAATTATATACCTCTTGTTGTATTTATTTGTATTACCCTAATATTTTTTTAGTTCTTTGCTTGCCAAACAATTTGTTATTTTTCAGTGCTTGTGTTTTTACTTTTACGTATTTATGACAACAGTGTTAGCATGATATGGTGGTAGAGTTTTATTTGAATACAAATACTTTAAAAACTCATCATCGGGCGTTTCTTTGTTTTTTCGTGCTTGGCCGGACCATCGGTTCGACCAAAGCAACTTGCTTTTCGCTTGATGAAGCAAACGCGAATATTTTAGGCACAAAATATAACGTATTCATACGTAACAGTCTATTTCAGCGTTTGGTACAGTACAAAAATAAGTTTTTTAAAAAATTCATTAGTTAAAGAGGTTTGCTTGTTGTGGAGGCAAGCGATTAATACTGACGAGTTTGTTTATCCGTAAATCCAATACTGTAATTACGTTTTTCGAATTCTTACGACGTTATTAGTGCAGGGTTGATGAAACCTTTAAACGCCCCTACAATTACACAACCATGTATCATAGAGTCGCGTCAGCAGTGTATTTCCTTGGTTAAATGGCCAAAAATCCATTTTGAAATAAATCATATATTTTATTTCAAACAAATTTATTTCCTGCGAGTTTTAATAATCCTCACCAGCTTACGGAATATAACGTCTACACAACAAACACCGCCTCAAGTGAAATACCCACCGAGATGACTTTGCCACAGTACTCAGAAACGGATCAACGAATAACTACGCGATGACGTAACTGAGATACCCAAGCACTTAGTTTCTTGTTTGTGTGACCAGTATATGAAAACCGACTGTTGCAAAAGCTGTTACAGTATAATTTCTATACTTCGTCTGTCGTAACGGAAGTATATCGGGTAGGCCTAATCTTTTTGTCGTAATTATTTCAACTTGACTCAAAGAAAAGTACTGAACTTCAAACATTCCCTTTGGATTTAGTTTATAAATCTATTCAAATCGGTTTCACATAGAGAATCATCCGGCCCGTAATCTGTCTAGCAGTATAGTATATAAGTAATAAATTATTCTTTACGCATGCCATGCATTCAGCTAAGCTTGTAACTTCATTGTAAGAAAACCATGTCATTGTTTTATACTCGACAAACTTTTCTATTGAAAATATTTTCTTTGGTAGCAAAAAACACACACAGAAGAATGTAACTTCCGTCGAAGCTGTGTTTTATGATTTGCTGTTTTCTGAAGATTGATGAAAATTTTCGTAAATTATTAAAAGGTAAACCAAAAATCGATCACAGAAATTCTAATTTCATGCAGTTTATTTCCGCTTATATTGCAACGCAACACATACACAGGTATGTTGTCTGTTTGAAACTGCACAATTGCAATGTACCAAGACACTTTACAACAAAATCGATTTAAGCAGATATGTGTTTGATTACAATGCAGATAAAATTATAGGCAAATACGATAAGAACAACCGAGTATAAGGGCGAGTGAAAAGGCTATACAGATAAGAAAGCAAGCGAACACATGCTACCTAAATTTACATGTAAGAAGCCATTTCGTTGTGTAGTGTTAAACAAGTTGTTTCGGTACAAGCTATATACGGAGTCACTACAAATGTTCGCTGATGAGTCTCAAGGTTACAACCGCGTCACTACAAATTAAAGAGGTATACCACCGTCCTTAACCTCCCAAGCTCCTGAGCTTGTCAGGACCGGAGTCCTGGAAACTCCACACACGTGTCTTGCACTTCGGTTCGTTTGTTTATTGCAGGAGAAGGGAAAGGGATAGAAAGAGAGGCAAGAGAAAAGATCGAAATGAACGAGTGCGGTTTTATATATACTCCGGATGAAGGCGTTAAATCGTACACATGTGCTCTTGCGATTGGCTCTTGCACAAATTCCCACACAAAGCAGTTTCCAATCACAGCACGAGACAAAACATACGGTTAAAGCACATAAACACCAGATCACAAAGTCGCATCTACATCCTAATTAACTGCGACAGGAAATATTACAAAGTCCGAACATGATTTGTCAATACAGTGGGATTTGGTTGCTATGCATTTTAACTTCCTCGCAGCCTTTGAGCTAGCGAGTCATAACCGAGCTATTTTGGTAAACAAATATTGCAAAGTTTGCACAAACTATGTCGCAACCGCTACAGTTGAGATGAGTCATGCAAAGAAAAACTTTTTACTTTAAAACGCAACTTGGCCTAAACTTCAAGACTAGATTTACAGGCGCAACTTTTGTGTTACCTTACAGGCGTATATTCAAACTACAAGGGCTTCCACAAAGACTTTCGCTCAAAGTTGTCGTAAACTGCTCGTTCAGTGCGAGGAAATCGTCTACCACAAATCTTCGATCGATGGAGCCAGCTATCTTCTCAAGTTGTTCTAAATCTAAATTATCGTTTCGTTGAGTCGGTTTCACTCCTACCGCGTACATCTGAAACATTGTAAATGGTTAAATATTTGACAGTGTCAACATATTTTTTATACTCGTCATAGACTTTAAAATGACACAAGACCCGAATGTAACTATTTATTTAAATCGCCTTACTGCTGCAGACTGTAAATATTTTTGCAGGAATTTAGCTGATTCAAACGTCTGCGTGTATTTAAACAGATCAACAAGATTGCGTGCACGAAATAGCTTTTCCTTACCACAGCGTCGTCGGCACGTATCTGTTGTGAAATGGCTTCAACGTTGTCTTCTGAAGCCCCATCAGTCACAACAATAACAACGTTTTTCACATCAGGTCGGTCGCCCCTTTCAGGTTGCAAAAGTGTGTCGCGAACATAGTTTAAAGCTCTGCCAATATAAGTTCCTGCAAAATAACACATTATAAAGATTTAGGAAACAGGTCAAGGCCGGTTTACCTTTTTTAAACAAAACCCTTTAACGTTTATAACTTTATTACATATTTTTACCCACCTCCGGCTCTAAATTCAAAGGTCTCAACGGCATGTACAAGTCCTGTTTTGTTTCCAGCAAACTTGTTGAAATCAATTGCGGAATTTCTATTAGGAAATGACCCGAATTGCAGAACGGAGAAACGAGAAGTGTCGGAGTCAACATCAAACTGTCTGTAAAATTAGAAAAGAATGTTTTAGTTTCAAATTTGAACTTTTTCTCCAAACTACTTGCTTCATCACAGACGCCGTGAAGTTAACAATCGATTTCCAGTTTTGACGGCCCACCGAAAGAGAAGAATCCAAAACAAAAATGGCATCCATAAACGCGTGCGGAGGACAAGGCTCTGAAAATAAAAATGCAATAAAATTTAAACTAAAATCTAAGCCCAGTAAATTTGCAGCCATTTCTGGTTAAACAGTATGTTTATATTTTAAGATTTTGTTATTGATTTTGTAGTAGTTTGTTGTTGATTTTTTTTCTTGTCATTGCCTAAGAATAATTGTGCTTTTTATCCACATTATAACAAGTACTTACTTTCACAACAACCGTCTTTTGTACTGAAATCCCAATCTGTTTGATTAGTCTTTTCCTGGCTTGTAAAAGTATGGTTGGGCTTCTTGAGTAGGTTATCATGTCGGGAGAATCGCACACGATTTCACATTTGCTGTCTACGCTAAATTCGTTGTCGGAGCATCCATAAGTTCCACCTTGGACTGGATGAGGTGTTGAACACGGTTCTTTTAGTTCTGTAAAACATTTACATGTTGAATCAATATGTTTACAATTTTGTAAACAAATCAGGCTATGATCATTATCTAATTTATAAAAAAGTGCCAAGCTGTTTCACAGGTAAAAAATATCGCCATAAGGTGCACGTAACATACCAGTGCATTGTGGGACGGGGTCGCTCCACATCGAAGTTTGTGCACCGTCTGCTACGCAAGTTGTTGATTTTCTTCCAACCAACTCATACCCTGAAAATTAAGTTTCTCGAATTTAAATTTATCGAGTATAACGTATAAGAATTGTCGTATTAAGCGATTAAACTCAGCGTAATGTTCACAAAAAGGTTTTGTAAACAAAAAACTGTACCTGGATTGCAGGTGAAGGAACATACACTGCCTCTTTCGTTCATATTTTCATCAAACTGGCACTCACGTCTTCCGTTGACGGGTGTACCTAATGGCCCACATGGGGAAATCCCTGTACAAAACACAATTGTGTTAACGTGACTATAAAAATATGCCCTTTTGCTTTCTTTCTACATTTTAATTAACTTGTTAGAGTCAAAGTATAACAATGATTAAGCCCAATGCTACTCAATTGTGTACATACAATTCTGTAGCGTACTAAGAAATTTATACCTGAGCTACAGTCACTTTGCAAGTTGCACTGGTCTTCATTGCAGCAACATCGACAGACTGAACTTGGTGACTTTACGTTGCATTGCGCAGGAAACCATGCAGGTTTATGCAAAAATAATAATAGTTTCATTTTGGTAAGACGTAGTATAAAATATCATTTCTTTGTTTTGTCATTAAATACTAAACAACACAATTACGTTTACATCGAATGAGAATCGATAATGTAAACTGTCATTAAAATTTTAAGAATTATCACACTTTTTGACCAAAATACGGTAAAATGCGTTTTAAACGCGTTTTAAAATCAACTTAAAGTGTTGTTTATCCGCTTCACAAACGAATCCGTACACTTCCTGTTTTCAGCAAGCAACAAATTTGTTGTTTGTTTGTTTGATTGTTTAAGAAATGCAACGGATTTCAAGTTATATCTCAAACTACAGCCTGGTTTTAAAAGCACCCTAATTTGGGGTTGTGATGGCTTATGATCAAATGAACATTGAAGGAAACGATACAGTGGAGCTGCCTGTGTATTTGTGCAAAAAAAGGTATGATCTTACTGTTTTTTTTTACATTAAACATAGAACATAGACTCTTAACATGGGATAAGCTGCGTGTGCTAAGGTAAGCTATGAGGTTGCAAATAAGGGCTCGTCTTCTGTCAGCTTCGTAGGCAAGAGTTATACTGAAATTTTATGACAGCTCAATGGGTACGAGTGAAAAAAGGTTGTGACCATTGGTATGAAATCTAGACTTCAGAATATTATTTGTAAAATACCGATTTTTTTGGAAGTCTACGGCAAATGTTTCAATTCAAAAAAATAAAGCAAATCCAAGAATCGGTGTGTTTAAAACGAAAATTATTAGCTTAACAGTCCACCCAAAGTATCATTTCTTTTCAGTCCAGAATTCGGATCTGTTTCTCAATTTGGAATCAAAAAAATTTTAAGGCATGTTTTGAAGAACTAATTAAACACCTGGAGGCAAAAACAAAAATCGCTTTGGGCCAGCAATCCTGTTATGACCGCTATAGTCATGTCATAATAGTAGCCGAAAGTACGTTACGCACGCATTGACGTTCGACATCTTAGTGAAAAATTTCCCGAAACTACAAGTTATTGCTTGATACCAATTCGATTTTTTCTATTTTGGCGTGTTTTCGATTTCGTTGTTGTTCGTATTCCTAAAAGAGTAGGTTGAGTTGAGTTGAGTAGGTTTCGGTTGCGTTGATTTAAAAAAAAATTCAGATTAAAATAAAATTAAAATTAACTTATGTACCGAAACTAAAATTGTAAAAAAAAACAGTGCAAAGTGTGGGGAACTCTGCTGGTTTGTGAAGGTATGATGTCACAGTCACGCACCAAAAGACCGAAGACCTTATTTTTGTTTAGTGGACTTTTAACTGAGTAAGGCAAGACCTGAAAGTACATTATGTTTGTCACTGTTTTTGATGTGCCCAAAACATCATGAGGTTGTGGGAAAATATTGAAGTTTAAAATGTTACAATAAAACGCTTAAATCACAAGAATGTTTGGCCTAAAACAAAAATCTCGTACGTAGTTATTTAAGCGGTTACATAGTACAAAAATATGTTTTATTAAAATCGATTAGTTATAGGGGTTTGCTTGTTGTGATTGATACGTCACTGCACACAACTTCCAAAACTTCTGACGTTTTCGTAATTAATTCCGACGACATAAATAGTGCAAAGTTGGTATCACCTCAACGCTCTTACAGTCACACAACCATGTATCATAGAGTCAACATTTTTGAAAATATGTGACTTATGTAAACAGTATACCACATTGGTTAAATGGCAACAAACGTCTTGAAATAAATCTTTCATTTCATTTGAACCAAACCTTATTAGCTGTTTTGAGTTTCAATGATCAGAACCAACACCGCCTCAGGTGAAATACCCACCGAGGTGATTTTCGCACGGTTTTCACAAAAAGGTCAACGGATAACTACGCCATGATGTAACTGAAATACTTTAGCACTCAGCTTCTGCGTGATGTTTGCGTGACCAGTATCAAAACTGATTATTGTTAAAGCTGTTTAAGGTTAATTTGTAAAGTTCGTCTGCCGTAATGGAAATCAAACATTATATCACGTAAATCCAATCAGGTGACCTTGTTTGTCGCAAATCAGGTTAATTTGAATATTGTCTTGAGATCAGTTTATACGTCGTTTTTGACTGCTTTAGGTCGGGTTCGGGTCGGGACCGGGTTTAGGTTTCTTCCGAATAAAACGGCCCTGATTCGGGCCTGGCTTCATACTCTGTGTCAGTATTTTAAAAAGTATATTTGACTATAGCGCTGCACGCTGCTGCGTACCAAAGTTATTTTAGGAAACAAAGTTTGTTTGTTTTAAATTACACGCAAATGTGGCATGGTTGTCGAAATTTCAATCAGTAGGCTATGTCGGAAAACAGGTTTTCCAAATTTCTGTTTCTGTTTACCGAGTAACAAACAAACCATTTATTGGGCAGTTACGTTTAGAACATTGTCAAAACTGACGAAGACCAAATTATAAGTTAGATGTTTCAACAAATGAGTTAAATGGTAATAGTTATGTCATCTTCGTCGTGACTGAGTTATTATGATTTGCTGCTTTCTAAAGATTAAGGAAAATTTAGGCAGCCTAAATCAAAAAAATAGCTCAACTTAAAATCGATCACAGAAATTGTAATTCATGTAGTTTATTTCCATTTTTAATGCAATGCAAAAAATGTATATCGGTATGTTGTGTGTTTGAAACTGCATAATTGCACTCTACCAAGACCATTTATCACAAAATAGATTCAAGTAGTTATATGTTCGATTGCAATGTAATTTAGATAAAAAATGTACGCAAATACGATAAGAACAGCCGAGTATGAAGTAGCGAGCGAAAACGCAACGCAGATAAGAAAGCAAACGAATGCATTTTCAAAAATAAAATACACGTAGGCCAATGTTACCAAAATTCACATACAGGAAGCTGTTTGGTTTGTGATTAGACATTTATGAAATGTGTGGACAAGAAACTTTTACTTGACTTCAAAGACGTATATTCAAACTACAAGGGCTTCCACAAAGACTTTCGCTCAAAGTTGTCGTAAACTGCTCGTTCAGTGCGAGGAAATCGTCTACCACAAATCTTCGATCGATGGAGCCAGCTATCTTCTCAAGTTGTTCTAAATCTAAATTATCGTTTCGTTGAGTCGGTTTCACTCCTACCGCGTACATCTGAAACATTGTAAATGGTTAAATATTTGACAGTGTCAACCCTATTCTCTATACTGGTCATAGACTTTGAAATGACATAAGACCTAAATGGAACTATTAAAATCGTCTTACTGCTGCAGACTGTAAATATTATCGTGGAAATTAAGCTGATTCAAACGTCTGTGTGCATTTAAACATATCAACAAGATTGCGTGCACAAATGCACAAAATAGCTTTTCCTTACCACAGCGTCGTCGGCTCGTATCTGTTGTGAAATGGCTTCAACGTTGTCTTCTGAAGCCCCATCAGTCACAACAATAACAACGTTTTTTACGTTAGGTCGGTCGCCGCTTTCAGGTTTTAAAAGTATGTCGCGAACATAGTTTAAAGCTCTGCCAATATAAGTTCCTGCAAAAAACGGCATGTTTTACTTTTGCATAAAATTGTTGGTTAGAAACTGACCAAGTTTGGTTTACCAATTGAAAACAAACTCATATGTACTCATTTTTAACATTTGTAACATTTTAACCCACTTTTACCCACCTCCGGCTCTAAATTCAAAGGTCTCAACGGCATGTACAAGTCCTGTTTTGTTTCCAGCAAACTTATTGAAATCAATTGCTGAATTACTATTAGGAAACGATCCGAATTGCAGGACAGAGAAACGAGAAGTGTCGGAGTCAACATCAAACTGTCTGTAAAATTAGAAAAGAATGTTTTAGTTTCAGCTTTAAACTTTTTTCTTAAAACTACTTGCTTCATCACAGACGCCGTGAAGTTAACAATCGACTTCCAGTTTTGACGGCCCACCGAAAGAGAAGAATCCAAAACAAAAATGGCATCCATAAACGCGTGCGGAGGACAAGGCTCTGAAAATAAAAATGTAAAAAATTACTTATCAAACTAAAATCTAAGCCCAGTAAATCTGCAGCCATTTCCGGCAAAATAGTAGGTTTATGTTTTAAGTTTTTTTTATTGATTTGTAGTAGCTTGTTCTCCTTTTTCTGTTGATTTTTTTTCTTGTCATTGCCCAAGAATAGTTGTACTTTTTATCTATATTATAGCAAGTACTTACTTTCACAACAACCGTCTTTTGTACTCCAATCCCAATCTGTTTCGTTGGCCTTTTCCTGGCATGTAAAAGTATGGGTTGGACTTCTTGAGTAGGTTGTCATGTCGGGGGAATCGCACACGATTTCACATTTGCTGTCTACGCTAAATTCGTTGTCTGAGCATTTATAAGTACCCCCTTGAACTGGATAAGGTGTTGAACACGGTTCTTTTATTTCTGAAAAACATTTGCATGTTGAATCAAATTGTTTACATTTTTAAATAAATCAGTCTATGATCATTAACGATTTTATAAGAAAGTGCCAAGCTGTTTCACAGGCAAAAACTATCGCCATAAGGTGCATGTAACATACCAGTGCATTGTGGGACGGGGTCGCTCCACATCGAAGTTTGTGCACCGTCTGCTACGCAAGTTGTTGATTTTCTTCCAACCAACTCATACCCTGAAATTTGAGTTTCTCGAATTTAAATTGATTGTTTTAAGTACATTGTATGAAAATTGTCGTATTAAGTGATTACACTCAGCAGAATAATGGCAAAAAGGTTTTGTAAACAAAAAACTGTACCTGGATTGCAGGTAAAGGAACATACACTGCCTCTTTCGTTCATATTTTCATCAAATTTGCACTCACGTCTTCCGTTGACGGGTGTACCTAATGGCCCACATGGGGAAATCCCTGTACAAAACACATTTGGGTTAACATGACAATAAAAAATGTGCCCTTATGCTTTCTTTCTTCCTACATTTCAATTAACTTCTTACAGTCAAAGTATAACAATGATTAAGCTCAATGCTACTCAATTGTATTCATGGTCCATTAGCGTGGTAAGAAATTTATACCTGAATTACAGTCAATTTGTAAGTTGCACTGGTCTTCATTGCAGCAACATCGACAGACTGAACTTGGTGACTTTACGTTGCATTGTGTAGGAAACCATGCAGGTTTAGTGTTCTAAAAAATGAGGTGCTTTGTTTACACGTCTTCATAGTCGAACAGTTCATCTTTTTAATGATATTTTAAAAGAAGGACCAACGATTTTTATTATTTTTTATACGATTATTTGATGAATTGCTACATTAAATTCATATTTTCACGAACCAAAAACAGCAATAAAATAATATTTAGCTGCGATACCTGTAGAAAGTTGTTGCCACAGGCCAAAGTCTGTTTACATCGCTTTGTCACCAAAACTCCGGGTTGAATTCTTCGAACTTCTGTTTGGCAAGCTTGCTGCAAATAAAAATATGGCGTTATTTTATGATATGTTTTATGATATGTCACTCTTGTTTATGTACCTGGTTAATATTGCATTGCTGGAGATGCCCTTTCTTCAGACAATCAGCATCGCTCCTTGCATTTTCGCACACCCAACATCTCAGTGCTATGCAAAAATAATAATAGTTTCATTTCGGTAAGACGTAGTATAAAATATCATTTCTTTGTTTTGTCTTTAAATACTAAACAACACAATTACGTTACCATCGAAACAGAATCGATAATGTAAACTGTCTTTAAAATGTTAAGAATTATCACACTTTTTGACCAAAATACGGAAAAATTCTCACCATTTCCACTGAGTGCAAAAAGGCACAACACTCCGGCAAGTAAGATAAATTTCATTTTCGTTATTTCGTCGTAGTATGAAACACAACGTTTAGCAAATAGTTATCACGTATACGTCGAATAAAATCTTGAACTGATTTGATCATTGCACACAGCAAACTTTTATAGCCAGCTGAACACGAAAAGCACGTTGTTTTCGAATCGAAACCCAGATAATTGTGGGTCCTTCTCTTCAAAATAGTCCCGTTCGTCGAAATACATCGAAATTTTACCAGCAGCTTTTAATTCGGATCAAGGTCTCACCACGTTACCTATTTCGTAATTGCAAATTAACAATATTGGTGTATATGTATTTATTTTCCTGCAAGAGTTCATATCGTTGACTTTTTTGTGGCTTTCCAACATTTTGTTAACATTCATATGTGATAAGTAATAACAATTTACATTTGACTTTGTGGTAATAGGTTATCGACAGTTTTAAAATCAACTTAAAGTGTTGTAGATCCGCTTCACAAACGAATCCGTACACTTCCTGTTTTCAGCAAGCAACAAATTTTTTGTTTGTTTGTTTTATTGTTTAAGAAATGCAACGGATTTCAAGTTATATCTCAAACTACAGCCTGGTTTTAAAAGCACCCTAATTTGGGGTTGTGATGGCTTATGTTAAAATGAACATTGAAGGAAACGATACAGTGGAGCTGCCTGTGTATTTGTGCAAAAAAGGCATGATCTTACTGTTTTTTTTTTACATTAAACATAGAACATAGACTCTTAACACGGGATAAGCTGCGTGTGCTAAGGTAAGCTATGAGGTTGCAAATAAGGGCTCGTCTTCTGTCAGTTTTCGTAGGCAAGAGTTATACTGAAATTTTATGACAGCTCAATGGGTACGAGTGAAAAAAGGTTGTGACCATTGGTATGAAATCTAGACTTCAGAATATTATTTGTAAAATACCGATTGTTTGGAAGTCTACGGCAAATGTTTCAATTTAAAAAATAAAGCAAATCCAAGAATCGGTGTGTTCAGAACGAAAATTATTAGCCTAACAGTCCACCCAAAGTATCATTTCTTTTCAGTCCAGAACTCGGATCTGTTTCTCAATTTGCAATCAAAAAAATTTTAAGGCATGTTTTGAAGAACCAATTAAACACCTGGAGGCAAAAACAAAAACCGCTTTGGGCCAGCAATCCTGTTATGACCGCTATAGTCATGTCATAATAGTAGCCGAAAGTACGTTACGCACGCATTGACGTTCGACATCTTAGTGAAAAATTTCCCGAAACTACAAGTTATTGCTTGATACCAATTCGATTTTTTCTATTTTTGCGTGTTTTCGATTTCGTTGTTGTTCGTATTCCTAAAAGAGTAGGTTGAGTTGAGTTGAGTAGGTTTCGGTTGCGTTGATTTAAAAAAAAATTCAGATTAAAATAAAATTAAAATTAACTTATGTACCGAAACTAAAATTGTAAAAAAAACAATGCAAAGTGTGGGGAACTCTGCTGGTTTGTGAAGGTATGATGTCACAGTCACGCACCAAAAGACCGAAAGACCTTATTT
Source organism: Phallusia mammillata (assembly GCF_965637545.1). Taxonomy (NCBI): domain Eukaryota; kingdom Metazoa; phylum Chordata; class Ascidiacea; order Phlebobranchia; family Ascidiidae; genus Phallusia; species Phallusia mammillata. Next base: position 11,247,395 of record NC_137258.1, read on the forward strand.
TTGTTTAGTGGACTTTTAACTGAGTAAGGCAAGACCTGAAAGTACATTATGTTTGTCACTGTTTTTGATGTGCCCAAAACATCATGAGGTTGTGGGAAAATATTGAAGTTTAAAATGTTACAATAAAACGCTTAAATCACAAGAATGTTTGGCCTAAAACAAAAATCTCGTACGTAGTTATTTAAGCGGTTACATAGTACAAAAATATGTTTTATTAAAATCGATTAGTTATAGGGGTTTGCTTGTTGTGATTGATACGTCACTGCACACAACTTCCAAAACTTCTGACGTTTTCGTAATTAATTCCGACGACATAAATAGTGCAAAGTTGGTATCACCTCAACGCTCTTACAGTCACACAACCATGTATCATAGAGTCAACATTTTTGAAAATATGTGACTTATGTAAACAGTATACCACATTGGTTAAATGGCAACAAACGTCTTGAAATAAATCTTTCATTTCATTTGAACCAAACCTTATTAGCTGTTTTGAGTTTCAATGATCAGAACCAACACCGCCTCAGGTGAAATACCCACCGAGGTGATTTTCGCACGGTTTTCACAAAAAGGTCAACGGATAACTACGCCATGATGTAACTGAAATACTTTAGCACTCAGCTTCTGCGTGATGTTTGCGTGACCAGTATCAAAACTGATTATTGTTAAAGCTGTTTAAGGATAATTTGTAAAGTTCGTCTGCCGTAATGGAAATCAAACATTATATCACGTAAATCCAATCAGGTGACCTTGTTTGTCGCAAATCAGGTTAATTTGAATATTGTCTTGAGATCAGTTTATACGTCGTTTTTGACTGCTTTAGGTCGGGTTCGGGTCGGGACCGGGTTTAGGTTTCTTCCGAATAAAACGGCCCTGATTCGGGCCTGGCTTCATACTCTGTGTCAGTATTTTAAAAAGTATATTTGACTATAGCGCTGCACGCTGCTGCGTACCAAAGTTATTTTAGGAAACAAAGTTTGTTTGTTTTAAATTACACGCAAATGTGGCATGGTTGTCGAAATTTCAATCAGTAGGCTATGTCGGAAAACAGGTTTTCCAAATTTCTGTTTCTGTTTACCGAGTAACAAACAAACCATTTATTGGGCAGTTACGTTTAGAACATTGTCAAAACTGACGAAGACCAAATTATAAGTTAGATGTTTCAACAAATGAGTTAAATGGTAATAGTTATGTCATCTTCGTCGTGACTGAGTTATTATGATTTGCTGCTTTCTAAAGATTAAGGAAAATTTAGGCAGCCTAAATCAAAAAAATAGCTCAACTTAAAATCGATCACAGAAATTGTAATTCATGTAGTTTATTTCCATTTTTAATGCAATGCAAAAAATGTATATCGGTATGTTGTGTGTTTGAAACTGCATAATTGCACTCTACCAAGACCATTTATCACAAAATAGATTCAAGTAGTTATATGTTCGATTGCAATGTAATTTAGATAAAAAATGTACGCAAATACGATAAGAACAGCCGAGTATGAAGTAGCGAGCGAAAACGCAACGCAGATAAGAAAGCAAACGAATGCATTTTCAAAAATAAAATACACGTAGGCCAATGTTACCAAAATTCACATACAGGAAGCTGTTTGGTTTCTGATTAGACATTTATGAAATGTGTGGACAAGAAACTTTTACTTGACTTCAAAGACGTATATTCAAACTACAAGGGCTTCCACAAAGACTTTCGCTCAAAGTTGTCGTAAACTGCTCGTTCAGTGCGAGGAAATCGTCTACCACAAATCTTCGATCGATGGAGCCAGCTATCTTCTCAAGTTGTTCTAAATCTAAATTATCGTTTCGTTGAGTCGGTTTCACTCCTACCGCGTACATCTGAAACATTGTAAATGGTTAAATATTTGACAGTGTCAACCCTATTCTCTATACTGGTCATAGACTTTGAAATGACATAAGACCTAAATGGAACTATTAAAATCGTCTTACTGCTGCAGACTGTAAATATTATCGTGGAAATTAAGCTGATTCAAACGTCTGTGTGCATTTAAACATATCAACAAGATTGCGTGCACAAATGCACAAAATAGCTTTTCCTTACCACAGCGTCGTCGGCTCGTATCTGTTGTGAAATGGCTTCAACGTTGTCTTCTGAAGCCCCATCAGTCACAACAATAACAACGTTTTTTACGTTAGGTCGGTCGCCGCTTTCAGGTTTTAAAAGTATGTCGCGAACATAGTTTAAAGCTCTGCCAATATAAGTTCCTGCAAAAAACGGCATGTTTTACTTTTGCATAAAATTTTTGGTTAGAAACTGACCAAGTTTGGTTTACCAATTGAAAACAAACTCATATGTACTCATTTTTAACATTTGTAACATTCTAACCCACTTTTACCCACCTCCGGCTCTAAATTCAAAGGTCTCAACGGCATGTACAAGTCCTGTTTTGTTTCCAGCAAACTTATTGAAATCAATTGCTGAATTACTATTAGGAAACGATCCGAATTGCAGGACAGAGAAACGAGAAGTGTCGGAGTCAACATCAAACTGTCTGTAAAATTAGAAAAGAATGTTTTAGTTTCAGCTTTAAACTTTTTTCTTAAAACTACTTGCTTCATCACAGACGCCGTGAAGTTAACAATCGACTTCCAGTTTTGACGGCCCACCGAAAGAGAAGAATCCAAAACAAAAATGGCATCCATAAACGCGTGCGGAGGACAAGGCTCTGAAAATAAAAATGTAAAAAATTACTTATCAAACTAAAATCTAAGCGCAGTAAATCTGCAGCCATTTCCGGCAAAATAGTAGGTTTATGTTTTAAGTTTTTTTTATTGATTTGTAGTAGCTTGTTCTCCTTTTTCTGTTGATTTTTTTTCTTGTCATTGCCCAAGAATAGTTGTACTTTTTATCTATATTATAGCAAGTACTTACTTTCACAACAACCGTCTTTTGTACTCCAATCCCAATCTGTTTCGTTGGCCTTTTCCTGGCATGTAAAAGTATGGGTTGGACTTCTTGAGTAGGTTGTCATGTCGGGGGAATCGCACACGATTTCACATTTGCTGTCTACGCTAAATTCGTTGTCTGAGCATTTATAAGTACCCCCTTGAACTGGATAAGGTGTTGAACACGGTTCTTTTATTTCTGAAAAACATTTGCATGTTGAATCAAATTGTTTACATTTTTAAATAAATCAGTCTATGATCATTAACGATTTTATAAGAAAGTGCCAAGCTGTTTCACAGGCAAAAACTATCGCCATAAGGTGCATGTAACATACCAGTGCATTGTGGGACGGGGTCGCTCCACATCGAAGTTTGTGCACCGTCTGCTACGCAAGTTGTTGATTTTCTTCCAACCAACTCATACCCTGAAATTTGAGTTTCTCGAATTTAAATTTATTGTTTTAAGTACATTGTATGAAAATTGTCGTATTAAGTGATTACACTCAGCAGAATAATGGCAAAAAGGTTTTGTAAACAAAAAACTGTACCTGGATTGCAGGTAAAGGAACATACACTGCCTCTTTCGTTCATATTTTCATCAAATTTGCACTCACGTCTTCCGTTGACGGGTGTACCTAATGGCCCACATGGGGAAATCCCTGTACAAAACACATTTGGGTTAACATGACAATAAAAAATGTGCCCTTATGCTTTCTTTCTTCCTACATTTCAATTAACTTCTTACAGTCAAAGTATAACAATGATTAAGCTCAATGCTACTCAATTGTATTCATGGTCCATTAGCGTGGTAAGAAATTTATACCTGAATTACAGTCAATTTGTAAGTTGCACTGGTCTTCATTGCAGCAACATCGACAGACTGAACTTGGTGACTTTACGTTGCATTGTGTAGGAAACCATGCAGGTTTAGTGTTCTAAAAAATGAGGTGCTTTGTTTACACGTCTTCATAGTTCAACAGTTCATCTTTTTAATGATATTTTAAAAGAAGGACCAACGATTTTTATTATTTTTTATACGATTATTTGATGAATTGCTACATTAAATTCATATTTTCACGAACCAAAAACAGCAATAAAATAATATTTAGCTGCGATACCTGTAGAAAGTTGTTGCCACAGGCCAAAGTCTGTTTACATCGCTTTGTCACCAAAACTCCGGGTTGAATTCTTCGAACTTCTGTTTGGCAAGCTTGCTGCAAATAAAAATATGGCGTTATTTTATGATATGTTTTATGATATGTCACTCTTGTTTATGTACCTGGTTAATATTGCATTGCTGGAGATGCCCTTTCTTCAGACAATCAGCATCGCTCCTTGCATTTTCGCACACCCAACATCTCAGTGCTATGCAAAAATAATAATAGTTTCATTTCGGTAAGACGTAGTATAAAATATCATTTCTTTGTTTTGTCTTTAAATACTAAACAACACAATTACGTTACCATCGAAACAGAATCGATAATGTAAACTGTCTTTAAAATGTTAAGAATTATCACACTTTTTGACCAAAATACGGAAAAATTCTCACCATTTCCACTGAGTGCAAAAAGGCACAACACTCCGGCAAGTAAGATAAATTTCATTTTCGTTATTTCGTCGTAGTATGAAACACAACGTTTAGCAAATAGTTATCACGTATACGTCGAATAAAATCTTGAACTGATTTGATCATTGCACACAGCAAACTTTTATAGCCAGCTGAACACGAAAAGCACGTTGTTTTCGAATCGAAACCCAGATAATTGTGGGTCCTTCTCTTCAAAATAGTCCCGTTCGTCGAAATACATCGAAATTTTACCAGCAGCTTTTAATTCGGATCAAGGTCTCACCACGTTACCTATTTCGTAATTGCAAATTAACAATATTGGTGTATATGTATTTATTTTCCTGCAAGAGTTCATATCGTTGACTTTTTTGTGGCTTTCCAACATTTTGTTAACATTCATATGTGATAAGTAATAACAATTTACATTTGACTTTGTGGTAATAGGTTATCGACAGTTTTAAAATCAACTTAAAGTGTTGTAGATCCGCTTCACAAACGAATCCGTACACTTCCTGTTTTCAGCAAGCAACAAATTTTTTGTTTGTTTGTTTTATTGTTTAAGAAATGCAACGGATTTCAAGTTATATCTCAAACTACAGCCTGGTTTTAAAAGCACCCTAATTTGGGGTTGTGATGGCTTATGTTAAAATGAACATTGAAGGAAACGATACAGTGGAGCTGCCTGTGTATTTGTGCAAAAAAGGCATGATCTTACTGTTTTTTTTTTACATTAAACATAGAACATAGACTCTTAACACGGGATAAGCTGCGTGTGCTAAGGTAAGCTATGAGGTTGCAAATAAGGGCTCGTCTTCTGTCAGTTTTCGTAGGCAAGAGTTATACTGAAATTTTATGACAGCTCAATGGGTACGAGTGAAAAAAGGTTGTGACCATTGGTATGAAATCTAGACTTCAGAATATTATTTGTAAAATACCGATTGTTTGGAAGTCTACGGCAAATGTTTCAATTTAAAAAATAAAGCAAATCCAAGAATCGGTGTGTTCAGAACGAAAATTATTAGCCTAACAGTCCACCCAAAGTATCATTTCTTTTCAGTCCAGAACTCGGATCTGTTTCTCAATTTGCAATCAAAAAAATTTTAGGCATGTTTTGAAGAACCAATTAAACACCTGGAGGCAAAAACAAAAACCGCTTTGGGCCAGCAATCCTGTTATGACCGCTATAGTCATGTCATAATAGTAGCCGAAAGTACGTTACGCACGCATTGACGTTCGACATCTTAGTGAAAAATTTCCCGAAACTACAAGTTATTGCTTGATACCAATTCGATTTTTTCTATTTTTGCGTGTTTTCGATTTCGTTGTTGTTCGTATTCCTAAAAGAGTAGGTTGAGTTGAGTTGAGTAGGTTTCGGTTGCGTTGATTTAAAAAAAAATTCAGATTAAAATAAAATTAAAATTAACTTATGTACCGAAACTAAAATTGTAAAAAAAACAATGCAAAGTGTGGGGAACTCTGCTGGTTTGTGAAGGTATGATGTCACAGTCACGCACCAAAAGACCGAAAGACCTTATTTTTGTTTAGTGGACTTTTAACTGAGTAAGGCAAGACCTGAAAGTACATTATGTTTGTCACTGTTTTTGATGTGCCCAAAACATCATGAGGTTGTGGGAAAATATTGAAGTTTAAAATGTTACAATAAAACGCTTAAATCACAAGAATGTTTGGCCTAAAACAAAAATCTCGTACGTAGTTATTTAAGCGGTTACATAGTACAAAAATATGTTTTATTAAAATCGATTAGTTATAGGGGTTTGCTTGTTGTGATTGATACGTCACTGCACACAACTTCCAAAACTTCTGAGGTTTTCGTAATTAATTCCGACGACATAAATAGTGCAAAGTTGGTATCACCTCAACGCTCTTACAGTCACACAACCATGTATCATAGAGTCAACATTTTTGAAAATATGTGACTTATGTAAACAGTATACCACATTGGTTAAATGGCAACAAACGTCTTGAAATAAATCTTTCATTTCATTTGAACCAAACCTTATTAGCTGTTTTGAGTTTCAATGATCAGAACCAACACCGCCTCAGGTGAAATACCCACCGAGGTGATTTTCGCACGGTTTTCACAAAAAGGTCAACGGATAACTACGCCATGATGTAACTGAAATACTTTAGCACTCAGCTTCTGCGTGATGTTTGCGTGACCAGTATCAAAACTGATTATTGTTAAAGCTGTTTAAGGATAATTTGTAAAGTTCGTCTGCCGTAATGGAAATCAAACATTATATCACGTAAATCCAATCAGGTGACCTTGTTTGTCGCAAATCAGGTTAATTTGAATATTGTCTTGAGATCAGTTTATACGTCGTTTTTGACTGCTTTAGGTCGGGTTCGGGTCGGGACCGGGTTTAGGTTTCTTCCGAATAAAACGGCCCTGATTCGGGCCTGGCTTCATACTCTGTGTCAGTATTTTAAAAAGTATATTTGACTATAGCGCTGCACGCTGCTGCGTACCAAAGTTATTTTAGGAAACAAAGTTTGTTTGTTTTAAATTACACGCAAATGTGGCATGGTTGTCGAAATTTCAATCAGTAGGCTATGTCGGAAAACAGGTTTTCCAAATTTCTGTTTCTGTTTACCGAGTAACAAACAAACCATTTATTGGGCAGTTACGTTTAGAACATTGTCAAAACTGACGAAGACCAAATTATAAGTTAGATGTTTCAACAAATGAGTTAAATGGTAATAGTTATGTCATCTTCGTCGTGACTGAGTTATTATGATTTGCTGCTTTCTAAAGATTAAGGAAAATTTAGGCAGCCTAAATCAAAAAAATAGCTCAACTTAAAATCGATCACAGAAATTGTAATTCATGTAGTTTATTTCCATTTTTAATGCAATGCAAAAAATGTATATCGGTATGTTGTGTGTTTGAAACTGCATAATTGCACTCTACCAAGACCATTTATCACAAAATAGATTCAAGTAGTTATATGTTCGATTGCAATGTAATTTAGATAAAAAATGTACGCAAATACGATAAGAACAGCCGAGTATGAAGTAGCGAGCGAAAACGCAACGCAGATAAGAAAGCAAACGAATGCATTTTCAAAAATAAAATACACGTAGGCCAATGTTACCAAAATTCACATACAGGAAGCTGTTTGGTTTCTGATTAGACATTTATGAAATGTGTGGACAAGAAACTTTTACTTGACTTCAAAGACGTATATTCAAACTACAAGGGCTTCCACAAAGACTTTCGCTCAAAGTTGTCGTAAACTGCTCGTTCAGTGCGAGGAAATCGTCTACCACAAATCTTCGATCGATGGAGCCAGCTATCTTCTCAAGTTGTTCTAAATCTAAATTATCGTTTCGTTGAGTCGGTTTCACTCCTACCGCGTACATCTGAAACATTGTAAATGGTTAAATATTTGACAGTGTCAACCCTATTCTCTATACTGGTCATAGACTTTGAAATGACATAAGACCTAAATGGAACTATTAAAATCGTCTTACTGCTGCAGACTGTAAATATTATCGTGGAAATTAAGCTGATTCAAACGTCTGTGTGCATTTAAACATATCAACAAGATTGCGTGCACAAATGCACAAAATAGCTTTTCCTTACCACAGCGTCGTCGGCTCGTATCTGTTGTGAAATGGCTTCAACGTTGTCTTCTGAAGCCCCATCAGTCACAACAATAACAACGTTTTTTACGTTAGGTCGGTCGCCGCTTTCAGGTTTTAAAAGTATGTCGCGAACATAGTTTAAAGCTCTGCCAATATAAGTTCCTGCAAAAAACGGCATGTTTTACTTTTGCATAAAATTTTTGGTTAGAAACTGACCAAGTTTGGTTTACCAATTGAAAACAAACTCATATGTACTCATTTTTAACATTTGTAACATTCTAACCCACTTTTACCCACCTCCGGCTCTAAATTCAAAGGTCTCAACGGCATGTACAAGTCCTGTTTTGTTTCCAGCAAACTTATTGAAATCAATTGCTGAATTACTATTAGGAAACGATCCGAATTGCAGGACAGAGAAACGAGAAGTGTCGGAGTCAACATCAAACTGTCTGTAAAATTAGAAAAGAATGTTTTAGTTTCAGCTTTAAACTTTTTTCTTAAAACTACTTGCTTCATCACAGACGCCGTGAAGTTAACAATCGACTTCCAGTTTTGACGGCCCACCGAAAGAGAAGAATCCAAAACAAAAATGGCATCCATAAACGCGTGCGGAGGACAAGGCTCTGAAAATAAAAATGTAAAAAATTACTTATCAAACTAAAATCTAAGCGCAGTAAATCTGCAGCCATTTCCGGCAAAATAGTAGGTTTATGTTTTAAGTTTTTTTTATTGATTTGTAGTAGCTTGTTCTCCTTTTTCTGTTGATTTTTTTTCTTGTCATTGCCCAAGAATAGTTGTACTTTTTATCTATATTATAGCAAGTACTTACTTTCACAACAACCGTCTTTTGTACTCCAATCCCAATCTGTTTCGTTGGCCTTTTCCTGGCATGTAAAAGTATGGGTTGGACTTCTTGAGTAGGTTGTCATGTCGGGGGAATCGCACACGATTTCACATTTGCTGTCTACGCTAAATTCGTTGTCTGAGCATTTATAAGTACCCCCTTGAACTGGATAAGGTGTTGAACACGGTTCTTTTATTTCTGAAAAACATTTGCATGTTGAATCAAATTGTTTACATTTTTAAATAAATCAGTCTATGATCATTAACGATTTTATAAGAAAGTGCCAAGCTGTTTCACAAGCAAAAACTATCGCCATAAGGTGCATGTAACATACCAGTGCATTGTGGGACGGGGTCGCTCCACATCGAAGTTTGTGCACCGTCTGCTACGCAAGTTGTTGATTTTCTTCCAACCAACTCATACCCTGAAATTTGAGTTTCTCGAATTTAAATTTATTGTTTTAAGTACATTGTATGAAAATTGTCGTATTAAGTGATTACACTCAGCAGAATAATGGCAAAAAGGTTTTGTAAACAAAAAACTGTACCTGGATTGCAGGTAAAGGAACATACACTGCCTCTTTCGTTCATATTTTCATCAAATTTGCACTCACGTCTTCCGTTGACGGGTGTACCTAATGGCCCACATGGGGAAATCCCTGTACAAAACACATTTGGGTTAACATGACAATAAAAAATGTGCCCTTATGCTTTCTTTCTTTCTACATTTCAATTAACTTCTTACAGTCAAAGTATAACAATGATTAAGCTCAATGCTACTCAATTGTATTCATGGTCCATTAGCGTGGTAAGAAATTTATACCTGAATTACAGTCAATTTGTAAGTTGCACTGGTCTTCATTGCAGCAACATCGACAGACTGAACTTGGTGACTTTACGTTGCATTGTGTAGGAAACCATGCAGGTTTAGTGTTCTAAAAAATGAGGTGCTTTGTTTACACGTCTTCATAGTTCAACAGTTCATCTTTTTAATGATATTTTAAAAGAAGGACCAACGATTTTTATTATTTTTTATACGATTATTTGATGAATTGCTACATTAAATTCATATTTGCACGAACCAAAAACAGCAATAAAATAATATTTAGCTGCGATACCTGTAGAAAGTTGTTGCCACAGGCCAAAGTCTGTTTACATCGCTTTGTCACCAAAACTCCGGGTTGAATTCTTCGAACTTCTGTTTGGCAAGCTTGCTGCAAATAAAAATATGGCGTTATTTTATGATATGTTTTATGATATGTCACTCTTGTTTATGTACCTGGTTAATATTGCATTGCTGGAGATGCCCTTTCTTCAGACAATCAGCATCGCTCCTTGCATTTTCGCACACCCAACATCTCAGTGCTATGCAAAAATAATAATAGTTTCATTTCGGTAAGACGTAGTATAAAATATCATTTCTTTGTTTTGTCTTTAAATACTAAACAACACAATTACGTTACCATCGAAACAGAATCGATAATGTAAACTGTCTTTAAAATGTTAAGAATTATCACACTTTTTGACCAAAATACGGAAAAATTCTCACCATTTCCACTGAGTGCAAAAAGGCACAACACTCCGGCAAGTAAGATAAATTTCATTTTCGTTATTTCGTCGTAGTATGAAACACAACGTTTAGCAAATAGTTATCACGTATACGTCGAATAAAATCTTGAACTGATTTGATCATTGCACACAGCAAACTTTTATAGCCAGCTGAACACGAAAAGCACGTTGTTTTCGAATCGAAACCCAGATAATTGTGGGTCCTTCTCTTCAAAATAGTCCCGTTCGTCGAAATACATCGAAATTTTACCAGCAGCTTTTAATTCGGATCAAGGTCTCACCACGTTACCTATTTCGTAATTGCAAATTAACAATATTGGTGTATATGTATTTATTTTCCTGCAAGAGTTCATATCGTTGACTTTTTTGTGGCTTTCCAACATTTTGTTAACATTCATATGTGATAAGTAATAACAATTTACATTTGACTTTGTGGTAATAGGTTATCGACAGTTTTAAAATCAACTTAAAGTGTTGTAGATCCGCTTCACAAACGAATCCGTACACTTCCTGTTTTCAGCAAACAACAAATTTTTTGTTTGTTTGTTTTATTGTTTAAGAAATGCAACGGATTTCAAGTTATATCTCAAACTACAGCCTGGTTTTAAAAGCACCCATTGGTATGAAATCTAGATTTCAGAATATTATTTGTAAAATACCGATTTTTTGGAAGTCTACGGCAAATGTTTCAATTTAAAAAATAAAGCAAATCCAAGAATCGGTGTGTTCAGAACGAAAATTATTAGCCTAACAGTCCACCCAAAGTATCATTTCTTTTCAGTCCAGAACTCGGATCTGTTTCTCAATTTGCAATCAAAAAAATTTTAAGGCATGTTTTGAAGAACCAATTAAACACCTGGAGGCAAAAACAAAAACCGCTTTGGGCCAGCAATCCTGTTATGACCGCTATAGTCATGTCATAATAGTAGCCGAAAGTACGTTACGCACGCATTGACGTTCGACATCTTAGTGAAAAATTTCCCGAAACTACAAGTTATTGCTTGATACCAATTCGATTTTTTCTATTTTTGCGTGTTTTCGATTTCGTTGTTGTTCGTATTCCTAAAAGAGTAGGTTGAGTTGAGTTGAGTAGGTTTCGGTTGCGTTGATTTTAAAAAAAAATTCAGATTAAAATAAAATTAAAATTAACTTATGTACCGAAACTAAAATTGTAAAAAAAAAACAATGCAAAGTGTGGGGAACTCTGCTGGTTTGTGAAGGTATGATGTCACAGTCACGCACCAAAAGACCGAAAGACCTTATTTTTGTTTAGTGGACTTTTAACTGAGTAAGGCAAGACCTGAAAGTACATTATGTTTGTCACTGTTTTTGATGTGCCCAAAACATCATGAGGTTGTGGGAAAATATTGAAGTTTAAAATGTTACAATAAAACGCTTAAATCACAAGAATGTTTGGCCTAAAACAAAAATCTCGTACGTAGTTATTTAAGCGGTTACATAGTACAAAAATATGTTTTATTAAAATCGATTAGTTATAGGGGTTTGCTTGTTGTGATTGATACGTCACTGCACACAACTTCCAAAACTTCTGAGGTTTTCGTAATTAATTCCGACGACATAAATAGTGCAAAGTTGGTATCACCTCAACGCTCTTACAGTCACACAACCATGTATCATAGAGTCAACATTTTTGAAAATATGTGACTTATGTAAACAGTATACCACATTGGTTAAATGGCAACAAACGTCTTGAAATAAATCTTTCATTTCATTTGAACCAAACCTTATTAGCTGTTTTGAGTTTCAATGATCAGAACCAACACCGCCTCAGGTGAAATACCCACCGAGGTGATTTTCGCACGGTTTTCACAAAAAGGTCAACGGATAACTACGCCATGATGTAACTGAAATACTTTAGCACTCAGCTTCTGCGTGATGTTTGCGTGACCAGTATCAAAACTGATTATTGTTAAAGCTGTTTAAGGATAATTTGTAAAGTTCGTCTGCCGTAATGGAAATCAAACATTATATCACGTAAATCCAATCAGGTGACCTTGTTTGTCGCAAATCAGGTTAATTTGAATATTGTCTTGAGATCAGTTTATACGTCGTTTTTGACTGCTTTAGGTCGGGTTCGGGTCGGGACCGGGTTTAGGTTTCTTCCGAATAAAACGGCCCTGATTCGGGCCTGGCTTCATACTCTGTGTCAGTATTTTAAAAAGTATATTTGACTATAGCGCTGCACGCTGCTGCGTACCAAAGTTATTTTAGGAAACAAAGTTTGTTTGTTTTAAATTACACGCAAATGTGGCATGGTTGTCGAAATTTCAATCAGTAGGCTATGTCGGAAAACAGGTTTTCCAAATTTCTGTTTCTGTTTACCGAGTAACAAACAAACCATTTATTGGGCAGTTACGTTTAGAACATTGTCAAAACTGACGAAGACCAAATTATAAGTTAGATGTTTCAACAAATGAGTTAAATGGTAATAGTTATGTCATCTTCGTCGTGACTGAGTTATTATGATTTGCTGCTTTCTAAAGATTAAGGAAAATTTAGGCAGCCTAAATCAAAAAAATAGCTCAACTTAAAATCGATCACAGAAATTGTAATTCATGTAGTTTATTTCCATTTTTAATGCAATGCAAAAAATGTATATCGGTATGTTGTGTGTTTGAAACTGCATAATTGCACTCTACCAAGACCATTTATCACAAAATAGATTCAAGTAGTTATATGTTCGATTGCAATGTAATTTAGATAAAAAATGTACGCAAATACGATAAGAACAGCCGAGTATGAAGTAGCGATCGAAAACGCAACGCAGATAAGAAAGCAAACGAATGCATTTTCAAAAATAAAATACACGTAGGCCAATGTTACCAAAATTCACATACAGGAAGCTGTTTGGTTTCTGATTAGACATTTATGAAATGTGTGGACAAGAAACTTTTACTTGACTTCAAAGACGTATATTCAAACTACAAGGGCTTCCACAAAGACTTTCGCTCAAAGTTGTCGTAAACTGCTCGTTCAGTGCGAGGAAATCGTCTACCACAAATCTTCGATCGATGGAGCCAGCTATCTTCTCAAGTTGTTCCAAATCTAAATTATCGTTTCGTTGAGTCGGTTTCACTCCTACCGCGTACATCTGAAACATTGTAAATGGTTAAATATTTGACAGTGTCAACCCTATTCTCTATACTGGTCATAGACTTTGAAATGACATAAGACCTAAATGGAACTATTAAAATCGTCTTACTGCTGCAGACTGTAAATATTATCGTGGAAATTAAGCTGATTCAAACGTCTGTGTGCATTTAAACATATCAACAAGATTGCGTGCACGAAATAGCTTTTCCTTACCACAGCGTCGTCGGCTCGTATCTGTTGTGAAATGGCTTCAACGTTGTCTTCTGAAGCCCCATCAGTCACAACAATAACAACGTTTTTTACGTTAGGTCGGTCGCCGCTTTCAGGTTTTAAAAGTGTGTCGCGAACATAGTTTAAAGCTCTGCCAATATAAGTTCCTGCAAAAAACGGCATGTTTTACTTTTGCATAAAATTTTTGGTTAGAAACTGACCAAGTTTGGTTTACCAATTGAAAACAAGCTCATATGTACTCATTTTTAACATTTGTAACATTCTAACCCACTTTTACCCACCTCCGGCTCTAAATTCAAAGGTCTCAACGGCATGTACAAGTCCTGTTTTGTTTCCAGCAAACTTATTGAAATCAATTGCTGAATTACTATTAGGAAACGATCCGAATTGCAGGACAGAGAAACGAGAAGTGTCGGAGTCAACATCAAACTGTCTGTAAAATTAGAAAAGAATGTTTTAGTTTCAGCTTTAAACTTTTTTCTTAAAACTACTTGCTTTATCACAGACGCCGTGAAGTTAACAATCGACTTCCAGTTTTGACGGCCCACCGAAAGAGAAGAATCCAAAACAAAAATGGCATCCATAAACGCGTGCGGAGGACAAGGCTCTGAAAATAAAAATGTAAAAAATTACTTATCAAACTAAAATCTAAGCCCAGTAAATCTGCAGCCATTTCCGGCAAAATAGTAGGTTTATGTTTACAGTTTTTTTTATTGATTTGTAGTGGCTTGTTCTCCTTTTTCTGTTGATTTTTTTTCTTGTCATTGCCCAAGAATAGTTGTACTTTTTATCTATATTATAGCAAGTACTTACTTTCACAACAACCGTCTTTTGTACTCCAATCCCAATCTGTTTCGTTGGCCTTTTCCTGGCATGTAAAAGTATGGGTTGGACTTCTTGAGTAGGTTGTCATGTCGGGGGAATCGCACACGATTTCACATTTGCTGTCTACGCTAAATTCGTTGTCTGAGCATTTATAAGTACCCCCTTGAACTGGATAAGGTGTTGAACACGGTTCTTTTATTTCTGAAAAACATTTGCATGTTGAATCAAATTGTTTACATTTTTAAATAAATCAGTCTATGATCATTAACGATTTTATAAGAAAGTGCCAAGCTGTTTCACAGGCAAAAACTATCGCCATAAGGTGCATGTAACATACCAGTGCATTGTGGGACGGGGTCGCTCCACATCGAAGTTTGTGCACCGTCTGCTACGCAAGTTGTTGATTTTCTTCCAACCAACTCATACCCTGAAAATTAAGTTTCTCAAATTTAAATTTATTGTTTTAAGTACATTGTATGAAAATTGTCGTATTAAGTAATTACACTCAGTATAATGATGGCAAAAAGGTTTTGTAAACAAAAAACTCCACCTGGATTGCAGGTAAAGGAACATACACTGCCTCTTTCGTTCATATTTTCATCAAATTTGCACTCACGTCTTCCGTTGACGGGTGTACCTAATGGCCCACATGGGGAAATCCCTGTACAAAACACATTTGGGTTAAAGTGACAATAAAAAATGTGCCCTTATACTTTCTTTCTTTCTACATTTCAATTAACTTCTTACAGTCAAAGTATAACAATGATTGAGCTCAATGCTAATCAATTGTATACATGAAATTACTGTGGTAAGAAATTTATACCTGAATTGCAATCAATTTGTAAGTTGCACTGGTCTTCATTGCAGCAACATCGACAGACTGAACTTGGTGACTTTACGTTGCATTGCGTAGGAAACCATGCAGGTTTAGTGTTCTAAAAAATTAGGTGTTTTGCTTACACGTCTTTATAGTTCAACAGTTCATCTTTTTAGGCGATTGTTTAAAAGAAGGACAAACGATTTGACGATTATTTGATGAAACGTTGCGACATTTAATTCATATTTACACGAACCCAACAAGAATAAAATATTATTTAGCTACCACACCTGTAGAAAGTTGTTGCCACAAGCCAAAGTCTGTTTACATCGCTTTGTTACCAAAACTCCGGGTTGCATTCTTCGAACTTCTGTTTGGCAAGCTTGCTGCAAATAAAAATATGGCGATATATTATTTTTGCTTGATGATATGTCACTCCTGTGCATGTACCTGGTTAAAATCGCATTGTTGGAGATGCCCTTTCTTCAGACAATCAGCATCGCTTCTTGCATTTTCGCACACCCAACATCTCAGTGCTATGCAAAAATATTAGTTTTCGGTAATACGTATTTCATTTCGGTAAAACGTGGTATATAAAATGTCATTTATTTGTTATGTCATTAAATAAATAAAAACTCAATTACTTTAACATCGAAACAGAATCGAAAATGTTAACTGTCAAATAAAGGTAGAAAAGCAATCACACTTTTTGACAAAATACGGAAAAGTTCTTACCATTTCCACTGAGAGCAAAAAAGCACAACACTCCGGCAAGTAATATAAATTTCATCTTCGTTATTTCGTCGCAGTGTGAAACACAACGTTTGACAAATTATCATGTAAGTTATACGTCGAATAAAATCATAGAGTGAATTGAACATTGCACACAGCAAACTTTTATAGCCAGCTGAACACGAAAAACAGGTTATTTTCGAATCGAAACCCAGATGATTGCGGGTCCTCATCCAGAATAATTCGCTTAGCCATAATAACAATGAAATTTTACCAGTAGCTTTTAATTCGGATTAAGGTCAGACCGCGTTACG
Organism: Phallusia mammillata; assembly: GCF_965637545.1. Classification (NCBI taxonomy): domain Eukaryota; kingdom Metazoa; phylum Chordata; class Ascidiacea; order Phlebobranchia; family Ascidiidae; genus Phallusia; species Phallusia mammillata. Next base: position 11,263,931 of record NC_137258.1, read on the forward strand.
TATTTCTCAAGTGCAAATCAACAATATTGTTGTAGCTTATTTTTATTTATTTCGTTGCAAGCATTCATATTGTAGACTATTTTGGGGCTTTCCAATATTTTGTTAATATTAACAAAAAATATATGTGATAAGTAATAACAGTTTTATCTGACTTTGTGGTAATAGGCTAAACGACAGTCGCGCATGCCAAATCGCAGATATCTAACACGTTTTAAAAACCAACTTATAGTGTAGCAAATCCGCTTCACAAACGAATCCGTACACTTCATATTTTCAGCAAGCAATTAATTTGTTTGTTTGTTTTATTGTTTAAGAAATTCATGTCCCCACGGATTTCAAATTATATCTCAAACTATAGCCTGGTTTTGAAAGCACCCTTTAATATTTGGGGTTGTAATGGCTTGTGTTAAAATGGACATTGAATGAAACGATACTGTATAGCTGCCTGCATTTTTGTCCAAAAACGTGGCGTGCTGTTTGTTGTTTTATTTTTTACATGAAACATACAACACAGATTCTTAACACGGAATATGCTGCGTGTGCTAAGGTAAGCTATGAGTTTCCAAATAAAGGCTCGTCTTCCGTCAGATTTTGTAGGCAAGACTTTTAATGGAAGTGTATGACAGCTCAATGCGTACGAGTGCAAACAAGTTGTGACCATTGGCATGAAATCTAGAATCCAGAATATTATGCGAATTGTAAAAATGTCGATTTTTTTCTGAAGTCTACGGTAAATATTTCAGTTAAAAAAATAGCATATCCAAGAATCGGTCTTTTTAGAAAGAAAATTATTAGCCCAACAGTCCAGCCAATTATCATTTCTTTTCAGTCCCGAATTCTGATATGTTGGTCAATTTGCAATCGAAAAACAAATTTGAGACATATTTCAAAGAACCAATTAAACACCTGGAGGCAAAAACAAAAACCGCTTTGGGCTAGCAATCCTTTATGGCCGAATGACCGAAAGAACATTACGCGTCGATTGCCTTTCGACATCTTAATGCAAAATTTCCCGAAACTACAAGTTTGGCTTGATACCAATTCGATTTTTTTCTATTTTGGCGCGTTTTCGATTTCGTTGTTGTTCGTATTCGTAAAAGAGTAGGTTGAGTTGAGTTGAGTAGGTTTCGGTTGCGTGGTCTTTTATTGGATTTCTGGAAAATGTTTCATCAAAACTTTTAAAATTAAATAAATTAAAATTTTCTACCGAAACTAAACTTGTAAAATACAATACAAAGTGTGGGGAACTCTGTCGGTCTGGATTAATCAGTTTTCCCTAGGGCGCAGATTTGTGAATGGTCTTGGTTCAGTGCAATTGTGCAGTTTAGAACAGACAACATACTAGAGTAAATAATACACTTTTCCACGACGTGGTTTTGCCTCAGCTGCATGACATCCATGAACAACATTTCATTACTGTACACTGCTTAGTTGATTCCTGTCACACCGGATCAAAGTTGTAATCGGGCTTAAAATTTGGGACCGAAGCCGGCCTGTACCCGATTCTTTTTTGAGAAGCCTGTGACCTTGAACAAGGCGTTTTATGGCTTTCAGGTCCGGCAACTTACAGCTACATAGCTAGTTAATAATATTTTTAAACATATAAGGTTTGAAGTCAGGCCCGAATCAAGCCCGCTTTTTGGAAGAAATCTAAGCCCGGCCCGACTTAAAACCCTGCATCAGATGTTTCTTTACAGGAAACCGATTTCAAAAGATGTATAAACTGAATTCAAAGACCATATCAAAATTAACTTCGTTTCAGCCCACTTTAAATAAATGCAACAAACAAAGTCAACTGATTGAATTTTCGTGATATAATGTTTGATTTCCATTACGGCAGACAAAGTTTGCAATAATCCTTAAACAGCTTTTGCATTAATCAGTTTTGATACTGGTCATGCAAACAAAAAAACTAAGTGCTAAGGCATCTTAGTTACTTCATCGCATAGTTATTCGTTGACCCTTTTCTGAAATCGGTGCCAAAATCACCTCGGTGGGTATATCACTTGAGGCGGTGTTTGCTGTGTAGACGTTATATTCCGAAAGCTGGTGAGGATTGTTGAAACTCACAAGTAATAAGGTTTGATTCAAGCAAAATATGTTATGATATATTTCAAGTGATTATTGACGTAGCAATCCTCGTGCTATCATAACAAGTTAACTCCGAAAACTAACAAATAAATATTAATAAAACATATTTTTTGTAAGCGTACTACTAAGTGCTAAAACAACTGCGTATGCGATGCGAGATTTAGGTTTTGTGCCAGAAATTTTTGTGATTCAAGCCTTTTTTGTAAAATATTATTGGTAATTCGTGCCTACTCCCCTACTTTTTAAATGCTTGGGCATATTTTTTTTCCAATTCAAATTAATTGCATATTCAAGTCATTTTCACAGATATATTCAGCTACAAAAATTGTAAACTTTAACATTTTTATACAAGCTCATAAAGTTTTGTGCACATTAAAAAGACTGACAAACATAATGTACTGATAGGCCTACATTTCCCTTATTAATGCGCACTTAAAAATTGAAGTCCACTACACAAAAACGAAGTCTTTCGGTCTTTTGGTGCGTGACTGTGTGATATCATACTTATTAATCCATACAGTTAAACAGATTTTTTTAAGTTTAGTTTTGGTTGACAAATTTAATTTCATTTTAATCTGAAAGTTTTTGTGAAATACTTGCCAGAAATCCAATAAAAAAACAATGCAACCGAAACCTGATGAACTTGACCTACTCTTATACGAATACGAACAACAACGAAATCGAAAACGCGAAAAATCGAAAAATCGAATTGGTATCAAGCAACACTTGTAGTTTCGGGAAATTTTGCACTAAGATGTCGAAAGTCAATGCATGCGTAATGTACTTTCGGCTACTATTATGATATGACTATAGCGGTCATAACAGGACTGCTAGCCCAAGGCGGTTTTTGTTTTTCCCTCCAGGTGTTTACATACTTCTACGAAACATTTCGGAAAAGTTTCTTGATTGCAAATTGACAAATAGATCCGAATTCTGGAGTGAAAATAATTGATACTTTAGCTGGACTGTTCGGCTAATAATTTTCGTTCAAATCTCACCGCTTTTGGAACATGCTATATTTTTTAAATTGAAATATTTACCGTAGACTTCTGAAAAAATCGGCAATTTTACAATTGAGTCAAGATTTCATACCAATGGTCACAACTTATTTGCACTCGTACTCATTGGGCTGTCATAAAATTCCATTATAAGTCTTGCCTACAAAAACTGACAGAAGACGAACCCTTATTTGAAAACTCATAGCTTACCTTAGCACACGCAGCATATTCCGTGTTAAGATTCTGTGTTGTAGGTATGTCTAATGTAAAACAGTAAGATCATACCTTTTTTGCACAAATACGCAGGCTGCTATACTGTATCGTTTCCTTCAATATTAATTTTAACATAAGCCGTCACAACCCCAAATATTTGAGGGTGCTTTGAAAACCATGCCATATTTTGAGATATAATTGAAAATCCGTTAGGACAGTGGTAGGCAACAACCGTTCCGCGGCCCGGTACCGGTTCGCGAGGAGCTCGTTACCGGGCCACGTAGTTTTTCAGGTTAAATGCTTTAAAACATTTTGCCCATGTATCCCGCTGACGATCAACTAATTTAGGCGTTTTAATCGCTAAATATTTACGGTTTTGTAAAGGCCGGTCCGCGATAAAATTTCAGTTTCACAAACGGTCGGCAGTACACAAAAGGTTGCCGACCCATGCGTTAGGACATGAATTTCTTAAACAAAAAAACAAACAAACAAACAACCACATTAGGCTAGTTGCTTGCTAAAAACATGAAGTGTATAGATTTGGATTTGCTACACTTTAAGTTGATTTTAAAGCGTGTTGAAAATATGCTTTTTGACATGCGCGAGTGTCGATTATCCTATTACCACAAAGTTAAATGTAAATTGTTATTACTTATCACATATATTTCTTGTGAATGTTAACAAAATGTTGGAAAGACAATTAGCCCACAATTAAATGCGTGCAACGAAATAAAAGCAACTGATAAAACTTAAATGCGTGCAATCCGAATAAAAGCAACTCGTAAAAGTTCGTTGTTATTATGACTAAGCGAATTATTCTTAGGATCAGGACTCGCAATTATCTGGGTTTCGATTCCGAAATAACGTGTTTTTCGTGTTCAGCTGGCTATAAAAGTTTGCTGTTTGCAATGTTCAAATCAGTTCATAACTTTATTCGACGTATACGTGATAACTATTTGTCAAACGTTGTGTTTCATACTGCGACGAAACAACGAAAATGAAATTTATCTTACTTGCCGGAGTGGTGTGCCTTTTTGCACTCAGTGGAAATGGTGAGAATTTTACCTTATTTTGATTGAATAGTGTGATTACTTTCTAAAATTTAAATATCAGTTTACATGTTCTCGATTCTGTTTCGATGTAAACGTAATAGTATTTAATGACAAAACAAAAAATGATGTTTTTCACTACGTCTTACTGAAATGAAACATTATTATTTTTGCATAGCACTGAGATGTTGGGTGTGCGAAAATGCAAGGAGCAATGCTGATTGTCTGATGAGAGGGCATCTCCAACAATGTGATATTAACCAGGTACATACACAAAAGTGACTTATTATAAAACATACAGTGCTATTGTCATATTTTTGTTTGCAGCAAGCTTGCCAAACAGAAGTTCGAAGACTTCAACCTGGAATTTCGGTAACAAAGCGATGTAAACAAACTTCCGCTTGTGGCAACAACTTTCATCAGGTATCGCATCAAAATAATTTCTCATTGCGCACAATGGATGGTATGGCTCGTGTAAATATGAATTAAATGTAGCAATGTTTAAAAAAAATCAAATAATCGTAAAATTGTTCACCCTTTTAAAAATTCCCAAAAAATGATGAATTATAAAACGTGTAAGCAAAACACCTCGTTTTTTAGAACCCTAAACCTGCATGGTCTCCTACGCAATGCAACATGAAATCACCAAGTTCAGTCTGTCGATGTTGCTGCAATGAAGACCAGTGTAACTCACAATCTCTTGACTGTAACTCAGGTATAAATTTCTTACCACGCTACAGATCTTAATGTAGACAACTCGGTAGCATCGGGCTTAATTTGTGTTGCTTTGACTGCAACAAGATTGTTAAAAAATGATTAGAAAAAAGATCGAAGTCGCAGTTTTTATTGTCACAATAACCCGACTGTGCTTTGTACAGGAATTTCCCCATGTGGGCCATTAGGTACACCAGTCAACGGAAGACGTGAGTGTAAATTTGATGAAAATATGAGCGAAAGAGGCAGTGTATGTTCCTTTACCTGCAATCCAGGTAGCGTTTTTTTGTTTTTAAAGCATTTTGTAACCATTATGCTGAGTGTAATCACTAATACGACAGTTTTCATACATTATACTTAAAACATTAAATTACTATCGAGAACCTTAATTTTCAGGATATGAGTTGGTTGGAACCAAATCAACAACTTGCGTAGCTGATGCGGCTCAAACATCGATGTGGAGCGACCCCGTCCCACAATGCACTGGTATGTTACATGCACCTTATGGCGATATATTTTACTTGTGACAAAAAGCTTGGCACTTTATTATAAAGATCAACCAGAAGTAAAATAATCGCAACTAGGTTTGTTTACAAAATTGTAAACAATTGTGATCAAAACATGCAAAGGTTTTTCAGAAATAAAAGAACCGTGTTCAACACCTCATCCAGTCCAAGGTGGAACTTATAAATGCTCAGACAACGAATTTAGCCTAGACAGCAAATGTGAAATCGTGTGCGATTCCCCCGACATGATAACTTACTCAAGAAGTCCAACCCATACTTTTACATGCGAGGAGAAGACTAATCAAACAGATTGGAATTGGAGTACAAAAGACGGTTGTTGTGAAAGTAAGTACTTGTTATAATATTGATAAAAAGTACAATTATTCTTTGGCAATGACAAGAAGAAAAATTCAACTGAAAAAACGTGTAACTAGCCATTAAAAAATCAATAACAAACTCTTAAAATATACACCTACTATTTTGCAAGGAATGGCTGCATTTACTGAGCTTAGGTCTAAGTTGTAGGTTTAGAAGAAAGTAAGGAAAAGAAAGTAGGTTACATTTTTTTCTTTTCAGAGCCCTGTCCTCCGCACGCGTTTATGGATGCCATTTTTGTTTTGGATTCTTCTCTTTCGGTGGGCCGTCAAAACTGGAAGTCGATTGTTAACTTCACGGCGTCTGTGATGAAGCAAGTAGTTTTGGGAAAAAAGTTTAAAGCTGAAACTAAAACATTCTTTTCTAATTTTACAGACAGTTTGATGTTGACTCCGACACTTCTCGTTTCTCCGTCCTGCAATTCGGATCGTTTCCTAATAGAAATTCCGCAATTGATTTCAACAAGTTTGCTGGAAACAAAACAGGACTTGTGAATGCCGTTGAGACCTTTGAATTTAGAGCCGGAGGTGGGTAAAAGTGGTTAATGATGTTACACACGTTAAAAGGTTTCTTTTCAATTGGCAAACCAAACTTGGTCAGTTTCTTAAACCTAAAATTTTAAGAAGTAAAACAAAACAATATTTTGCAGGAACTTATATCGGCAGAGCTTTAAACTATGTTCGCGACACACTTTTGCAACCTGAAAAGGGCGACCGACCTGATGTGAAAAATGTTGTTATTGTTGTGACTGATGGGGCTTCAGAAGACAACGTTGAAGCCATTTCACAACAGATACGAGCCGACGACGCTGTGGTAAGGAAAAGCTATTTTGTGCATTTGTGCACGCAATCTTGTTGATTTGTTTTGTGCACACGCAGACGTTTGAATCAGCTTAATTTCCACGATAATATTTACAGTCTGCAGCAGTATCGTTTCATTCAGGTTTAGTGTAATTTTAAAGTAAAGTCTGTGATGATTGTAGGAAATAGGTTGACACTGTCAGATATTTAACCATTTACAATGTTTTAGATGTACGCGATAGGAGTGAAACCGACTCAACGAAACGATAATTTAGATTTGGAACAACTTGAGAAGATAGCTGGCTCCATCGATCGAAGATTTGTGGTGGACGATTTCCTCGCACTGAACGAGCAGTTTACGACAACTTTGAGCGAAAGTCTTTGTGGAAGCCCTTGTAGCTTAAAGATACGTCTTTAAAGTCAAGTAAAGGTTTCTTGTCTAGTCATTTCATAAATGTCTAATCACAAACCAAACAGCTTCCTGTATGTGAATTTTAGTAACATTGGCCTACGTGTATTTTATTTTTGAAAGTACATTCGCTTGCTTTCTTATCTGCGTTGCTTTTTTGCTCCCTATTCTATACTCGGCTGTTCTTATCGTATTTACATACACTTTTATCTCAGTTAAATTGCAATCGAATTGTATCTGTTTGAATTTATTTTATGGTAAATGGTCTTGGTCCAGTGCAATTGTGCAGTTTCTAACAGACAACATACCTATACATGTGTGTTGTACTGCAATAAAAATGGAAATAAACTATATGAACTACAATTTCTGTGATCGATTTTAAGTTGAGCTATTATTTTGATTTGGGCTGCCTAAATTTTCGTTAATCTTCAGAAAGCAGCGAATCATAATAACTCAGTCACGACGAAGATGACACAGGACCGAATTTTACAACTCTAACCCGGTGTGACGGGAATTTACTAAGCAGTGTAGGCTACAGTTATAAAATATTGTTTATGGGTGTCATGCAGCTGAGCGAAACCACGTCGTGAAAAAATATATTATTAACTCTGTGCAAATGTGTCACATCAGCGAATTAGAAATGAGGTTATAGAGAGGATTCATTCTTTGTGGTCAAACAAGTAAACATGAACGAAGTTGGGATCTTGCGGCAATTTTTGGATCGAACAGAGGCAAGTGCATGTGTAATTGGGCCTTACATATCAAATAAACTGTAAAATACCCTATTGCGTACCAGGGCTGCCACTGACAATTTTCAGTTATCCATTTTACTTGCGAAAAATCCCAAGATTTGAGCAAAAATTCATAGATGATCAAATCGAGTTAATTATACATACTTTCATTTCTAAACGCATTGCCTTTGTGCATAACGTTTGTTACTGTGTTACAAAAAAACATAATTCGATGTCAATCCTAACTGGCACATGCATTATAAATATGCAATAGTTTAGTGTTTAACGCTACTAGCTTAAAAACCTCGTTACTTGTATAAAAATCGTCCCTTGGCTACTGCAAATTGCTACAAAACCAGCAAAAAAGTCAATAAATGCAAAGGATTTTTCCTCCTGTGTTAGGCCTATTATATTTCTTGAACCGTGCATATAGTGCAGATAAAGACCAGTTATGACATCAAAAATAGCCCAGTACAGACTTGGTTTGCTAGTTAAGGACTTGGCAAAGTCTCAAACGTTAAATAAATGATGTTCTATTACACAAGTCGTCATTTCAAAAGATCTAATTAGTAGTTGAAGAAGATTGTCGTTGGCAACAATAGCAAAAAGTGAAATTACTTATCCAACACATAATACCAAAAAAGGTTTCAAAGGTTTTTCCCAAGATCCCAAGCTCACAACTAAAATCTCAAGATCTTGTGAAAAATCCCAAGGAGTGGCACCCCGGCTGCGTACCAAAGATATTTTTGGAAACAAGATTTTGTTTTTTGAACTTCATGTAAATGTGGTTGACGAAATTTTAATCAGTATGTCGGTAAACAGGTTTCCAAAATTTCTGTTTCTGTTTACCGGGTAACAAACAAACCATTTTGGGGGCATTTACGTTTAGAACATTGTCAAAACTGACGAAAACCAAATTATAGATGTTTCAACAAATGATTTAAATGGTAATAGTTGTGCCGTCTTCGTCGTGACTGAGTTATTATGATTTGCTGCTTTTTAAAGTTTAACGGAAATTTAAGTAGCCCAAATCAAAATAATAGGAAATTGTAGTTCATATAGTTTATTTCCATTTTTATTGCTGTACAGCACACATGTATAGGTATGTTGTCTGTTAGAAACTGCACAATTGCACTGTACCAAGACCATTTACCATAAAATAGATTCAAACAGATACAAATTCGATTGCAATGCAACTTAGATAAAATGTATGTAAATACGATAAGAACAGCCGAGTATAGTATAGGGAGCAAAAAAGCAACGCAGATAAGAAAGCAAGCGAATGCATTTTCAAAAATAAAATACACGTAGACCAATGTTAACAAAATTCACATACAGGAAGCTGTTTGGTTTGTGATTAGACATTTATGAAATGAATGGACAAGAAACTTTTACTTGACTTCAAAGACGTATCTTTAAGCTACAAGGGCTTCCACAAAGACTTTCGCTCAAAGTTGTCGTAAACTGCTCGTTCAGTGCGAGGAAATCGTCTACCACAAATCTTCGATCGATAGAGCCAGCTATCTTCTCAAGTTGTTCCAAATCTAAATTATCGTTTCGTTGAGTCGGTTTCACTCCTATCGCGTACATCTGAAACATTGTAAATGGTTAAATATTTGACAATGTCAACCCTATTCTCTATACTGGTCATAGACTTTGAAATGACATAAGACCTAAATGGAACTATTAAAATCGTCTTACTGCTGCAGACTGTAAATATTATCGTGGAAATTAAGCTGATTCAAACGTCTGTGTGCATTTAAACATATCAACAAGATTGCGTGCACGAAATTACTTTTTCCTTACCACAGCGTCGTCGGCACGTATCTGTTGTGAAATGGCTTCAACGTTGTCTTCTGAAGCCCCATCAGTCACAACAATAACAACATTTTTCACATCAGGTCGGTCGCCACTTTCAGGTTGCAAAAGTGTGTCGCGAACATAGTTTAAAGCTCTGCCAATATAAGTTCCTGCAAAATAACACATCATACAGATTCAGGAAACAGGTCAAGGCCGGTTTACTATTTTCAAACAAAACCCTTTAACGTTTGTAACATCATGACCCACTTTTACCCACCTCCGGCTCTAAATTCAAAGGTCTCAACGGCATGTACAAGTCCTGTTTTGTTTCCAGCAAACTTGTTGAAATCAATTGCGGAATTTCTATTAGGAAACGATCCGAATTGCAGGACGGAGAAACGAGAAGTGTCGGAGTCAACATCAAACTGTCTGTAAAATTAGAAAAGAATGTTTTAGTTTCAGCTTTAAACTTTTTTCCCAAAACTACTTGCTTCATCACAGACGCCGTGAAGTTAACAATTGACTTCCAGTTTTGACGGCCCACCGAAAGAGAAGAATCCAAAACAAAAATGGCATCCATAAACGCGTGCGGAGGACAAGGCTCTGAAAATAAAAATGTAAAAAAATACTTTTTAATCTAAAATCTAAGCCCAGTAAATCTGCAGCCATTCCTGACAAAATAGAAGGTTTATATTTTAAGATTTTGTTATTAATTTTGTAGTAGCTTATCTAACGTTTGTTTACATTTCTGTTGATTTTTTTGTCATTGCCTAAGAATAATTGTGCTTTTTTATCTATATTATAACAAGTACTTACTTTCACAACAACTGTCTTTTGTACTCCAATCCCAATCTGTTTCGTTAGTCTTCTCCTGGCATGTAAAAGTATGGGTTGGGCTTCTTGAGTAGGTTATCATGTCGGGGGAATCGCACACGATTTCACATTTGCTGTCTACGCTAAATACGTTGTCTGAGCATTTATAAGTTCCACCTTGGACTGGATGAGGTGTTGAACACGGTTCTTTTATTTCTGAAAAACATCGTCGTTTTGGTTAACAGACCGGGTTGTGATTAATTTACTTCTGGTCGACTTTAATACAACAGCGCCAAACTTTGTTACTAGTAAAATATATTGCCATAAGGTGCGTGTAACATACCAGTGCATTGTGGGACGGGGTCGCTCCACATCGAAGTTTGTGCACCGTCTGCTACGCAAGTTGTTGATTTTCTTCCAACCAACTCATACCCTGAAATTTGAGTTTCTCGAATTTAAATTGATTGTTTTAAGTACATTGTATGAAAATTGTCGTATTAAGTGATTACACTCAGCAGAATAATGGCAAAAAGGTTTTGTAAACAAAAAACTGTACCTGGATTGCAGGTAAAGGAACATACACTGCCTCTTTCGTTCATATTTTCATCAAATTTGCACTCACGTCTTCCGTTGACGGGTGTACCTAATGGCCCACATGGGGAAATCCCTGTACAAAACACATTTGGGTTAACATGACAATAAAAAATGTGCCCTTATGCTTTCTTTCTTCCTACATTTCAATTAACTTCTTAGAGTCAAAGTATAACAATGATTAAGCTCAATGCTACTCAAATGTATTCATGGTCCATTAGCGTGGTAAGAAATCTATACCTGAATTACAATCAATTTGTAAGTTGCACTGGTCTTCATTGCAGCAACATCGACAGACTGAACTTGGTGACTTTACGTTGCATTGTGTAGGAAACCATGCAGGTTTAGTGTTCTAAAAAATGAGGAGCTTTGTTTACACGTCTTCATAGTTCAACAGTTCATCTTTTTAATGATATTTTAAAAGAAGGACCAACGATTTTTATGATTTTTTATACGATTATTTGATGAATTGCTACATTAAATTCATATTTGCACGAACCAAAAACAGCAATAAAATAATATTTAGCTGCGATACCTGTAGAAAGTTGTTGCCACAGGCCAAAGTCTGTTTACATCGCTTTGTCACCAAAACTCCGGGTTGAATTCTTCGAACTTCTGTTTGGCAAGCTTGCTGCAAATAAAAATATGGCGATATATTATTATATGTTTTATGATATGTCACTCTTGTTTATGTACCTGGTTAATATTGCATTGCTGGAGATGCCCTTTCTTCAGACAATCAGCATCGCTCCTTGCATTTTCGCACACCCAACATCTCAGTGCTATGCAAAAATAATAATAGTTTCATTTCGGTAAGACGTAGTATAAAATATCATTTCTTTGTTTTGTCTTTAAATACTAAACAACACAATTACGTTACCATCGAAACAGAATCGATAATGTAAACTGTCATTAAAATTTTAAGAATTATCACACTTTTTGACTAAAATACGGAAAAATTCTCACCATTTCCACTGAGTGCAAAAAGGCACAACACTCCGGCAAGTAAGATAAATTTCATTTTCGTTATTTCGTCGTAGTATGAAACACAACGTTTAGCAAATAGTTATCACGTATACGTCGAATAAAATCTTGAACTGATTTGATCATTGCACACAGCAAACTTTTATAGCCAGCTGAACACGAAAAGCACGTTGTTTTCGAATCGAAACCCAGATAATTGTGGGTCCTTCTCTTCAAAATAGTCCCGTTCGTCGAAATACATCGAAATTTTACCAGCAGCTTTTAATTCGGATCAAGGTCTCACCACGTTACCTATTTCGTAATTGCAAATTAACAATATTGGTGTATATGTATTTATTTTCCTGCAAGAGTTCATATCGTTGACTTTTTTGTGGCTTTCCAACATTTTGTTAACATTCATATGTGATAAGTAATAACAATTTACATTTGACTTTGTGGTAATAGGTTATCGACAGTTTTAAAATCAACTTAAAGTGTTGTAGATCCGCTTCACAAACGAATCCGTACACTTCCTGTTTTCAGCAAGCAACAAATTTGTTGTTTGTTTGTTTTATTGTTTAAGAAATGCAACGGATTTCAAGTTATATCTCAAACTACAGCCTGGTTTTAAAAGCACCCTAATTTGGGGTTGTGATGGCTTATGTTAAAATGAACATTGAAGGAAACGATACAGTGGAGCTGCCTGTGTATTTGTGCAAAAAAGGCATGATCTTACTGTTTTTTTTACATTAAACATAGAACATAGACTCTTAACACGGGATAAGCTGCGTGTGCTAAGGTAAGCTATGAGGTTGCAAATAAGGGCTCGTCTTCTGTCAGTTTTCGTAGGCAAGAGTTATACTGAAATTTTATGACAGCTCAATGGGTACGAGTGAAAAAAGGTTGTGACCATTGGTATGAAATCTAGACTTCAGAATATTATTTGTAAAATACCGATTTTTTTTGGAAGTCTACGGCAAATGTTTCAATTTAAAAAATAAAGCAAATCCAAGAATCGGTGTGTTCAGAACGAAAATTATTAGCCTAACAGTCCACCCAAAGTATCATTTCTTTTCAGTCCAGAATTCGGATCTGTTTCTCAGTTTGGAATCAAAAAAATTTTAAGGCATGTTTTGATGAACCAATTAAACACCTGGAGGCAAAAACAAAAACCGCTTTGGGCCAGCAGTCCTGTTATGACCGCTATAGTCATATCATAATAGTAGCCGAAAGTACGTTACGTACGCATTGACTTTCGACATCTTAGTGAAAAATTTCCCGAAACTACAAGTTATTGCTTGATACCAATTCGATTTTTTCTATTTTTGCGTGTTTTCGATTTCGTTGTTGCTCGTATTCCTAAAAGAGTAGGTTGAGTTGAGTTGAGTTGAGTAGGTTTCGGTTGCGTTGATTTAAAAAAAAATTCAGATTAAAATAAAATTAAAATTAACTTATGTACCGAAACTAAAATTGTAAAAAAAACAATGCAAAGTGTGGGGAACTCTGCTGGTTTGTGAAGGTATGATGTCACAGTCACGCACCAAAAGACCGAAAGACCTTATTTTTGTTTAGTGGACTTTTAACTGAGTAAGGCAAGACCTGAAAGTACATTATGTTTGTCACTGTTTTTGATGTGCCCAAAACATCATGAGGTTGTGGGAAAATATTGAAGTTTAAAATGTTACAATAAAACGCTTAAATCACAAGAATGTTTGGCCTAAAACAAAAATCTCGTACGTAGTTATTTAAGCGGTTACATAGTACAAAAATATGTTTTATTAAAATCGATTAGTTATAGGGGTTTGCTTGTTGTCATTGATACGTCACTGCACACAACTTCCAAAACTTCTGACGTTTTCGTAATTAATTCCGACGACTTAAATAGTGCAAAGTTGGTGTCACCTTAACGCTCTTACAGTCACACAACCATGTATCATAGAGTCAACATTTTTGAAAATATGTGACTTATGTAAACAGTATACCACATTGGTTAAATGGCAACAAACGTCTTGAAATAAATCTTTCATTTCATTTGAACCAAACCTTATTAGCTGTTTTGAGTTTCAATGATCAGAACCAACACCGCCTCAGGTGAAATACCCACCGAGGTGATTTTCGCACGGTTTTCACAAAACGGTCAACGGATAACTACGCCATGATGTAACTGAAATACTTTAGCACTCAGCTTCTGTGTGATGTTTGCGTGACCAGTATCAAAACTGATTATTGTTAAAGCTGTTTAAGGATAATTTGTAAAGTTCGTCTGCCGTAATGGAAATCAAACATTATATCACGTAAATCCAATCAGGTGACCTTGTTTGTCGCAAATCAGGTTAATTTGAATATTGTCTTGAGATCAGTTTATACGTCGTTTTTGACTGCTTTAGGTCGGGTTCGGGTCGGGACCGGGTTTAGGTTTCTTCCGAATAAAACGGCCCTGATTCGGGCCTGGCTTCATACTCTGTGTCAGTATTTTAAAAAGTATATTTGACTATAGCGCTGCACGCTGCTGCGTACCAAAGTTATTTTAGGAAACAAAGTTTGTTTGTTTTAAATTACACGCAAATGTGGCATGGTTGTCGAAATTTCAATCAGTAGGCTATGTCGGAAAACAGGTTTTCCAAATTTCTGTTTCTGTTTACCGAGTAACAAACAAACCATTTATTGGGCAGTTACGTTTAGAACATTGTCAAAACTGACGAAGACCAAATTATAAGTTAGATGTTTCAACAAATGAGTTAAATGGTAATAGTTATGTCATCTTCGTCGTGACTGAGTTATTATGATTTGCTGCTTTCTAAAGATTAAGGAAAATTTAGGCAGCCTAAATCAAAAAAATAGCTCAACTTAAAATCGATCACAGAAATTGTAATTCATGTAGTTTATTTCCATTTTTAATGCAATGCAAAAAATGTATATCGGTATGTTGTGTGTTTGAAACTGCATAATTGCACTCTACCAAGACCATTTATCACAAAATAGATTCAAGTAGTTATATGTTCGATTGCAATGTAATTTAGATAAAAAATGTACGCAAATACGATAAGAACAGCCGAGTATGAAGTAGCGAGCGAAAACGCAACGCAGATAAGAAAGCAAACGAATGCATTTTCAAAAATAAAATACACGTAGGCCAATGTTAACAAAATTCACATACAGGAAGCTGTTTGGTTTGTGATTAGACATTTATGAAATGTGTGGACAAGAAACTTTTACTTGACTTCAAAGACGTATATTCAAACTACAAGGGCTTCCACAAAGACTTTCGCTCAAAGTTGTCGTAAACTGCTCGTTCAGTGCGAGGAAATCGTCTACCACAAATCTTCGATCGATGGAGCCAGCTATCTTCTCAAGTTGTTCTAAATCTAAATTATCGTTTCGTTGAGTCGGTTTCACTCCTACCGCGTACATCTGAAACATTGTAAATGGTTAAATATTTGACAGTGTCAACCCTATTCTCTATACTGGTCATAGACTTTGAAATGACATAAGACCTAAATGGAACTATTAAAATCGTCTTACTGCTGCAGACTGTAAATATTATCGTGGAAATTAAGCTGATTCAAACGTCTGTGTGCATTTAAACATATCAACAAGATTGCGTGCACGAAATAGCTTTTCCTTACCACAGCGTCGTCGGCTCGTATCTGTTGTGAAATGGCTTCAACGTTGTCTTCTGAAGCCCCATCAGTCACAACAATAACAACGTTTTTTACGTTAGGTCGGTCGCCGCTTTCAGGTTTTAAAAGTATGTCGCGAACATAGTTTAAAGCTCTGCCAATATAAGTTCCTGCAAAAAACGGCATGTTTTACTTTTGCATAAAATTTTTGGTTAGAAACTGACCAAGTTTGGTTTACCAATTGAAAACAAACTCATATGTTCTCATTTTTAACATTTGTAACATTCTAACCCACTTTTACCCACCTCCGGCTCTAAATTCAAAGGTCTCAACGGCATGTACAAGTCCTGTTTTGTTTCCAGCAAACTTATTGAAATCAATTGCTGAATTACTATTAGGAAACGATCCGAATTGCAGGACAGAGAAACGAGAAGTGTCGGAGTCAACATCAAACTGTCTGTAAAATTAGAAAAGAATGTTTTAGTTTCAGCTTTAAACTTTTTTCTTAAAACTACTTGCTTCATCACAGACGCCGTGAAGTTAACAATCGACTTCCAGTTTTGACGGCCCACCGAAAGAGAAGAATCCAAAACAAAAATGGCATCCATAAACGCGTGCGGAGGACAAGGCTCTGAAAATAAAAATGTAAAAAATTACTTATCAAACTAAAATCTAAGCGCAGTAAATCTGCAGCCATTTCCGGCAAAATAGTAGGTTTATGTTTTAAGTTTTTTTTATTGATTTGTATTAGCTTGTTCTCCTTTTTCTGTTGATTTTTTTTCTTGTCATTGCCCAAGAATAGTTGTACTTTTTATCTATATTATAGCAAGTACTTACTTTCACAACAACCGTCTTTTGTACTCCAATCCCAATCTGTTTCGTTGGCCTTTTCCTGGCATGTAAAAGTATGGGTTGGACTTCTTGAGTAGGTTGTCATGTCGGGGGAATCGCACACGATTTCACATTTGCTGTCTACGCTAAATTCGTTGTCTGAGCATTTATAAGTACCCCCTTGAACTGGATAAGGTGTTGAACACGGTTCTTTTATTTCTGAAAAACATTTGCATGTTGAATCAAATTGTTTACATTTTTAAATAAATCAGTCTATGATCATTAACGATTTTATAAGAAAGTGCCAAGCTGTTTCACAGGCAAAAACTATCGCCATAAGGTGCATGTAACATACCAGTGCATTGTGGGACGGGGTCGCTCCACATCGAAGTTTGTGCACCGTCTGCTACGCAAGTTGTTGATTTTCTTCCAACCAACTCATACCCTGAAAATTCAGTTTCTCAAATTTAAATTTATTGTTTGAAGTACAATGTATGAAAATTGTCGTATTAAGTGATTACACTCAGTATAATGATGGCAAAAAGGTTTTGTAAACAAAAAACTCCACCTGGATTGCAGGTAAAGGAACATACACTGCCTCTTTCGTTCATATTTTCATCAAATTTGCACTCACGTCTTCCGTTGACGGGTGTACCTAATGGCCCACATGGGGAAATCCCTGTACAAAACACATTTGGGTTAAAGTGACAATAAAAAATGTGCCCTTATACTTTCTTTCTTTCTACATTTCAATTAACTTCTTAGAGTCAAAGTATAACAATGATTGAGCTCAATGCTAATCAATTGTATACATGAAATTAGTGTGGTAAGAAATTTGTACCTGAATTGCAATCAATTTGTAAGTTGCACTGGTCTTCATTGCAGCAACATCGACAGACTGAACTTGGTGACTTTACGTTGCATTGCGTAGGAAACCATGCAGGTTTAGTGTTCTAAAAAATGAGGTGTTTTGCTTACACGTCTTTATAGTTCAACAGTTCATCTTTTTAGGTGATTGTTTAAAAGAAGGACGAACGATTTTACGATTCTTTGATGAAACGTTGGTACATTTGATGTATATTTACACGAACCAAAAACAACAATAAAATAATATTTAGCTGCGATACCTGTAGAAAGTTGTTTCCACAAGCCAAAGTCTGTTTACATCGCTTTGTTACCAAAACTCCGGGTTGAATTCTTCGAACTTCTGTTTGGCAAGCTTGCTGCAAATAAAAGTATGGCGATATATTATTTTTGCTTTATGATATGTCACTCCTGTGCATGTACCTGGTTAAAATCGCATCGTTGGAGATGACCTTTCTTCAGACAATCAGCATCGCTTCTTGCATTTTCGCACACCCAACATCTCAGTGCTTCGCAAAAATAATAATGTTTAATTTCGGTAAGACGTAGTATGAAACATCACTCTTTGTTATGTCATTAATTACTAAACAACACAATAACGTTTACATCGAAAGAGAATCGAAAATGTAAACTATCATATAAATTTGAAGAAGTAATCACACTTTTTGACTAAAATACGCTAAAATTCTTACCATTTCCACTAAGAGCAAAAAGGCACAACACTCCGGCAAGTAAGATAAATTTCATTTTCGTTATTTCGTCGCAGTATGAAACACAACGTTTGACAAATCACTTATACGTCGAATAAAATCATGAACTGATTTGATCATTGCACACAGCAAACCTTTATAGCCATCTGAACACGAAAAACACGTTATTATCGAAACCCAGATGATTGCGGGTCCTGATCCAGAATAATTCGCTTAGTCATAATAACTCCGAAATTTTATCAGTAGCTTTTAATTCGGATTAAGGTTACACCACGTTGCGCATTTCGTAAGTGCAAATCAACAATATTGGTGTATTTGTATTTATTTCGTTGCAAGCATTTATAGGCTATCTATAGTTTTCAACGCGTTTAAAAATCAACTTAAAGTGTAGCAAATCCGCTTCTCAAACGAATCCGTACACTTCATGTTTTCAGCCAGCAACTAAGTTGTTGGTTTGTTTGTTTGTTTATTTAAGAAACTCATGTCCTAACGGAATTTCAATTATATCTCAGAATATCGGCTGGTTTTTTGGTAGGAAATCTAGACTCCAGAATATTATGCAAATTGTAAAAATGTCGATTTTTTCGCAAGTCTATGGTAAATATTCCAATTTAAAAAATATATAGCATATCCAAGAATCGGTCTCATTAGAACGAAAATTATTAGCCTAAACCCAGTCCAGCCAATTAAACGTATCATTACTTTTCACTCCAGAATTCCGATATGTTTGTCAATTTGCAATCGAAAAACAAATTTTAACACATGTTTCGAAGAACCAATTGAACACCTCGAGGCAAAAACAAAAACCGCTTTGGGCTAGCAGTCCTGTAAGTACATTACGTATGCTTTGACTTTCGACATCTCAGTGCAAAATTTCCCGAAACTACAAGTTTGGCTTGATACCAATTCGATTTTTTCTATTTTTGCGCGTTTTCGATTTCGTTGTTGTTCGTATTCGTAAAACAGTAGGTTGAGTTGAGTTGAGTAGGTTTCGGTTGCGTGGTCTTTTATTGGATTTCTGGAAAATGTTTCATCAAAACTTTTAGAATAAAATAAATTTTTCTAGTGAAACTAAACTTGTAAAAAACAATACAAAGTGTGGGGAACTCTGTCGGTCTGGATTAATCAGTTTTCCCTAGGGCGCAGATTTGTGAATGGTCTTGGTTCAGTGCAATTGTGCAGTTTCAAACAAACAACATACCTGTTTATGTGTTGCGTTGCAATAAAAATGGAAATAAACTGATCTTGATTAAACGTTTTTCTTCATCTTTCAAAACCAGCAAATCATAAAAACACGGTCACGACGGAGATGACATACGCCGTGTCTGTTTTTTTATTACCCAGACTTCACAAATAACAGATGGAAAATTTTGTCAACAATTATTGCCTTTAACTTATTTGTTGAAACATCTGTAATTTAGTCTTCGGCATTTTTGGCAATTTTCTCAACGTAAAAGCCCCGAAAATGGTTTGTTTGTTTTACTCGGTGAAAAGGAATAGAAATTTTCGAAACCATGTTTTACGACATACTGGTTACAACTTCAACAAATACATTTACATGTATCATTCAGAAAACAACCTCTTGTTTGCTAAAATAACGTTGGTATACGCAGCAGCGTGTTTCACAGTTTACTTGATGTGCAATGCCCACCACATACACTCAAATCTGTTTATTCCAAAAATTGCCACCAGGTCGCAGCTTCGTTCATGTTTACTTATTTGACCGCAAAGAATCAATCCTCTCTATTACCCCATTTCTAATTCGCTGATGTGACACTTTTGCCTAGAGTAAAAAAATTACTTTTCCACGACGTGGTTTTGCTCAGCTGCATGACACCCATAAACAACATTTCATTACTGTACACTGCTTAGTAAATTCCCGTCACACCGGATCAAAGTTGTAATCGGGCTTAAAATTTGGGACCGAAGTCGGCCTGTACCCGATTCTTTTTTGAGAAGCCTGTGACCTTGAACAAGTCGTTTTATGGCTGTCAGGTCCAGCAACTTACAGCTACATAGCTAGTTAATAATATTTTTAAACATACAAGGTTTGAAGTCAGGCCCGAATCAAGCCCGCTTTTTGGAAGAAATCTAAGCCCGGCCAGAAAATCCCGGCCCGACTTAAAATCCTGCATCAGATGTTTCTTTGCAGGAAAACGATTTCAAAAGATGTATCAACTGAATTCAAAGACCATATCAAAATTAACTTCGTTTCAGCCCACTTTAAATAAATGCAACAAACAAAGTCAACTGATTGAATTTTCGTGATATAATGTTTGATTTCCATTACGGCAGACAAAGTTTGCAATAATCCTTAAACAGCTTTTGCATTAATCAGTTTTGATACTGGTCATGCAAACAAAAAAACTAAGTGCTAAGGCATCTTAGTTACTTCATCGCATAGTTATTCGTTGACCCTAAAGCTGGTGAGGATTGTTGAAACTCACAAGTAATAAGGTTTGGTTCAAGCAAAATACGTTATGATATATTTCAAGTGATTATTGACGTAGCAATCCTCGTGCTATCATAACAAGTAAACTCCGAAAACTAACAAATAAATATTAATAAAACATATTTTTTGTAAGAGTACTACTAAGTGCTAAAACAACTGCGTATGCGATGCGAGATTTAGGGTTTGTGCCAGAAATTTTTTTGTACTTTCTAAATGCTTGGGCATATTTTTTATCAATTCAAATTAATTGCATATTCAGGTCATTTTCACAGATATATTCAGCTACAAAAATTTTAAACTTTAACATTTTTATACAAGCTCATGAAGTTTTGTGCACATTAAAAAGACTGATAAACATAATGTACTGATACATTTCCCTTATTAATGCGCAGTTAAAAATTGAAGTCCACTACACAAAAACAAAGCACAAAAACTACACAAAAAACAATCTTTCGGTCTTTTGGTGCGTGACTGTGTGATATCATACTTTCACAAATCTACGCCAAAGAGGAAAACTTATTAATCTATACAGTTAAACAGATTTTTTTAAGTTTAGTTTTGGTTGACAAATTTAATTTCATTTTAATCTGAAAGTTTTTGTGAAATACTTCCCAGAAATTCAATAAAAAACAATGCAACCGAAACCTGATGAACTTGACCTACTCTTATACGAATACGAACAACAACGAAATCGAAAACGCGAAAAATCGAAAAATCGAATTGGTATCAAGCAACACTTGTAGTTTCGGGAAATTTTGCACTAAGATGTCGAAAGTCAATGCATGCGTAATGTACTTTCGGCTACTATTATGATATGACTATAGCGGTCATAACAGGGCTGCTAGCCCAAAGCGGTTTTTGTTTTTCCCTCCAGGTGTTTACATACTTCTACGAAACATGTCTCAAAAATTTCTTGATTGCAAATTGACAAACATACCCGAATTCTGGAGTGAAAATAATTGATACTTTAGCTGGACTGTTCGGCTAATAATTTTCGTTCAAATCTCACCGCTTTTGGAACATGCTATATTCTTAAATTGAAATATTTATCGTAGACTTCTGAAAAAATCGGCAATTTTACAATTGAGTCAAGATTTCATACCAATGGTCACAACTTATTTGCACTCGTACTCATTGGGCTGTCATAAAATTCCATTATAAGTCTTGCCTACAAAAACTGACAGAAGACGAACCCTTATTTGAAAACTTATAGCTTACCTTAGCACACGCCAGCATATTCCGTGTTAAGATTCTGTGTTGTATGTCTAATGTAAAACAGTAAGATCATACCTTTTTTGCACAAATACGCAGGCTGCTATACTGTATCGTTTCCTTCAATATTAATTTTAACATAAGCCATCACAACCCCAAATATTTGAGGGTGCTTTGAAAACCATGCCATATTTTGAGATATAATTGAAAATCCGTTTGGACAGTGGTAGGCAACAACCGTTCCGCGGCCCGGTACCGGTTCGCGAGGAGCTCGTTACCGGGCCTCGTAGTTTTTCAGGTTAAATGCTTTAAAACATTTTGCACGTGTATCCCGCTGAAGATCAACTAATTTAGGCGTTTTAATCGCTAAATATTTACGGTTTTGTAAAGGCCGGTCCGCGATAAAATTTCAGTTTCACAAACGGTCGGCAGTACACAAAAGGTTACCGACCCATGCGTTAGGACATGAATTTCTTAAACAAAAAAACAAACAAACAAACAACCACATTAGGCTAGTTGCTTGCTAAAAACATGAAGTGTATAGATTTGGATTTGCTACACTTTAAGTTGATTTTAAAGCGTGTTGAAAATATGCTTTTTGACATGCGCGAGTGTCGATTATCCTATTACCACAAAGTTAAATGTAAATTGTTATTACTTATCACATATATTTCTTGTGAATGTTAACAAAATGTTGGAAAGACAATTAGCCCACAATTAAATGCGTGCAACGAAATAAAAGCAACTGGTAAAAATTAAATGCGTGCAATCCGAATAAAAGCAACTGGTAAAAGTTCGTTGTTATTATGACTAAGCGAATTATTCTTAGGATCATGACTCGTAATTATCTGGGTTTCGATTCCGAAATAACGTGTTTTTCGTGTTCAGCTGGCTATAAAAGTTTGCTGTTTGCAATGTTCAAATCAGTTCATAACTTTATTCGACGTATACGTGATAACTATTTGTCAAACGTTGTGTTTCATACTGCGACGAAACAACGAAAATGAAATTTATCTTACTTGCCGGAGTGGTGTGCCTTTTTGCACTCAGTGGAAATGGTGAGAATTTTACCTTATTTTGATTGAATAGTGTGATTACTTTCTAAAATTTAAATATCAGTTTACATGTTCTCGATTCTGTTTCGATGTAAACGTAATAGTATTTAATGACAAAACAAAAAATGATGTTTTTCACTACGTCTTACTGAAATGAAACATTATTATTTTTGCATAGCACTGAGATGTTGGGTGTGCGAAAATGCAAGGAGCAATGCTGATTGTCTGAAGAGAGGGCATCTCCAACAATGTGATATTAACCAGGTACATACACAAAAGTGACTTATTATAAAACATACAGTGCTATTGTCATATTTTTGTTTGCAGCAAGCTTGCCAAACAGAAGTTCGAAGACTTCAACCTGGAATTTCGGTAACAAAGCGATGTAAACAAACTTCCGCTTGTGGCAACAACTTTCATCAGGTATCGCATCAAAATAATTTCTCATTGCGCACAATGGAATGTATGGCTCGTGTAAATATGAATTAAATGTAGCAATGTTTAAAAAAAATCAAATAATCGTAAAATTGTTCACCCTTTTAAAAATTCCCAAAAAATGATGAATTATAAAACGTGTAAGCAAAACACCTCGTTTTTTAGAACCCTAAACCTGCATGGTCTCCTACGCAATGCAACATGAAATCACCAAGTTCAGTCTGTCGATGTTGCTGCAATGAAGACCAGTGTAACTCACAATCTCTTGACTGTAACTCAGGTATAAATTTCTTACCACGCTACAGATCTTAATGTAGACAACTCGGTAGCATCGGGCTTAATTTGTGTTGCTTTGACTGCAACAAGATTGTTAAAAAATGATTAGAAAAAAGATCGAAGTCGCAGTTTTTATTGTCACAATAACCCGACTGTGCTTTGTACAGGAATTTCCCCATGTGGGCCATTAGGTACACCAGTCAACGGAAGACGTGAGTGTAAATTTGATGAAAATATGAGCGAAAGAGGCAGTGTATGTTCCTTTACCTGCAATCCAGGTAGCGTTTTTTTGTTTTTAAAGCATTTTGTAACCATTATGCTGAGTGTAATCACTAATACGACAGTTTTCATACATTATACTTAAAACATTAAATTACTATCGAGAACCTTAATTTTCAGGATATGAGTTGGTTGGAACCAAATCAACAACTTGCGTAGCTGATGCGGCTCAAACATCGATGTGGAGCGACCCCGTCCCACAATGCACTGGTATGTTACATGCACCTTATGGCGATATATTTTACTTGTGACAAAAAGCTTGGCACTTTATTATAAAGATCAACCAGAAGTAAAATAATCGCAACTAGGTTTGTTTACAAAATTGTAAACAATTGTGATCAAAACATGCAAAGGTTTTTCAGAAATAAAAGAACCGTGTTCAACACCTCATCCAGTCCAAGGTGGAACTTATAAATGCTCAGACAACGAATTTAGCCTAGACAGCAAATGTGAAATCGTGTGCGATTCCCCCGACATGATAACTTACTCAAGAAGTCCAACCCATACTTTTACATGCGAGGAGAAGACTAATCAAACAGATTGGAATTGGAGTACAAAAGACGGTTGTTGTGAAAGTAAGTACTTGTTATAATATTGATAAAAAGTACAATTATTCTTGGGCAATGACAAGAAGAAAAATTCAACTGAAAAAACGTGTAACTAGCCATTAAAAAATCAATAACAAACTCTTAAAATATACACCTACTATTTTGCAAGGAATGGCTGCATTTACTGAGCTTAGGTCTAAGTTGTAGGTTTAGAAGAAAGTAAGGAAAAGAAAGTAGGTTACATTTTTTTCTTTTCAGAGCCCTGTCCTCCGCACGCGTTTATGGATGCCATTTTTGTTTTGGATTCTTCTCTTTCGGTGGGCCGTCAAAACTGGAAGTCGATTGTTAACTTCACGGCGTCTGTGATGAAGCAAGTAGTTTTGGGAAAAAAGTTTAAAGCTGAAACTAAAACATTCTTTTCTAATTTTACAGACAGTTTGATGTTGACTCCGACACTTCTCGTTTCTCCGTCCTGCAATTCGGATCGTTTCCTAATAGAAATTCCGCAATTGATTTCAACAAGTTTGCTGGAAACAAAACAGGACTTGTGAATGCCGTTGAGACCTTTGAATTTAGAGCCGGAGGTGGGTAAAAGTGGTTAATGATGTTACACACGTTAAAAGGTTTCTTTTCAATTGGCAAACCAAACTTGGTCAGTTTCTTAAACCTAAAATTTTAAGAAGTAAAACAAAACAATATTTTGCAGGAACTTATATCGGCAGAGCTTTAAACTATGTTCGCGACACACTTTTGCAACCTGAAAAGGGCGACCGACCTGATGTGAAAAATGTTGTTATTGTTGTGACTGATGGGGCTTCAGAAGACAACGTTGAAGCCATTTCACAACAGATACGAGCCGACGACGCTGTGGTAAGGAAAAGCTATTTTGTGCATTTGTGCACGCAATCTTGTTGATTTGTTTTGTGCACACGCAGACGTTTGAATCAGCTTAATTTCCACGATAATATTTACAGTCTGCAGCAGTATCGTTTCATTCAGGTTTAGTGTAATTTTAAAGTAAAGTCTGTGATGATTGTAGGAAATAGGTTGACACTGTCAGATATTTAACCATTTACAATGTTTTAGATGTACGCGATAGGAGTGAAACCGACTCAACGAAACGATAATTTAGATTTGGAACAACTTGAGAAGATAGCTGGCTCCATCGATCGAAGATTTGTGGTGGACGATTTCCTCGCACTGAACGAGCAGTTTACGACAACTTTGAGCGAAAGTCTTTGTGGAAGCCCTTGTAGCTTAAAGATACGTCTTTAAAGTCAAGTAAAGGTTTCTTGTCTAGTCATTTCATAAATGTCTAATCACAAACCAAACAGCTTCCTGTATGTGAATTTTAGTAACATTAGCCTACGTGTATTTTATTTTTGAAAGTACATTCGCTTGCTTTCTTATCTGCGTTGCTTTTTTGCTCCCTATTCTATACTCGGCTGTTCTTATCGTATTTACATACACTTTTATCTCAGTTAAATTGCAATCGAATTGTATCTGTTTGAATTTATTTTATGGTAAATGGTCTTGGTCCAGTGCAATTGTGCAGTTTCTAACAGACAACATACCTATACATGTGTGTTGTACTGCAATAAAAATGGAAATAAACTATATGAACTACAATTTCTGTGATCGATTTTAAGTTGAGCTATTATTTTGATTTGGGCTGCCTAAATTTTCGTTAATCTTCAGAAAGCAGCGAATCATAATAACTCAGTCACGACGAAGATGACACAGGACCGAATTTTACAACTCTAACCCGGTGTGACGGGAATTTACTAAGCAGTGTAGGCTACAGTTATAAAATATTGTTTATG
Source organism: Phallusia mammillata (assembly GCF_965637545.1). Classification (NCBI taxonomy): domain Eukaryota; kingdom Metazoa; phylum Chordata; class Ascidiacea; order Phlebobranchia; family Ascidiidae; genus Phallusia; species Phallusia mammillata. Next base: position 11,290,089 of record NC_137258.1, read on the forward strand.
GGTGTCATGCAGCTGAGCGAAACCACGTCGTGAAAAAATATATTATTAACTCTGTGCAAATGTGTCACATCAGCGAATTAGAAATGAGGTTATAGAGAGGATTCATTCTTTGTGGTCAAACAAGTAAACATGAACGAAGTTGGGATCTTGCGGCAATTTTTGGATCGAACAGAGGCAAGTGCATGTGTAATTGGGCCTTACATATCAAATAAACTGTAAAATACCCTATTGCGTACCAGGGCTGCCACTGACAATTTTCAGTTATCCATTTTACTTGCGAAAAATCCCAAGATTTGAGCAAAAATTCATAGATGATCAAATCGAGTTAATTATACATACTTTCATTTCTAAACGCATTGCCTTTGTGCATAACGTTTGTTACTGTGTTACAAAAAAACATAATTCGATGTCAATCCTAACTGGCACATGCATTATAAATATGCAATAGTTTAGTGTTTAACGCTACTAGCTTAAAAACCTCGTTACTTGTATAAAAATCGTCCCTTGGCTACTGCAAATTGCTACAAAACCAGCAAAAAAGTCAATAAATGCAAAGGATTTTTCCTCCTGTGTTAGGCCTATTATATTTCTTGAACCGTGCATATAGTGCAGATAAAGACCAGTTATGACATCAAAAATAGCCCAGTACAGACTTGGTTTGCTAGTTAAGGACTTGGCAAAGTCTCAAACGTTAAATAAATGATGTTCTATTACACAAGTCGTCATTTCAAAAGATCTAATTAGTAGTTGAAGAAGATTGTCGTTGGCAACAATAGCAAAAAGTGAAATTACTTATCCAACACATAATACCAAAAAAGGTTTCAAAGGTTTTTCCCAAGATCCCAAGCTCACAACTAAAATCTCAAGATCTTGTGAAAAATCCCAAGGAGTGGCACCCCGGCTGCGTACCAAAGATATTTTTGGAAACAAGATTTTGTTTTTTGAACTTCATGTGAATGTGGTTGACGAAATTTTAATCAGTATGTCGGTAAACAGGTTTCCAAAATTTCTGTTTCTGTTTACCGGGTAACAAACAAACCATTTTGGGGGCATTTACGTTTAGAACATTGTCAAAACTGACGAAAACCAAATTATAGATGTTTCAACAAATGATTAAAATGGTAATAGTTGTGCCGTCTTCGTCGTGACTGAGTTATTATGATTTGCTGCTTTTTAAAGTTTAACGGAAATTTAAGTAGCCCAAATCAAAATAATAGGAAATTGTAGTTCATATAGTTTATTTCCATTTTTATTGCAGTACAGCACACATGTATAGGTATGTTGTCTGTTAGAAACTGCACAATTGCACTGTACCAAGACCATTTACCATAAAATAGATTCAAACAGATATAAATTCGATTGCAATGCAACTTAGATAAAATGTATGTAAATACGATAAGAACAGCCGAGTATAGTATAGGGAGCAAAAAAGCAACGCAGATAAGAAAGCAAGCGAATGCATTTTCAAAAATAAAATACACGTAGACCAATGTTAACAAAATTCACATACAGGAAGCTGTTTGGTTTGTGATTAGACATTTATGAAATGAATGGACAAGAAACTTTTACTTGACTTCAAAGACGTATCTTTAAGCTACAAGGGCTTCCACAAAGACTTTCGCTCAAAGTTGTCGTAAACTGCTCGTTCAGTGCGAGGAAATCGTCTACCACAAATCTTCGATCGATAGAGCCAGCTATCTTCTCAAGTTGTTCCAAATCTAAATTATCGTTTCGTTGAGTCGGTTTCACTCCTATCGCGTACATCTGAAACATTGTAAATGGTTAAATATTTGACAATGTCAACCCTATTCTCTATACTGGTCATAGACTTTGAAATGACATAAGACCTAAATGGAACTATTAAAATCGTCTTACTGCTGCAGACTGTAAATATTATCGTGGAAATTAAGCTGATTCAAACGTCTGTGTGCATTTAAACATATCAACAAGATTGCGTGCACGAAATTACTTTTTCCTTACCACAGCGTCGTCGGCACGTATCTGTTGTGAAATGGCTTCAACGTTGTCTTCTGAAGCCCCATCAGTCACAACAATAACAACATTTTTCACATCAGGTCGGTCGCCCCTTTCAGGTTGCAAAAGTGTGTCGCGAACATAGTTTAAAGCTCTGCCAATATAAGTTCCTGCAAAATAACACATCATACAGATTCAGGAAACAGGTCAAGGCCGGTTTACTATTTTCAAACAAAACCCTTTAACGTTTGTAACATCATTAACCACTTTTACCCACCTCCGGCTCTAAATTCAAAGGTCTCAACGGCATGTACAAGTCCTGTTTTGTTTCCAGCAAACTTGTTGAAATCAATTGCGGAATTTCTATTAGGAAACGATCCGAATTGCAGGACGGAGAAACGAGAAGTGTCGGAGTCAACATCAAACTGTCTGTAAAATTAGAAAAGAATGTTTTAGTTTCAGCTTTAAACTTTTTTCCCAAAACTACTTGCTTCATCACAGACGCCGTGAAGTTAACAATTGACTTCCAGTTTTGACGGCCCACCGAAAGAGAAGAATCCAAAACAAAAATGGCATCCATAAACGCGTGCGGAGGACAAGGCTCTGAAAATAAAAATGTAAAAAAATACTTTTTAATCTAAAATCTAAGCCCAGTAAATCTGCAGCCATTCCTGACAAAATAGAAGGTTTATATTTTAAGATTTTGTTATTAATTTTGTAGTAGCTTATCTAACGTTTGTTTACATTTCTGTTGATTTTTTTGTCATTGCCTAAGAATAATTGTGCTTTTTTATTGATATTATAACAAGTACTTACTTTCACAACAACTGTCTTTTGTACTCCAATCCCAATCTGTTTCGTTAGTCTTCTCCTGGCATGTAAAAGTATGGGTTGGGCTTCTTGAGTAGGTTATCATGTCGGGGGAATCGCACACGATTTCACATTTGCTGTCTAGGCTAAATTCGTTGTCTGAGCATTTATAAGTTCCACCTTGGACTGGATGAGGTGTTGAACACGGTTCTTTTATTTCTGAAAAACATCGTCGTTTTGGTTAACAGACCGGGTTGTGATTATTTTACTTCTGGTCGACTTTAATACAACAGCGCCAAACTTTGTTACTAGTAAAATATATTGCCATAAGGTGCGTGTAACATACCAGTGCATTGTGGGACGGGGTCGCTCCACATCGAAGTTTGTGCACCGTCTGCTACGCAAGTTGTTGATTTTCTTCCAACCAACTCATACCCTGAAATTTGAGTTTCTCGAATTTAAATTGATTGTTTTAAGTACATTGTATGAAAATTGTCGTATTAAGTGATTACACTCAGCAGAATAATGGCAAAAAGGTTTTGTAAACAAAAAACTCTACCTGGATTGCAGGTAAAGGAACATACACTGCCTCTTTCGTTCATATTTTCATCAAATTTGCACTCACGTCTTCCGTTGACTGGTGTACCTAATGGCCCACATGGGGAAATCCCTGTACAAAACACATTTGGGTTAACATGACAATAAAAAATGTGCCCTTATGCTTTCTTTCTTCCTACATTTCAATTAACTTCTTAGAGTCAAAGTATAACAATGATTAAGCTCAATGCTACTCAATTGTATTCATGGTCCATTAGCGTGGTAAGAAATTTATACCTGAATTACAATCAATTTGTAAGTTGCACTGGTCTTCATTGCAGCAACATCGACAGACTGAACTTGGTGACTTTACGTTGCATTGTGTAGGAAACCATGCAGGTTTAGTGTTCTAAAAAATGAGGAGCTTTGTTTACACGTCTTCATAGTTCAACAGTTCTTTTGATGATATTTTAAAAGAAGGACCAACGATTTTTATTATTTTTTATACGATTATTTGATGAATTGCTACATTAAATTCATATTTCCACGAACCAAAAACAGCAATAAAATAATATTTAGCTGCGATACCTGTAGAAAGTTGTTGCCACAGGCCAAAGTCTGTTTACATCGCTTTGTCACCAAAACTCCGGGTTGAATTCTTCGAACTTCTGTTTGGCAAGCTTGCTGCAAATAAAAATATGGCGATATATTATTATATGTTTTATGATATGTCACTCTTGTTTATGTACCTGATTAATATCACATTGTTGGAGATGCCCTTTCTTCAGACAATCAGCATCGCTTCTTGCATTTTCGCACACCCAACATCTCAGTGCTATTTAAACATATATAAACATACATTATTATAATAATGTTTCATTTCGGTAATACGTAGTATAAAACATTATTTTTTTGTTTTGTCATTAAATACTAAACAACACAATCACGTTTACATCGAAAGAGAATCGATAATGTAAACTGTCATTGAAATTTAAAAAAGTAATCACACTTTTTGACTAAAATACGATAAAGTTCTCACCATTTCCACTGAGTGCAAAAAAGCACAACACTCCGGCAAGTAATATAAATTTCATCTTCGTTAATTCGTCGCAGTGTGAACACAACGTTTAGCAAATACGTCGAATCAAATCATAAACTGATTTGAACATTGCACATAGCACTTTTATAGCCAACTGAGCACGAAAAACAGGTTATTTTCGAATCGAAACCAAGATAATTGTGGGTCCTTCTCCTCAAAATAGTCCTGTTCGACGAAATACATCGAAATTTTACCAACAGCTTTTAATTCGGATTAAGGCCTCTCCACGTTACGTATTTCGTAAGTGCAAATCAACAATATTGGTGTAGGCCTATGTGTGTTTATTTGCCTAACGGTAGTGAGAGAGGCCGCTACAGTAGGCTATATATGTTTGATAAATGATAACAGTTTACATTTTGCTTTGTGGTAATAAACGACAGTCACGCATGGTAATAACGCAGGTTTTCAACGCGTCTGCTTACAAACATAACCGTACGCTTCGTGTTTTAGCAAGCAACTTCGCTTGTTTTTGGTTTGTTCCCCTGTGTAAGGAACGGATTGGAAATTATGCCTCGAATGTCTTTTGCCTGATATTGAAAGCACCCTCCAACGTTTGAGGTTGTGACATCTGATGAAAAAATAAACTTTGGAGGCCCTGCTCGTGATTTTGTGCAAAAGGATATAAGATCAATGTTTGCTGCTATTTTTTACATTAAATATAGAACACACACTCTTAACACGGGTTAAGCTGTGTGCTAAGGTATAAGGCTATATAGCCTACGCCGTAGGCCCTACGGAATAAGGGCTCGTCTTCTGTCAATTTTTGTAGGCAAGGGTTATAATGGAATTTTATGACAGCTGGGTGCGAGAGCAAAAAAGGTTAACACAATTGGTATGAAATGTAGAACATTATTCAATTTGTAAAAAAGTCGTTTTTGTCTAGGCCTACGGTAAATATTTCAATTTAGAAAATCTAGCATATTTTAGTATCGTTATGATTAGAACTAAAATATTAGTCTAAATCCTGTCCAGCCAAAGTTTTATTTCTTTTGACTCCAGAATTCTGTTTTGTTGTCAATTTACAATCAAACGATTTGTTGAGACATGTTTCGAAGAACCAATTAAACACCTGGAGGCAAAAACAAAAACCGCTTTGGGCTAGCAGTCCTATTATCTGCTAATAATCGCCGAAAGTAGTCAACATTACGCATACACTGACTTTCGAATTCTTAGCGGAGTGCAAAATTTCCAGAAACTACAGGTTATTGCTTGATACAAAATCGATTTTCTTTTTTTTTTGCGTTTTCGATTTCGTTGTTTTTCGGATTCGTAAAGGGCTCTGCACACCACACGCGGTTGACGGTTGCGGCTAGCGATGTCAGCGCCGGCGGTTGTTGGCGGATTTTCCGCGTAAAGGGCTCTGCACACCAGCCGCGGTTGACGGTTGCGGCTAGCGATGTCAGCGCCGGCGGATTTTTCGCGTAACGTTTGGCGCGACGTTGACCCTTCACACCGGCAATGCGGTTAGCGTCAACGACTTTTGTTGCGAAGAAAACTGGGTCAATGTGCTCGACATATTGAGTGTTTCTACGTCTTGTAGGCACGCTTGTTTTACGTCCGTTTATTGCGAGACACTGAATAGAATGAAGCGTGCACACAATCCAACATCGCAAGTACTGTCGCGAGTCGCGTGTCGCGTGTAATTTAAAGATACGCTACAATACCCCCCACCAGTGTTCAAGTCATACACGATAACGCAAAGGTAAATTAATAACACGACCAGAGCGCGTCACTGTTGGATGGGGAGATACGATAGGAGGAGAAACAGGTACAACACGATTGGTAAATTCTTGCGACGTAAAACTTTGTTCAATATGGGCGGGTTTTAAACGGTCAATTGACACAGTGTCTTGTCGCCCATTAATTTCAAGACAAAAGTATTTAGCGTGCTTTTGAATAACTCTAAATGGACCGTCATGGGGACATTGTAAGGGTGTACGGTGCGCATCGTTTCGAACAAAAACAAAACTGCAATTGCGTAATAAGCTGGGCACTCTGTTATGAGAATGTCGATGCCAGGTTGTCGGGGTCGGTCGCAAATCCCTCATTGTTTCTCGTAGTTTTGAGAGAAACGACGTTGGATCTTGTGGTTCAGTTGACGACGTGAAAAACTCCCCGGGCAACTGTAGTGTACCACCATACACCAATTCGGCGGTTGAACATCCAATATCTTCCTTAACAGCAGATCTCATTCCGAGCAGTACGAGTGGAAGATGGTCCATCGAATCGGTGGTTGTTAAGCGTGCTTTTAAAGCGGCTTTTAGCTGACGATGCATTCGTTCCACAATGCCGTTACATTGGGCATGGTAGGAGGTTGCTCGTTGTCGATGGGCACCCAATAACATACTAAGGTTGGCCCAAAGTGTTGACTCGAACTGACGACCTCTATCTGAAGTAATGGTCTGGGGCGTTCCGAAACGTGAGACCCAAGAGAGTAGAGCTCTTGCGCAAGACTGCGCTGTTGCGTCAGTCATGGGGAAAGCTTCTGGCCATCTAGTGAATCGGTCGATGCACGTGAACAAGTAAGTGCATCCCCGAGAAACGGGAAGAGGTCCGACAATGTCCACATGTATATCAGCAAACCTTCTGGTTGGCAGTGAAAAAGAGCTGTAAGCAGCAGCTGTATGTTGTTGGATTTTAGCTTTTTGACATTGTAGACAGGTTCGTGCCCAGTTACCAACATCTTTGTTCAAACCATGCCATACAAAACGGTCTGAGACCAGTTACGACTTGCACGTATGCCTGGATGTGACAAATTATGAATCGCCTCGTAGGTTTGGCGACGATACGCATAGGGTACAACAGGACGGGGGTACCCTTTAGAAATATCACAAAGAATCGTTAACTCTGTTCCAAACAAAGGTACATCACACAAATTAAGTGACGTGACCGAGGTGCGATATGCAATAATTTCTTCATTATTTTGTTGTGCAAGTGCCATTTGAGCGAAATCAATTGCAGATGATGTTGTAGCATTGGCGACAAATGGCGAACTTGTCGAGGTGACAATGCAGTAGAGTTTCGTTGGAACACATGAATTAAGGGCTTGTGGTCAGTAAAAATAGCAAACACCCTGCCTTCAACAAAATAACGAAAGTGGCGAATAGATAAATAAATAGCAAGAAGCTCGCGATCAAATGTACTGTACCGTGTTTCTGCGGGTTTAAGTTTTCTTGAAAAGAAACCTATTGGTTTCCATTCCCCGTTGTGGCGTTGTTCCAGTGAAGCGCCAACCGCAGTGCATCTGTTGTGATTCGTGTAGGCGCGTCAGCCTTAGGGTGAACAAGCATCACTGATTTTGCCAGGGCTTGTTTTGATGCCTTGAATGCAGTTGTGCAATCCTCTGTCCATTTAAAAGTTTTCTCTGTGCCTGTAAGTGCTTGGTGCAGGGAATGCAAAATTTTTGCGGCACCAGGGACAAAACGATGGTAGAAATTTACTAGTCCCAAATATTCTCTTAGACTTTTCTTGGACGTTGGTTGAGGAAATTTTTGGATGGCTTCCACCCTGTTTAAGAGTGGAGAAATGCCTTGGGTGGTGATTTGATGTCCCAAAAAGGCTATTGTTGTGCATCCGAATTCACATTTGTCAGGATTCACAACAATCCCATAGGTTTGAAGCCGTTTGAAAAGCAAACGCAAATGTCTACGGTGAGCAGACGCCGAAGGGCTGAAAACCAAAATGTCATCGAGATAGACAAAAACAAATCTAAACCTCTGCACACCTCATCCATAAATCGCTGAAAGGTCTGAGCAGCATTGCAGAGGCCAAAGGGCATTCGTGTGTATTCGAATAATCCAAAAGGGGTGATAATTGCGGTTTTGGAAATATCCTCTTTAGCAACCGGAATGTGGTGATATGCTCTGACAAGGTCAATCTTGCTAAAAATTGTCGCACCATGTAGATTAGCTGAAGAATCTTGTATTAAAGGAATTGGGTAGCGATCAGGAATAGTGCTTTTGTTAAGCTTGCGGTAATCGCCACATGGCCTCCATTGGCCAGACTTTTTGAGCACCATGTGCAGTGGAGAGGCCCATGTACTTGATGAACGGCGAACAATCCCTAAATCCAACAAGTTTTGAAACTCTGCTTTAGCACATTTTAGCTTGTCTGGAGATAGCCGACGAGCTTTGGCATAAGCGGGAGGACCATTGGTAACAATGTAGTGCTTGACGTTGTGTTTCAAGGAAGCATCATTGTATACCGCACTTTGCAAAGCTGGGAATTCCATAAAAATAGCTTCAAATTCATTTCTGTTGTTGGTTGCGGCAAACAAGCCAAGCGCGGCAGTGTTAGAAATGCCAGTTTTGACGCTGTCAAATGTTTTGGCATTTATTAATCTATTTCGACTGAGATCAATAAGTAAACCAAAATGTCGAAAGAAATCGGCGCCAAGAATCGGCTGCGTGACCTCGGCGATGATAAAATTCCATGAAAAGATTTCACCCAAACCTAAATTGAGGTTAATTTTTCTGGTGCCAAATGTTGCAATGGTACTTCCGTTTGCTGCAACAAGCTTTAGGTTTCGTTGGCAAGTATTGCGATCTATCCGGTTTGCAGGAATAACACTTACTGCGGCACCAGAATCAACCAAAAATGTCCGACCAGTTGCTTGGTCAGTTACATGCAGAAGGCGGCGAAAATGACCAGCGGCACCAGCCGCCATTAGTGGCTGGTCTCCACGTTTCCCTTGCGGCTACAAGGCGAAACACACTTTCTTGCATTATCCCCCCAGCGTCTGTGGTACCAACACAAAGTGGGAAACGTGCTTCTTTGCGATTTTCGCCTGTTTGAAAATGCTGTGTTGCGTTTCAGCAGTGCAACATCTTGTTGTAGTTGGTCTACTTCTGCTAAAAGAGGCTGTGGGTCAACTAGATCAACCATGCTGTCGGCTTTTTCGGCAAGCTCAGTTATATCCAAATCTAGTGCAGCAAGAACAATTCGTAGGTTTGCTGGAAGCCTTTGTAGAAATACCTCACGAAGAATCTGTTTAGCTTCCACGTCACCCAGTAGTTGTTCCATGTCCCGTAGCATTTGTGAAGGTTTGCGGTCCCCTAGATCATCAGGCCGAAGAAATTTTTGCAGCCTTTGGTGCTGTGACATACCTACTCTTCGCAACAAAGCATTCTTTAGTTGTTCGTAGGGTTCCTCACTAGATGGACGCTTAATAATGTCTCTGACCACTGAGGCAATCTCAGGAGTGACAGCAGAAACAATATGATTAAACTTTGTCAGTGATTGGGTTACTCCTCTGACGGTGAATTGTGCTTCCACCTGCAAAAACCATAGCTCTGGATCTTGCGGCCAAAAGGGTGGAATTTTGACTGCAACTGATGTCACATTGCTTTCTGTCATGACTGTGAGTTGATTTATAGCTAGCCTACAAATCCAGCAAAAACAACTCAATAGCTCACGTCGGGGTCACCATTTGTAGGCACGCTTGTTTTACGTCCGTTTATTGCGAGACACTGAATAGAATGAAGCGTGCACACAATCCAACATCGCAAGCACTGTCGCGAGTCGCGTGTAATTTAAAGATACGCTACAGTCTTAAGAAACTTGATACGAAATTCTGTTTAGTTTATTCTGTGACAAAATAAAATGTTGATCGTCATCCCACTGTAAAAGTTTCCCAAAACAGTTGCAACAGCAATATTGGATTTAGTTTACTTCTGTCATTGCTGTTGAAACACACTTTCCTGTTTTACAGACACTTTACGTTTCAAAGTTGGCAATATAGAAGCAATAACATAAATGAACACAATTTAGAAAACACAAGATTGCAGAAATGCAAAGAAAACAATCATATAACAACACACAAAATAGCTTAAATGTAAGAAGATGCATGTGCATAAACTTGCACATTGTTGCACAATCACAATGATGCTAGATGGTGTCAAATGTGAGGAAAAAAGTTGTATTCGTTGGCTTGTGGCATCTCTTTCTCTGAAGTTTGTAAATTCATCATTTTGCCATGTGATGTTTGATGAAGTTTTCATAGGGAAATTGCTTTCTATAGTCTGACAAACATGTCACAAATTCATGTCTTAAACTTTGGAAACATGAAACAGTTGATCAGCAGAAACTACATTTTTATTCAAATATACCAACATGGAAATCCATACACAACATTTTCTTTTCCTGCCATGAAGTTTATAGAACAGGTGCACTGGAGTTGCTGAATCAGACATAGACATGTAGATTAGGAAAAGTTCCTACAGTTCTGCAACAAATCATAGTTGTTAAAGAAGCAATACATTTAGAATTTATACCAAAATTCACCTGCACATAGGCTCATATGAATAGTGTTTCCATCCTGGTAAGATTTCAAAAGCAGCACCTCTCTTGTAGCCTACTTTTTCTTTTTGCCAAGTAGTGGTTACATAATTACAAAATTATTTCATAAAAAATGACCAGTTGACCACCCAAGAATAATCTAAAAGCTGTAAATAAAAGTTCTTGAAACCACTGGTAATAAAATTTTAGTATGTTTGTGTTCAGTATTTGATTTTAAACTGTTTACAAAAAAATTAAACGGCCATTACAAACTAATTTGCAAAAAACATCCAAAAAACAATTAAAACAAGACAATTTGTACCAATACTATCAGTACTTCATTGACTCCATTCTTATTTTTCTGGCAAATAACAATAAAACAATCCACCTACAAACAAAAAGACCGAAATCACTCAGAAATGTATCGTAAACAAGTCGAACATCCGCCGAATATCAAGTTTTCCATCCAGCAGTCTAGCGCGAGAAAATCACGCCGTCACGGCATTTCGCTGTCTGGTGTGAATAACCCGTCGCTTGCCGGCGAACGCAAAAACGCGTCGCTATCCGCCAACCGCGTCTGGTGTGAATCTTGCTTAACGTTTGGCGTTTCGTTTTTGTCTAGGCCAGGGGTGGGGAACCTTTTTGCTTACAAAGGCCACGAAACGGTTTATCGATACTCGTTTAGGCCGCATAGACTATTTCCCAGGCCAAGGGCAGAGGTGTTCAAACTTTTTCGTAGAGTTGTAGGACTTACGGCCCAAGCTGAATAAAATTCCTCACTACATTTCCACCATCACTACAACATTCAGGATTTATTTTACCTGTAAACTCGCTTTTTTACAAAATTAAATATCTAAGAGCAGCTTGTGACATCACAGACAAGTTTAAGACAAACGATTGTGCGCAAACAATTGTTCTTTTGCAACACAAGTAAGATTGTAGAACTTGGGCTCTCAGTAGTCCTGAAATTGCTTTGTCGACCACTATGGGACATTGGCTCCAGTTTGAAAATCGTTGCCCTAGAACTAATCAATAATGTGGAATAAAGGTCCAAAAATACGTTTTCGTCTATATTTCAGCGTATGGTGCAGTCCGTAATATCAACATCCTGAAATGTATTTTGACATCGAAGGCCGCACTTGGTGCCCTAATAGGCCGCATGCGGCCTTTAGGCCGCAGGTTCCCCACCCCTGGTCTAGGCCTACGGTAAATATTTCAATTTAGAAAATCTAGCATATTTTAGTATCGTTATGATTAGAACTAAAATATTAGTCTAAATCCTGTCCAGCCAAAGTTTTATTTCTTTTGACTCCAGAATTCTGTTTTGTTGTCAATTTGCAATCAAACAATTTGTTGAGACACAGTGGCGGCTCGTGCCTAAAATTTGTGGGGGTGCTGCCCCCCCTCTACTGAATATATACGAGTTGGCAATATATTGAAAAGCTACATTTCTAGTTTTCTAGCCATTTGTTTTGTGCAGAAAAACAAGTAATACAAATCTTAATTAGCAACTCCATTGTGACGTAATTTTTGTTACGCAATAATGTACACGAGTGTAAACAGCAGACGGCATCATTTGTGTATTTTGTTTACTTGCACAGCGACGGGCCAAACACAATAACGTTCAGTAATAATGTGAAAAACAAAAGCACACGTGGCACAGCTTCGAAACGAAGCGGTTGTAAATACGGTAAAACACAACAGGAATATAGAAAATAAAGTAATAGAAAAAATAGATATAAATGAGTCGAAAAAGGTCGAAGTATTTCAGTTCGACAACAAAAATTGTCAGGTTTCATTTAAGTAAATTTAGCCACAGTCAGCGTTTTCAACATATTCTATGACACTTCACAGATTATTGTGACAAAAAAAAACTAGCCATACAGCTTTTTATTGGTATCATAACTAACAAATTTAACAACCACATTACATTGGTTTCAGAACTTGTTCATTTAAACATCTTTCTTGAATTTTTGTGTACAGACTATTAATTGTATTTTAGTTTCTTAACTGCTATAATTGCTGCTTGCTGGCAAATAGCTTATAATTTCTTTTTTAAGTGCAAAACGCCTTCAAGCTTTAAAATTTACAACACTCTCACTTAAATTTAAACCATATTATTAAATCTTGTGCTTCCTTTTTCCAACCAAAATGAATCATGAAGTTATAGTTTGGGCATGATAATTGATAGCTTCTTCCTTAATCCCAAATGATAACTAAGAAACTGTTTTTCTATTTAGTACTAGCACTGCAAGTGCAAGTCGTTTGGAAATATTGGTGTTCCTTAGAAAAATTGGCATCTTTTTCAGTGTTAAAAAGAACTGTTTTGCCTTTGAAGGAATTATGAAAACAGCAAAAAGGATTTTTCATCCTAGTAATTTAACTTGTCAAAACATCATCTCTAGATTAATTATTTTCAAAGTAATCATGAACATCAGATCTACAGAAACATTTTCATTTGAGTAACTAGCTTTTCTTTGTCAACAATAGGACGTGCTTGGTGTCACTAAGATTTTGTCTGTAGAATGTTCAATCTTAAGAAACACTTCCTGTGAAGCAATTTAGCAGCTACTGTTTAGATTAGACAAACAGTACATGTCCATTATATCAATACACATGATTGCACTTGGTTGCAAATACTGTCCACATGGTGTGTTAAGAAATCCACACTTTAAATTGTCTTCACTCTTTTTTTGTCTTCATTTCAAAATTCCTGTTGCTTGCAGTTGTTTGTTCTGCATTTGATATTGCCTGAATTTCAGTGAGGCATTTAACTTCACAGTCACAAATTTAATTTTTTTTTGGTAGCATTAGGAACTAAAACTGAGTATTTCTTGTTGTTTCTTATTCCTGCATGACATTTGAGTAGCAGATTTTTTGTCCCATACTTTCATAAATCTTTTTAATTCAGTTATTTATTATAAAGGTTAATTGTGACTTTAAAAGGTGTTAGATGACCTTTTTTCTTTTTCAAGGTGTTAGATACACTTATTCAATTCAATGATAACTGTAAAAACTGAAACCCACTTACAGTCATCTTAAAAAGTCACGACTAACAGTCAAACAATAAATTTAATGATAGCAAAATAATTATTTAACTGCACTCACTGTCGAACTTAAAAACACAGTACACGGGTTTGGCTTTGGAGCTCACTGACGCGAAGCAGACAACACAACTAGCGCTACGTCACGGGAGGGGCTGCGCGAGCCACAGTCCCCTCTCGCCTATTTCGCCCGGCATGTAGCTTTTTCAAGTGCGCATGCGCACAACTGAAAACGTCATGAAACGTCACGAAACTGGAGCTGCAGCTCCGCCATAGATAACTTATTATTATTGTTATTTTAATTTTTAAATCATACAAAATTTTTATTAATTTTATTTTAATAAAATGCCGATTAATGCCATAAAAGTTATTCTTAGTATACACTGATCAAACATAAAAACTATATGTAAAGATTGTTTGGTATAACAACTTGGAATAGGAATGTCAAGTAAAAATACTGGGGGTGCTGCAGCTCCGCAGCCCCCTCGCACGAGCTGCCCCTGTTGAGACATGTTTCGAAGAACCAATTAAACACCTGGAGGCAAAAACAAAAACCGCTTTGGGCTAGCAGTCCTATTATCTGCTAATAATCGCCGAAAGTAGTCAACATTACGTGTAACGACCGCTAGGTGCGCAGCCTGGCCCTGCGCCGTTCGTCACACTAGATAACCCTTTTTGTAAAACGCGCCGGTCCTACAGCCTGTCCTCCAAGACGACCCACTCTTGCATTTGCAACGAATGTTCTTTTTTGGCGATAAAAGGCAACGCTGACGAATAAACCAAGACGAAAACGTCAATAGCAACGGCAACGGTTTTTCTGTAACCACAAATAACATACATAAGCCAGACGTACACATTATGACGTCATAGCGGCCATCACACAATAAGCAGTGTTAACAGTACACACAGGTTTCAAATTAAATCTACATCAATCGGTCATATTTTACATTAGATTACTTCCAAATTACTTGTAATAAGTCCAGTTACGGTAAGAATATACATTAACACAAGTTAAACACAAATCAAATAAGAACATAAACATACCAACTGTTGGGTAACCAGGGCTTTACTAGCCTGCGGCTAGAGGTTCCACAACTGACGATTCAGCATTTTTGCTATTGCTGTTAACATTTACAGTTTCACTATAAACAAAATAGTCACAAGAAATTAGGATAAATTCACTTAAATTGACTGCAAACCTAGCAACTAACGCAGCTCACAAAAACGTGGCGTTCAAAGCACATGCTCTGTCGCGGATGAATATTTCAATACGTCACGAATAAAGGAGAACTTAAATCAGCCAAGCGGAACAATTAATTCTCGCTGTAACATTACGCATACACTGACTTTCGAATTCTTAGCGGAGTGCAAAATTTCCAGAAACTACAGGTTATTGCTTGATACAAAATCGATTTTCTTTTTTTGTGCGTTTTCGATTTCGTTGTTTTTCGGATTCGTTAAAACTATTTCACAAAACATTGTACTTAAAATTTAAGTCTTAAATGATTGTGAAACTAGACTTGTGAAAATACATTTTTAAGTGTGGGGAAACTCTAACGGTCTGGATTAATCAGTTTTCCCCTTGGGCGTAGATTAGTAAAGGAATGACGTCACAGTCACACACCGAAAGACCGAAAGACTGAAAGACTTTGTTTAGTTGATTTTAATTTTTACGAAAAGTTGGCAAAAGTAGGCAACTTCGCGAAAGGAAGGCAAAGTGTAAAAGTACATTGAATGTCAGATGTGCACAGAATGCCACGAGCTTGTTGTATATAATGAAATGTTACAGTTTTGGGCTCTGTTTAGAATACGTTCACAATTTCACATAGGCGTGTGCTTATTGTTAATAACCCGGTTTCCTCCAAGTTTGTGGCTAACAGGAACCCCTATTACCAACCATGATTGGGGGACTGTTTTTGTACAACCACAAGGGAGAAGTCCTGATATCAAGGATTTACCGTGATGACATTGGGTAATTTTTTTCGTCACAGTCTAAAACTAAAGCTATAATATTTTCATTCTTTGCAAGTCATTGTCTCATAAAAAACACCATATTTTTCTTTCTTTTTGTTTTATGGCTTCTTAACACTGTAAATTGTTGTTGTATAAACATATATAACATTTATTTTATTTCAAAACAAAGACCTGACTAAAAGTTTGTACTTTGCAGGAGAAATGCTTGTGATGCATTTCGGGTTAATGTTATTCATGCTCGACAGAATGTAAGATCTCCAGTGACAAATATTGCACGAACAAGCTTTTTTCACACAAAGCGTGGAAACATTTGGTTGTGTGCTGTAAGTTGCAGTTCATTATAAATAGCTTGAAAATTATTTGATCTGCCAAAATGATTTGATTATATAATTAACCTGAAGTAAAGGAGTAGGCAAAAATTACCAAAATTATTTTCCAAAATTGCTTGAATCAGCCAGTGCATAATCAAAAGGTCTAAGACACTGCGTAGATCAGTGCTCTTCAACCGGTGTGCACTGTGCACCCTAGGGTGCACCAAAATATGCATGGGGTGCACCAGTACGAAAGGGTATACAAGGGTGCATCACAAACTTTTAATGAACCATTAACATTTAACCTTCAGGATGTTAGAAAAGGGGTGTAGGTTTCAATTGATGTATAAATGAACCTTTCATTTTTTTTAAATGTTGATTTCTAACACTTTCAGTCCGGTCGACATATATATATCTACTTCAAAGACGCTTTGCGCACAGTGCAGATTGACGTTAATTTACGTAAAAAGTTTTTGATCAAAAATGTTTACATCAACATTTTTGATTTTAAGTAAACAGGGGTGCATGAGTTCGTCACTACAAGTTTAAGGGTTCACCAGACTAAAAAAGGTTGAAGAGCACTGGCCTAGATGCATACAGCAACAATTAACAAAACTGGTCAGAAATCATCCAGGGAACTGTCTCAGCTTTGAATCTCAGAACAAAAAATAACACATTCAAGTCATAAAAGCAAATTTGTATTGGGACACTTTTAAACTGATTTATTCTTTCTTAAGAAAAGGATTTTAAATCTTAGTTATGTGTCGTTCACTTAATCTATCTGCCTACATTGTACTATACTATGTTAGTTCCTTGTGCTCATTTCTAAAATGTGTCAAAAACTATACTGACAAGTTACATTATAATCAAGAACTTTAAATAACAGTGTCTCATCCATTAAAAATAATGACAATAATGTCATTTCTTTAAAGTCTATTTGGTTGATAAGGGAGAAACAAATATATATAAAAATATTAAAAACAATGCAGTAGTGCAATATAAGTATGCTATGGCACTACATTGCCATATCCAATGATGTTGATTCTTTGTTTGGTTCTGGCCCAATGTGCATCACCATTGTACAACAGTAATTATATACAGATACACAGAAAAAATGTCCTAAATAACCACCCCATTAAATGTGTCAAGTATGTATGTCTTTGTATTTTAGATTTATATATTTCAGGTCACCAAGCAGAATGTCAATGCTGTTTTGGTATTTGAGTTTTTGTACAAGATGATTGATGTGATGCAAAGCTACTTTGGAAAAATTAATGAGGACAACATCAAAAACAACTTTGTTCTGATCTATGAATTGTTAGATGGTAATACAAAATGATGCACATTTTATCCGAGATGAAACTATGTATTTTATTTTTTATGCATTTGTATTAAGCTGGTGCAGTGGCTTTCAAACTTTTCGTGGCAACATACTTCACACTGTTTCTAAAGTGCTGTTGATTATAACTGTATAACTTTTTTTGTGCAGAGGTTCTTGATTTTGGTTACCCTCAAAAAACGGATACTGGAATTCTGAAAACATTTATCACTCAGCAAGGAATCAAAACACAGGTAATTAAAAAAATTCTGTAGTCTATTTACTTACACACATACCACCAAATTTAAACTGATTTGTGTATTTGATTATTTAATGATTTTTAGATTGAAAATGCACTTGGGACAAAGGTATACAACTGTGTCAATGTCATATTTCCATTCTTACATTTTGTGTACATTTAAAAACATACATCATTAATGTGAACATTTGTTTTGTACCTCATATTTCTGTGGTCTTTGTGGCAGCAAGTTTTAGGAATCATTTGTTATGTGTAGAATCATTGTTTGCATAAAGCTTCTAGCACATTTGGCAAAAAGCCCTGAGACCATACAATAATGGTTCTTGAAATCTTTATGCCTGGTCCATACTAAGCTGTGGAAATCTCTTACACTAGTGAGCTGCAGCACACAGAATCTTTGCAGTCTTTTAAAAATTATTTAAACATAAGACTGATTTGGTTATCTTAAAAAAATGTATCAAATAATCACTATTGTTGTACCAATCCCATGTTTTGTTTTGTTTGGTAAATTAGACCAAAGAAGAGACAACGCAAATAACTTCCCAAGTAACTGGACAGATAGGATGGCGCCGAGAAGGAATTAAATACAGGAGAAACGAACTTTTCCTTGATGTATTGGAGAGTGTAAACCTTCTCATGTCACCCCAAGGTTGGATACATTATTATGTAAATTTCCTTCCTAAAAAGTGTAAAAAAACTCTATGTGTTTTACTTTCATTTCTTTGTACAAGATGGCAGCGTAATTTGTGACATCAGTTTAGAAAGCAAAAGTGCTTCTTACTATTGTTCCAATTCTCTTTCCCAATTACCCTACAGTAGGAAATCAATATTGATTTTAGTGCCAAGGGGAGTAATGCTGGTTGCTTCATTGATTGCCCGTTTTCCTGTCTGAACCATTAGCTCATTTTACATGTGTATGTGCTGCTCCTTTTATCATGAATTGTATAAATTTAGTTTTAAAATCCTTGCCCCAAATCTGCAAAAAGTTTTCCAATATTAACATATGTGGATAAAATTTTACTTTTCAACATTTAATAATTAATGTCAAAAATCTATATTTGCAGGGCAAGTACTAAGTGCCCATGTTGCTGGCAGAGTAGTGATGAAAAGTTTTCTTAGTGGCATGCCAGAATGCAAGTTTGGAATGAATGATAAGCTTGTTCTTGACAAAAGTGCAAGATCTGCTGATGATGCCGCCAAAAGGTGAATAACATGTAATTTTTGTAAAAAAATACCATTAGAAACTGCTTTACATTCATCAACATTCTACAACACAAGAGTAACTATTCAGTTTTAAAGTCGGTTATAAGTAATTCAACCCCAATAAATGTTCAACCTATTCTTATTTTCAGTGGAAAACCATCCATTGCAATTGATGACTGCACTTTTCACCAATGTGTTAAACTAAGCAAGTTTGAGTCGGAAAGAAGTATTAGTTTTATTCCTGCTGATGGGGAGTTTGAACTGATGAGGTATGTTTTGGTTGTTACATACAAGATCAAGAATGTGATTTATTAAAACCATATTTTTAAATATTTTTCTTTATAACTATCAAGTTCTTACACAAACAGAAAGAAAGTTGCACAATTAAATTTGTAAATTTAGGTATCGTACCACCAAAGACATCAGTTTACCTTTTCGAGTCATTCCACTGGTAAGAGACATTGCACGGACCAAGATGGAAGTTAAGGTACAAGAACTATAAGATATAATTCATGTGTGGAAGTCCTTATGTTACCAATAAAAAAACAACTAATGATTTTGTAAACCTTTTAGGTTGTACTGAAATCCAACTTCAAACCCACATTGTTGGCACAAAAAATTGAAATTCGCATTCCAACCCCACTTAATACAAGTGGTGTGCAAGTTTTGTGCATGAAAGGGAAAGCAAAGTACAAAGCAAGTGAAAATGCCATTGTATGGAAGTAAGTAGCACAATCACTACAGATTTTTAATGTCAGTTGGTAGATGTATGAATATCACACATCAGGTGCATAAATATTTTTACGACTTCTTGCTTGATAGAATCATCTTAAATATATAAAGTAATACAATTGGGCAAAAACTGAAAGTATCCTTTTGGTCTTATTGTTGATTTCATATACCTCATTTCTTGTTCAATAAAATACACATTGTATTAATTGCCAAATGCTCAGTATATCTATTGTTTGACCAACCATTTATACAGAGCCTCTAGGTCACTAAAATCATGCAGTTTGATTGAGAAATACTAGTATGGTTGTAACACAAGTGAAAACTCTGTATAATGTTACTTTCTCCATTAAAACTGCAAAATGTGAAAATACATTATCATGTGAAAGTGTAAAAATAACTCTTACTTGAAACATGAGATTTAAATTACTGCTGCAATCATAGGCGCAGTTTTACAAAAATACAAGGTGGCGGGCATAAAATATGATGTCACTTTATGTGCTTTAAAAACCCAACCGCCTACTCGGCGCCAAAGGCTGCAATAATTTGCATCTCATTGGCCAATTAACTTAAGTAGTATTTTTGTTAAACAACATGAAAGTAGTAATTATGGGTCCCCTTCCCTGAAGGGGACACATATTGATTTTACTCGAATTGTTTGTTTGTTTTTTTCTTCCCAAAGTTTGTCCGACTCGTTTTTCCATCAAATGTTTGATGGATTTGGCTGAAATTTACACAGATGGTAGATATAGTTATGTAGATGTGCATCCCACTTTGTTTTTGTTGATAACCCCAGTATTTACCCCGCTAGCCCCCTAAAATGGGTATTTTTCCCCGGAAGTTTGTCCGACTCGTTTTTCCATCAAATGTTTGATGGATTGGGCTGAAATTTACACATATGGTAGATATAGTTATGTAGATGTGCATCCCACTTTGTTTTTGTTGATAACCCCAGTATTTACCCCGCTTGCCCCCTAAAATGGGTGTTTTTACCCAAAGTTTGTCCGACTCGTTTTTCCATCAAATGTTTGATGGATTTGGCTGAAATTTACACAGATGGTAGATGTAGTTATGTAGATGTGCATCCCACTTTGTTTTTGTTGATAACCCCAGTATTTACCCCGCTAGCCCCCTAAAATGGGTATTTTTTCCCCGAAGTTTGTCCGACTCGTTTTTCCATCAAATGTTTGATGGATTGGGCTGAAATTTACACATATGGTAGATATATTCATGTAGATGTGCATCCCACTTTGTTTTTGTTGATAACCCCAGTATTTACCCCGCTAGCCCCCTAAAATGGGTGAGTTTTTAAACAGTTTCAGAATTGGCTGAAATTTGGATTTCTTGTATAGTATGCCATTTATAGGTGTCGATTGTTGTGTTCAACCCTGTAGTCCTAACATTTACCCCACAAGCCCCTAAAGTGTAAAACGTATTTGTATGTTACTGGGCACCACAAACGAAAGATTTCTTTGGAGCAATAGTGTTACAAGGGCAACCAGTTGTATGTTGCTCGTTGGTGGTTTGCTTGGTGGTCGTTTTTGCGCCATGGCAGTTAGGGGCTTGTTAACAGCCCTATGACGTCAGAAACAGTAA
This sequence comes from Phallusia mammillata, assembly GCF_965637545.1. NCBI lineage: Eukaryota > Metazoa > Chordata > Ascidiacea > Phlebobranchia > Ascidiidae > Phallusia > Phallusia mammillata. Next base: position 11,311,219 of record NC_137258.1, read on the forward strand.
CGGTTGTTGCTCAAAACACCTCTAGTGGTCAAAATTTTAAACATTGGCGGATTGGGCTGAAATTTTGCAGTGCTATTGATTGAGTCATTGTGGTTTTTATATATTTTTTAGTTTGTGTGTCGAACCCAATTAGTTGCCCTACTAGCCCCCTAAAATGGGTCAGTTTTTTAAAACGTTAAATAGGACATACTTCAAACAATATCTGGGGTGAATCTAATTTTATAGTTTGTATTCTACATAGTATTATTATTTAAGCCCAGTGCCGATCACTGTGTTTTACCTTACAACACCCGACTTTCTCATGGTTATCTCTTGAATTGCATTATTTTCAACTTTGCATGTGTGGGGACCCATGAGTTTTTGCCTGCAGAAACGACTTAAAGTTATAAAAGACTATGGCTAATATGGGACCCAATACAAAATAAGCATAGGAAATATATTCATGTTTTAAAATAGGTTATAGTGTATATGCAAGGGCAATATGTGCTAAGCCACCCTTCTAGTTTGAAAATGTTTCACAGTTAACCAAATCATTGTTTAAACGGAATGATTGTCTGATATTTAGCACACTATTTGGTTAACATGTTAGCTACTGTAGAAATAGCCCACTATATGGATAGGAAAAACTATTGATATCTGAGCAATGTTTATTTGATACAAAGTACTATGGTGCTGGTTTAATTTATATCTACAAACATGAAATATATTTCCAAGGATGAAGAGAATGGGTGGAATGAAGGAATCACAAATTAGTGCAGAAATTGAATTACTTTCCACGGCAGAAAAGAAGAAATGGTCCAGGCCTCCAATCTCTATGAACTTTGAGGTATAAATAATATTTTGGAAGTTGCAAAATTCCTTTCTTAATGGTAAAAGGATGGTTTGTAAAGGACAAAATATCTACTTTCATACGCTTGTCTAGCACACATCTTACTACATGAGAAACAAAAGTTTGTTCTCTGCTGTTATCATAAAATAAAAACTCAACTTTTTTCTGAAGGTTCCATTTGCCCCATCTGGACTTAAAGTTCGATACTTGAAGGTTTTTGAACCCAAACTTAACTACAATGACCATGATGTTATCAAGTGGGTGAGATACATTGGTCGCAGCGGATTGTATGAGACAAGATGCTAGCCCAAAAGCTGTAATCAAACTTGATCTATTCAATCCTTCTCATTGCAACATCATATTGTACCACTTTCGGTATATCTTCAATCACAGCAATCATCTTCTATTATATGAACTATCTTTGCATCAAATTCACCTGTATGCTATGTATCTTACTGCAAATAATCTGTATCCACCACTAAATTGACAAATTTTCGTGTAGATTGAATTGCACACAACTGCTTGGTGACAAAAAATGTAGTTGAAATGCTTTAGTGAAAGGTTTTACAGATGCTGCTTTCCAGACATTTTATCTGTCTTTGTATCATGTCCGTATATGTACAAATCACTGATTATATCCCTATTGTACGACATGTGAACAAATAAATCAAATTTAGACGAAATCTATTTTCATCATATCATGCTAAAGGTTATTGTGAATTAGTTATTCTAAAATCCTCACAATGCAGGATTGTCACCTTAATTTTACATTTACGGAATTAAGTGCATCAACAGCCCATTTTGGATACTGTGATGGGTCACTGTACAGTTTTTTGAAACTTGAAATAATGAATTCTGGGAAGGTATCATTGATGATTGAGTCTCTGATTCCATGCATTAATTGTGCTTGGAAAGTAACGTTGTGCACTGTAACCATGTGACATGCACTTGGATGGTTCATTTTAAAGAGCATGTGAATGTAGGCCTTTGTGTAGGTTTTGCAGGTAGTACAGGGACAATATTCTTGGATTGGAGTAAAGTCTTTTGAATATTCGCTTGCTTTAAGCTGGTGCTGCCCCGTAGGAATAAGTGCTGAGCCAAATCTAGCAGTACGGGTAGGAAAAACACAATCAAACATGTCACAACCTAAAGCAACACAAACAATCAGGTCTACAGCATATCCAACACCCATTAAATATCTTGGTTTATCTGTAGGTAATCCATCAGTGCTAACAGTCACCATTCTCCAAAAATCATCTTTGCACTCCCCTCCACTCAAGCCCCCAACTGCAAAACCAGGAACCTGTCTTGCAGTCATCTCTCGAAGGCAATCTCTTCTTAACTCCTCATCCAAACCCCCTTGTATGATGGGAAACAAAAATTGTGCATCCGGTCGCTTGTGTGATGATAAACATCGGTCAAGCCATCGAACAGATCTATACATTGCTTCTTTGAACCGTTTCTGATCAGTCTCAGTACTGCTCACAACATCATCAAGTTGCATCATTATATCTGCACCAATAGCATTTTGAATTTCCATTGACTTTTCAGGTGATAGCATCATCTGAGTCCCATTCTTCGGATGTTCAAACTTGACACCTTCTTCTGAGAGTTCAGAAAGTTTGATCAAGGAAACCATTTGAAACCCACCACTATCAGTAAGCAAGGCTCTATCCCACCCCATAAAGTTATGTAGGCCTCCAGCCTTTATCAGGACCTCTTCTCCGGGTTGGTTTCCTAAGTGATATGTATTCCCAAGCATAATTTGTACGTCGATTGTTTTCAGCTGCTGTGGTGTCAAACCCTTTAACGTTCCCTGTGTACCGACAGGCATGAACACTGGTGTATCCACAACTTGATGTGGAAGTGCTAACTTTCCGGCTCTTGCTTTCGTTGTGCTACATTTCGCGATAATGTCCATGACTTGGTTTCTAACTGGGCTTAAACGCATACAACGTATTAATAGTACGACTACGATGAAAACAGGTTTAACAGTAACCAACACGTAAGCAGAAAGTATTCAAGTATAAACAACAACAAGGAAGAAGAAACACATGGCAGGATCCGTTCCGCATCGTCGCACTTTGTATCAATGTCATCTTTCACAACTGGATTTACAGTCACAAATCATGCATTATTTTTTACAATTTGGTGAAAAAATATGGGAAAAAATCTTCCAAACTAAGCAAATACCGGATTTTTTAATTACTTTTTGTTTTAAATATACGCTCTATGAGCATGTCAATAAACGCGTGGGGTATTCCCCAGCTAACCATTTGCTTTGAAATTGAATTTGTGCAGAACTGCAGATCTTACGTTTACGTTGGAAAGTAAAATAGTCTTAACTCGAAAACGCATCAAAGTTAGTTTCATTACATACAATTTTATGGGCGTTTTGAATTAATTGATTCATTATGCAGGCTTAAACGCAGAACCTACCAGTTCCTGCTTTTGCTAAACTATTTTGGTTGTTGTGTTTGCCAATGGTTTATGTCATCAATGCACAAAAAAGTTTTAACTGCGGGTCTTCCACCAAGAGGAGCCATTCCGGGTCGCATAACCACTTCACAAAGGTATAAGACTAGTTGAATGTTTTAAACCTTTCTTAGTGTAAATAAACTAATCAGTTGCAAAGAGAAACTGTTAGTTAAAATTTCACTTTGTAACGTGTACCATGTTTAAATGCTTGTTTGATATTACATGATAAAAGGTTCCACATAAAACTAAGCATCAAAATTTGCAAAACATGGCAAGGAATATATTTGCTCTCATCACCTTTTCCCAAACAATTATACAATGCCCCCTTTTGTAATGAAGCAATGATTGGTATGTTTACATGGGTCACGTCTAAAACTGCGGGCCCGCTTGGCCCACTTGGCCCGCTTGGCCCAGCACTTGGCCCGTTTTTCCCTGTGAGAGACGGGCCAAGCAATGGATATTGTGGGCCCGCAGTTTTTCCTTGCAAGAGACGCGACAAGCACTGGATATAGCGGGCCCGCAGTTTTTATACTTGCAAGAGACGCAACAAGCAGTGGATATAGTGGGCCTGCCCCTGCAGTTTTTCAATTGCATGAAGTGCTGGGCCAAGCGGGCCAAGTGATCCAAGTGGGCCCGCAGTTTTAGACGTGACCGTGTTTACATTCAAACACATGAACCTGTCATGCTATGGCAAGTGCAATGATAATTTATTTTCTTAAACATTAAACTCTATTTATTGCCTTTTTAATTTTTAATCCTAACAATGTTTTTGTTTCCAAGGTTATTTAATGCCAAAAAAGACTTTTCAGTTAAATCGTGGAATGGTTATTTTGACACTGAAGAAACTATTGAGGTAGGATCGAATTTGTTTCACCTCTACAGAAATGGGAATAATGGAACATTGATTGTGTTTCTTCATGGAGGTGGATTTTCTGGACTTAGCTGGGCACTATTGACGGTGAGGCTGTTTGTTTTTTAATTTTGCTGATATATAATTAGTTGCAAATTGGTATAGTAATAGATTGTTTAGAATGAATTACCAATAAATGTCAAACAATTCTAGTTGTGTCATACTATACTAATTGGTTTATTGCACCATGTAAAATGTTATTTGTACAAATAAATAAGCTATTGCTGCCAGGACCTGTATAGGACGTCGGAATAAAAATTCATTTACCAGAAGAGCTCTATAAACTTGATGTTATTTGTACATTTATTTTTTCAGAAATACTTAGTTTCATCTGTAAAATGCCAGTGCATTGCAATTGACTTACGAGGTCATGGAAATACTCACACAACTAATGATGATGACCTATCCGCTTCCACACTGGCTAGGTAAACTTTAAGTCAGGATGCCAAATAGTAGATACCAAATGACTTTGTACCATGTACTGCATCAATGGTTGTGATGTACTATGTAATGAAAATGTAATCAAGACAGATTGTAAGTCCGTGAAATTTATCAATCAGTTTTGTCATATTAATGTAAATTGTAAATAAAAAAATTAGTTGTATTATCATGTGGTCATGATAACTTATAGCCTGAACATATTGACCACCAAACATAAGTGTAAATGGCTATATGCTCTGCCGAAAAGAACGCTTGCATTTTTAACTTATGCCGACCAGATGGTGTTTAACGTTCCAATGCCTTTTTCTCATTTTTTTTATTTTAGTGATGTATGTGATGTTATTGAGGCTTTAAATGTCGATGAACCAGTGATTTTGATTGGACACAGTATGGGAGGTGCCATTGCTGTCCATGCTGCCTCCACCAATCGCATTACCAAACTGGCAGGACTTATTGTTTTGGATGTGGTGGAAGGTATGCTTCTCCAAATCTACAGTTATACAATGTTTTATCCTTTTGTGGATTTTTTACTTTTTACAAAAAATATTGTTGCAAAAAAACTTGTTTGAATTTATTACCATATTTGTAAAAGCGTGAAGGAATGCTCTCCCTCATATTTAAATGTGAATTAAAAATAAAAAGTGTCATTTAAAGTGCCTAAATTTAAATATGCCAATACTAACTAACACAACTAGTAGTTTGTGATAAACGTGTCTCCACTAGATGTCGCCAAAGAGCTTTTCCCCCAAGGCTTTTTTTTAGTCTTTTTGTTTTGCAGGGACTGCTCTTGAATCGTTAGCAGCAATGCATGGTGTACTTGCAAGCCGGCCACAAATGTTTAGATCAATTGAAAAAGCAAACGAATGGTGGTAGGTTTTCGGCCGACAGCTTCAGAGTGAAAAATCCGATTACGTAACTTTCACAGATCGGTCCGGAGCTTTGCCGCATAACGCGTCGTTTTGAACCACGTGTGACGTCATAATGACGTCATTAGGGATTTCCCCCAAAAAAATTGTTGGACCCCCCCCTTTAAAAATTTCTGGATACGCCCCTGTCTTCACCTCTTGAACGCAGGCCATGACCGTGCTAGTGTTGGCATTTCGTGTGGTGTTTAATCTTCATCCTAGCGCCAGACTTCAGGTTCATACTTGGTAAACCCGGAAGTGCACAACGTTTGTCGTGGTTTTTAACTGTTTCGTGATTGAAGGTAGTGACATCTTAACTCTGCCCATAATGTCAACGTTTGTCCGTATTGTAACCATGCCGGTAACCACTCACGATCTGTTACCAAGAATTTTTTGTTTGTGAATGAATTTTGTTGTTTTGCATAATGTTGGCGTGGTAGGTAATTCTAAACAAGAATTCTTGTTTTTGTTTGCTTTTTCTCCAAAACATTTTGGACCTAAACAATCTAAATTCTAAAGCATAATTTTTACGTCTTAGGCCATAATTAAAGCAACAGTGTATAAAGAGGTGGTTTTTCAGACCGTTATAAATACAGATCTACAAGGCTTATATTAATACTCCGAAAAGGTGTTTCGCGAAGGGACAGGCCATCTACACACATAAAACGTATGTGTCTTGGAAACATAGTTCGTGGGGTTTCAATTACGTTTATTACCTTAACTCGAAGCGCTTATTTTGATTGTGCCTTTTTTAATACATTTCACCGAAACCAAATATGTGACCGAAAACATCATCCAAGAAACCATTTCGAACTTTCGTTCGCAACTAAATACACAGAGAAAGCAATCCATGAAGCATTGAAGAAGGAAGCAAATTCATTGTAGTGTCTGACGTTAACGCTGATATTAGATAACATCACTGACCAAATAATGATGACGTTATGGAATACCGCCGTCATAAGCCATATTTTGTTTGGGGGCTTGGCTGGCGAATTTGTAAAACAGTGCGATGACGTTTTAGCCACAAACAGTGACCCGAGCAGCGTTTAATTAGAAAAGTATTTTTGTGTTTCCTTAGCGTCTAAATTAAATTTCCGTAGTAAGCAAGACAAATAAGGAGGTTATGTGGATATTACGTTGTTTGTGCAGTTTGTGTCTATTTATAAATTAGAAAACGAGTGTTAGATCTTTTAGCCGGAAAAGTTTAACCTATAATGCATGTAACCAACTTCTTTTTTAGATATGACTAAAATTGTCGTGTAAAATTTCAGTAACACATGCCAAACATGCCAAACCTTTTTACACAAAACCCCATTAATCCGTTTTATTTTACAGCACTAAATCAGGCTACATAAGAAATCTCGAATCGGCTCGCGTGTCTATGATTGGTCAGTTGAAAAGGTAGGTTGTCTGTCATTGTTTTGTTTTTGTGTATAAAATCAACTGTATGCCCACGTGTATTCAGTGCGAAGTAGATTCAAAATTTGAATCCTAACTTTTGCCCTGGAGTTTGCTGGTGTTTGGATAAGAAAAGAACAAATATGAGTTACAGGGTTGAAATGTTGTTCTGGAACTATTAAATTTGAGCATTTAAAGCAGTGGTTCTCAAACTTTTTTGACCGCGACCCAAATCTTAGTTTTATGAATATCTCACGACCCAAGCCTCAAACATCAAAAAATGTTTTTTTTTTTCAAATATGCACGAAAAAAGACGCAGACAACCAGTTGTAGTACACAGAACTGTAAAACAGTGATTTATTACAAACAAATGATTAATTTATTTTAGTGTGATTGATGAAACTGAAAATTTTCCTTCAAAAATCTTCAATGCAAGGCTCTATTTTTCATTCAAGGGACCACTTGATATTTTATATTCAGTGAAAGGACTGTGATTTGACTTTTAACTGTGCTGTTCTGTAACGAGTCGGACCGCAATTTCGAGGCCACGTCTTGGCTGCATAGGAGTTTGCACCTGTCGAAATGGCTGCAGGATTAACGAGCTCGATTCGTTCGACAACACTGCATAACACAGCTCACATTATGGCTTTGCAGCACCATGATCATTGATAGTAATGAATCCCAAATCTAAAATGTTTCCTTGTACGAATTCTTACTCATTCTTAAACGCTTACTGCTCTATCTCCAAGTTCAGTTTCGCATGATGAACTTGTCCTATTATTTCCCGTGCTTTGACGTTACAATCACCGTGTGCGTAAAAGTTGGAAGGCTATTGTCGTATGTGGTCTGTATGTGGTAATGGTTGGTTCATTTTACTGTACAACGTGGTCGAGTAAGGTGACTTTACTACTACTGCATTAAGTTAATTCGTTTGTGTTTACTTAATTCAGTAATAGTTCGTTTGGGCAGAATTGAATCGCCATATAACGCGACCCATTTTTTGACCCTGCGCGACCCATACTTTGAGAACCACTGATTTAAAGCAACAGAAATTCTTAATTTTTGCATTTTTGGGGGACATATGTGCTTAGTCATAGCAGCTTGTTGACATTGAAGGGTCAGTCAATTCACTTCTAGGAAGTTGGCTTGTGCATCCTGTATCCCTTTGAAAATGGCATTTTACGAATTTACACGGTCACTGCGATTTTATTCAATAAACTATTTGATGACAATTGCAAACATGCACTTATAACACTTGAAGCTTTATCACACATAAGTACAATTTTCAAAAACTAATTAATTGCACAGTAACATAAATATCTCTGCAAAATAGGGACTTTAAAAACGAAGTACATGTTGCAAAAATATCGAGAACTTTTCGAAAAAACTTCGTTGAAAAAGTCGGTTGAAATGCATTACTAAAATGTTAAAATCTGTTTCTTTATGACCAAAATGACAATCGCAGTTGTACGTGTTAAATATAGTGCATCAAAAATGTGTATGTCAACTAAACTGTAAACACGCGTAATAATTCCGCACATTTACATGCAATTAATACTGATGACAGTAAACCTTAAAAAGCAATATCGTACCGCATCTTCACTGGTGTTCAGCACCTTGATATCATAAAACCGCTCAAGGAGCATTGCAACGAATGTCAGGCGTATATATAGTGAGCTCCACCATCAGTGCTCAAGAAGCATGGTTATTAACATCGTCTATACTCACATCGGAGCTTAAGTTGCCGTCGCTGGCAGAGTTCAATCGCTGCTCGGCGTAAATTCGTTGATTGTTCACCCAACTTCGGACTGCATCGATTTTGTCTTCGTCCACGTAAGCGATTGGCGTTACTTGGTTCGGTGTGAAAACATCCTCTGTTATTTTGCTGGACGGCGGCGATAAAGAGTTCGAAGATCTTGGACTCGTATTGCTTGCCAATTCGCTGGAGATTTTCCTGTATAGTGTCGTTGTTGGGTCGGCGTTTTCACAACGCTTGTTGACAAGTTCGGCGTGCCAGTGTCCAGTCACTGTTTTGATTTGTCTGTTGCATAAGAAAAACATTTTGCATTTGTGATACTATGATCGCGTGACAGATTTGTCTAGGCATGTAAGCCGATATGGTCATTTTTGAACACATTTTTTTATCCAGGATTTAGAAAAAGTAGGCTATATTTAAAATATACTGGCAAAATAACATCTTAAGAAGCTAAATTAAAAGAATTTTAACACCGAGAAACATTTTTATTTCTTTTGTGTGGCTTCGACCCAGACCGTGCGCAATGAGCTACCGTTTGCAGCAGGTTGCTGTTTCCTTCTGCGTGTTGATTTTATTACTTGATTTTTGGTTGTACCTTTACACTCGTTTACAAGACGCTATGTACCGTTTCACACTATTATTGGTTGATGCTAATTAGGAAGCACTGTTGCTTCGTCAATTTATCTTATGCGCACTGCACATTTCTATACTAATGACGACAGCAACACTTACGATTCAAGGCGTGGGCTTCGTTTGTCGTTTAGTCTTTCCAGTTGTATCCTGACTGCGAACTGCTGAATTCGACGTTCGTCACGTTGCCTGATACGCTCATTTCGCCGTAAAACCTTGTGCAAAATTTTCACATGGTTAGTGACATATCATAGGTCAGGAAGTTGGTACGTTAACAAAAAAACTTTTAGTCATATTTTGTGACCAGGCGTGAACGCGTAACTATGATTGTTAGCAAAACCTACAGTACTTAAATAGGCAATATGCGTGTTGCGTGGGTCCTCATTTGCACTATAGATACATGCCGCCTACGAATGTAGTGCAATAATTTGACCTCTCAGTACACACAAGTTTGATATCACAGCCCTGACACAGTTCAAACAGAAATATCACATTGTACGCATACCTGTAGAATTTGAACTTTTTCCCAGTCTTCAACTTTGCTTAGGTCGACGGCCATGTTTGCTGTTTCCACGTTACAAAACGACAGTAGCTTATAATATTCAGCCTACACAGCGTTTTAAGCTGTTTTATTTTCTGTAAAAATACAATTGCTGGTTTAAAGTTAACATGATTTTGTGAGAATCATAGCAACTGGCCAAAAAAGACCCAGTTTAAGCCAGTTATTAACTGGCATATATAACTGCAGTATATCGCATTCTTTTTTGGTCCGCTTCTAATTGCGAATAAGTTTTTGCTGACTATGCCGCTTATACATGAACTGTTCTGCTGCTGTCTCACACTGCAGGCCAATACCACACAGACTGCATCTACTAGTGATGATCGCACAGTCTTGTGGATGAGAAGCCAGCGAAAAAAACGGATGATGATCTAACTTTAGCGGTGGTAAACAAGGCTTAGCACATCCCCAGATCAGCACTGCATTTTTGCCTCAACATTGCTTCCTCTCTCAGGCAGCTGTAAAACAATCAATCTTGCACAGTCGCGTTGCGCCGGTTTCGACCTCTCAAAACTTCTATTGTCAATCTGACGCACCATAAGCACGTGGATGGCCCCGCCTCTTTCCAGAACACCCACTGTTGGATTGGGACTATATTACATCCATATATGAGGCGTAGTTGTAAAAAAACTGCTGAGTCAGGTATTCACCTGTAGCTTATACTTCTGTGGCATTTTTTATACAGGGAGGGTTCGCGCAGGTCTAAAACGTGCTTTACATCCCAACCCCCCGGAGTGATGGATGCGATCGCCGAGGATGGGGACGAGGAGCAAGTCACGTGTCAAAAAGAACCCTCCGTGAGGTTTGTAAGAGATATATTTTTCTTTTGTCACCTTTGATGAACTGATCACACTGAACTTTAAGTGGAGGTATTGTTGCCAGCTGCTTTTGCATCCGCCAACGGTAAATAAAATGTACGCGGTTTGAAAATACTGTAAACAGTGTAAAAAAAACGTCAAAATGTTTTCATCCCCCTTGACGGTTTGGTTCTTAATTATTCGCATTGTCTTCTATAACTTGTACGCTGTTAACTAAAAACAATTACTTACTCAGTCACAAGTTACAAAGGAAAACAACATACCAAATTTTCGCTTGGAAACAGCGAACCTTACAACTATTCAGCAAAAACCCACAATCATGTCATTACTGTTAAAGTATTCATGGACTATAAACCAAACTCAGTTGCGTCTTGTATATACTAAGTTGCGCAAGAATCCTGGGGTGACCTTCTATGCACGCAGTATAGCTTCGGGAAGAGACTGTTTGTTGTTCGTGAAATTCCCGGCACCTCGTAGACAATACCTTTCCTGTCGTTAATCACCTTTAGCCGTACCATATGCACAACTCTATCCATCTAGTAAACACAGTAACCGGACTATAAGCGTTTATCGTGTGATGCACCTTCCACCTTACGTTCTGTATCCCGAACTATGCATACAAGATTGTTGAGGCTTTAGCAATCTACTTGTTGAAAAATCGCTATCCTGCCATAAACTAAAATTCAGACCACACTTCAAGCAGCATAAGGCCGACTGGAATGAAAGGTTACTTCAATTTTACGAAAACCCTTAACGATTGAAATTCTTGTTTTAAGTAACCGGGCTCGCGTAACTTATCTCGCATAGCAGATGGCGAATTGTTTGATTTGTTACCGTCAATAAAGTGGTGACGCATGAAACGACCTCCGTCTGATTGAGAAATATGTCAATGGTGGCGAGACTATCGATCTTTAGCCTGTCCCTTATGAACGTGTGTCAAGTCAAACACAAACCATCTACGCTGGAATACCAGCAAACAGGAAACTGATATACCTAATGCAATGTCATTGAATAACGACAGGGCTCCATTTGTCTCAAGCTGTAAGGGTTAAGTACCCAACACTGCAGAAATGAGTAAGATAAATGAAAGCTCCATCAGCCACTGTTTAATTTAGGCTGTAACTAACAAACATAACTGCTGATAGTGGTATCTTATTCACAAAATCTGCTAGGTTACACACAACGTGAGACATCATCGCGCTTATGTTTAATGCGACGCACGCCAAATAGCTTTAATGGTTTTTTGAATACCACCCCTTCCCGTGTTTTTCTCAAAATACTGAAGTAGTAATTATTGACGTCGGGCTTCCTTGCGGTGCAACACATGGAGATTGGGCAGAACCTGGCGAAAAATGCGCGAAAACTCTCAGAAAACCGTTGCTTTTATGCATTTGCTAATTTTTAATGCCATTGAACATGCAGCCTCAACTTCCGCGAGCAGCAGTACCAACGTCACTTTCGTACAATAAGTAACTGCGTTTCACGAAACCCGAAGCAGGTTAATTTCAATGTCGTTTATTGTGTTCAGTTTCGGTTCCTCTGCCTTTTTTTCCGTCCTGCGCGAGAACAATTCAAATAAAAACTCTTGCAATCAAAACTTTTTAATTCGTTAAACTAACTTTACTGTACCATAACCTAGCCTGTATCTTTTCATATCAAACACTTGTTAAACTAGTCATAACAGTTGCCTTGTTTGTTTGTTTTTTTCTTTAAATTCGATATTCTAGTAAAAGTTTAATGCTTATTCCGTTCACTAACGCAATATAGAAATATAGACTAAACAGACAACAATTCTAACTATATGATATCCCACAAAAAGTCACTGGAAGAATGCTGACAACAAAATGAAACGTTTGGTTTGGTGCAGTCGACACTCTGCGCCGGAGGCGTATTTGACGCACTGCCTCTGATGTGATAGTTCTGTGCGCAAAACGCAAGTGCTTTACTTTGTGGTGCAAGTGACTAATGCTCAGCTCGCATAATTAAAAACCGGAAAAAAAACAGAAAAATTATTGTTTCACTTTTGTCCACTTTTGATACCACAATGTGTAACTGCATATGGGCGTTTGAAAGTTATGATTTGAAATCCTATGACTGATTCGAAACTGCATTCGATACTTGCATGAACTATTGCATGTGGGTTTACAGTACGTCTATAAATACTGCATAGCCGGTTCAGCACTCAATTTTATACGTGTACTGCAGAGGGAGAAAAAATACCAGTAGAGTGTATTTCTCCTAACGTTGGCGAAAGCGATTGGATTAGGCAAATTTAATAACATGATAATGCGCTTGTTATTGTATGCAAACATTTCGTTCGAATCTTGTTCTTGAATATTGCCTTTAGTGTTGTTCAGCCTAACTTCTCTTCGAAATAACAATGTTTCTTTGATTATATCCCAATGATACAACCACAAACGTTTATATCCAGTGTTCCGCCCAGACTTCCGCAAAACGTTTTTAGAGATTAGCGTTAAATTCCAACTCTCGCAAGAGATGTTGATAAATCACGATTTGCAAAACTTTTTTGCAGCGATTACAGTAACCCTGAAAACATGCCCAAACGCATTGTGATGTAACGTATATAGATTGTTACATAAAACGCAACGTCACAACATCATGATACACTCAGTATACATTCTCGCTGTTTTCCTGGTGATTTGTGTTGTTGCCAAAAGTCCTCGTTAAAATGAACTCTAGAGCTCGTAGCAAATTCGAAATTAAGTGTATCATGTAAATGAAAATTGAAAAAGACAACCCCCGTATTTTTAAACTTACAATACCAAACAGGCATCCCATGTGATTACTTTGAAATTGACATATTTTCGTGCATTAATTTGAAGTTACTTTAATTTGAAATGATCAAAATATTAACAATTTAACTCAACACTATTATACAAACAATGGCTTGAAATCTATGATTAGTGCGAACATGGGCGCCGACGCGTGGGGGCAAGAGGGGGCATAGAACTGGCGGAATGGCAAATTGCGCAAACTAATTAAACAGTGCGCAACTAATTAAAAATCTTGAGCTCGACCTGAAAGAAACATATACCCCGTGTGAATATTTGGAAATTGCGACGGGCACCACTGAGTTACGCAGTCAGTAGGTTCAATACGTCGCAATATATAGTCTGGTTTAACAGTCGATCTGTGTCTTCCTACGCATTTGCGTGGGAAGTAAGAACGTCTTGCTCGCACGACCCACGCACGTTCTAAATAGCAAATCCGACTGACATCTGAAATCATTATTTGTAAACGCTGACCCCCAAATCTCTGCAAATGTCGGTGGTACGTAATTAAATGACAAATCACCACATTATTTTTTCCCCAAAATTATTATCCTAGAAAGCAAACTTTCAAACTAATATTTTATGTAAAAAAAATGTGCGGTGTTTGTAGTTTGTGGCAAGAAGTGTCATTTTTAGTTGGTGATTGCATTTCCACAGTGACAAACTTATAAGCATCAACCAAACCACATGGAACACAATAGCAAAACATATAAACATTGTACATCGCGGCGTTTTGATGTTTTCCGGCACGACGAAAATAACGTCTTCTCGTGGTTGACAAATTTCACATCTTCCGTCAACACAAAACATTGGCAAAATTATATCATGCAGCACTACATCCGCTGAAAGTTGCGAGGATTATTTAGGGCGTGATCTCATTTATCATTTGTAATGTTGCTTATAATCCCGAAAAAGCGCTGAGCAATCTTTTAAGAAGCGTTTTCCCGCTGCTTACCTTATCGTTTCCCATATTAGACCATTCTGGGCAGTTTTCTGCTTGTAGTTTTTAAGCAATACGTGTCGTAGGTAATATGGTTATGCGTTCATCGCACGGAGTGTTCCGTTTAAAGAAGCACACAACAGTTTTAAAATTAACTTTTGTTTTGGAAATGTATGTTGAACCCCTAACCTCACCACTGCTTGCATTATACGATGTTATTAAACGGCGCACGCGTATTTCTCATCAACCTCACGTGGTACAAGTTTTAAACTAAAAACTATTAGCATTCCACCTTTAACCATGCAAAATACTTGTTATACATTTTGTTTTTGGCGTGTCTAAAACTTTCAAACTCAGCGATGCAAACGCACGGTTTTAAGTAATTTTTACGCTATTGCATTGCAAATGTATTACATAAACTCTTGTTTCTTTATAAACCTTACTTTCCAAACTTCCAGACTAACCTCAACTTATCATTAGATCCAGGTTAAACGTAGTACAGCCATATAACTGGTAATTATTGCTTAGTTGGCAAGCCCTGTTATGGCCTTTTCTGGTTGACAATACTCTACACTTGATGCGTGACAAAATTTAAACATATTAACATTGTGATTGCCCGCGCGTCATTCATATAAGGCGGTCCCAACCTATTTCTATTCAGCAATGGGCGTCATTTGTTTAACGTGCGTGTGACGCAATAGTGTTGACTCAGACAAAATGCCTACTATGTCTTACAAGTGTGCCGATGGGCCTCTGTGTCACTTCGTACATAAATGTATTCGACAACGTAGTAGGTATACTACGACACATTACGTGATTTAGTCATAATTTTTATCAAATGTGATGCTTGTTTTACAAGTGGGTTTCATGCAACGCCACTGTCTCGGCCAACTGTTTGACGACCGAATGTTTATTTGGGCTTCAAAATACGTAAGCAACCAATAGGAAAACGTTTTTTCAAGATATTCTGTTTTACTTCTCCAATAAGACATGCCTGCTTTGGACTGCAAATACTGACACAACACATTCAGCTAACATTCTGTCGTACATTGCCGGTTGTGCGAAAGAAAAGTTGATAAAATATGTCTGGTAACATACACTATACTCATATACATTTGTATCTTACTGTTTTTCCAGTGACAATAAGGAAGATTTACCAATCTACGTGTGGCGGATAGATTTGTCAAAAACAGAGCAGTACTGGCGCGGATGGTTCACAGGACTTTCATCACTTTTCCTATCAATACCACTACCAAAGATCCTAATGCTGGCAGGTAAGCTCAAACTTGTTTTTTGCTGAGCTGTGTGTGCTGATAGCGTGCAGTGGTATTGCCTAAAGGGAACCAGCTAAACGCGTCGTAATGCAGGTGCAGTGGTATAATTAACTTGTAAATTACTTTAAGTGCCTAAGGCTGCTCTAACGGGATGATAAGACAAGGGGGTGATTTGGTGGATGGTATAAATCAGTCCAAAGTATATCAACCGTTTTAATCTCGATACATTTTGGAAAACGCTTCATAAGATCAAACAAACTTCACAGTGTTTGCAAAGGGAGGCTACATATTATCCAATATTTGCTTTTCGTCGTTTTCCGAATTTCGCTAATAAACCTGTGACTTATACATTATGTCCTAACGGGTAAAATACGTTGTTGCTAAATTGGTTTCTTGAATTTTGAGTGTAAAAGCTCACGACCTTTCGCGTTTTGAATATTGGAAATGATGCCGTGAGACGTTAAGTAGCAATTTGGCTGGAGCAAAAATTAAATTGTGATCAGTAACGACTGCAAGTTTATGAAAATGATCCAACAATCTGTCATCTCACTCCAGACACCGTTTGTTTGAACTGTTCACTTGACCATTACCTACCTAATCAATGTGACAACAATTTAATCGATTTTTAGCGATTGGATACTTTAGTGCAGGGGTGGGCAAACTACGGCCCGCGGGCCGCATGCGGCCCGCCAAAGGAGTTTATGCGGCCCGCCAAATGTTTCCCAGTAACGCTGAATAGTACTATGAGCACAGGCGCAGAGTTTTAAAAATACCGGGGGTGCGACTTGCCGATACCAATGCCATATTCAGTATCTGTACCCGTTCGATACTTTGGAACTAAACACAGATACTTTTCACGTGCTTTAGCCTGTTGTTTCTGCCACGTTATTATGCAAATCGTCACTTGACACAATTTCTTCGTTCGATAAAAGTAAAAGCGATTCACGTTTTCAAAAACAGCCCACTTTGCACTGTTGACTCCCAAACTTTGGTCACTTTGGATCAAGTTTAGGTCGTTGCAGTACTTTTTGTTTAATGTTGGTACTCGGACTTTATTAACAAAAAAACGTGGTTCAGCCTTTGTTGCAACAAACGCTTGTTTTTTTTGAAACAATTACAATTGTAGCGTTTCAACCAACGTTTGTACAGTCATGAACAAACGTATTTGCATAAAGCTGAAAATATACTATGTAATAATTTTGCGCAGGGGTGCACAACCTGCGGCCGCAATCTATTTTGCCAAATATTTTGATTTTTAAACTGCTAAAACAGATTTCGTGGGACTGGAAAAAAGATTAGCAGTCTAGTAACCATATGTGCCAGGCTTTTTATCCGCTTATTACGTGCAAACAATGCGAAAAAACAGGCACTGCAATCGTCACAATACAGTTTATGACGTCATAAACAGTTAGCTCCGTTGAGCTAAATTTATGCACAAGTTAGAAATTGTTAATCAGAGCATTTTAGGCGACTTTAAATGGTGTATATATGATACAAACCTTATTCTTTGCATCAGTTGTTTTAAAACAAAACAACAAGCAAGCAATTGGCGGTCGTTGGTGAAATACTATGCGGCCCGGTAAGATTATAAACTTTTGAATGCGGCCCTTGCACTGAAAAGTTTGCCCACCCCTGCTTTAGTGGCTCCCAATCTTTTTCGAAGAATTTCTCCCTCAACAATTCAAATCATTTTCATCCCGCCCTAATATACTACATAGTACATGATAACTAAACCATACAAAGATCATTTAAAATTAGGGCTTTCATCAACTTAACAGGTCATGTTACAAAAACTTAAGTGTCTAAAAAAATCAATTAAATTCCTTTTCTCAAATTTTCAATTTTTACAATTGGAAACCACTGGACTATTTGATTATTATGTATGATTCTTTCTTCTCACCTGCAAAAACAGATTCTTCTGTACTGATGCACATTGAATTGTTTTATTTTGTCTTCTGTAGGAATAAACAACCTTGATCGAGATCTCACAATCGGCCAAATGCAAGGGAAGTTTCAATTACAGGTTAGTGCTCGTTTGTGATGAGATGTAAATTATCTGACTGTTTGGTGTATTTAACTGGTTAATTTGTTTTCATGTCAGGTAAAATAAGTTTGTAAAAAGTTTATTAGTTACTTGCAAACTTAGGCTTTTAATGTAGCCCCGCACGGCTTGCAATGTAAATCGTATAGTGTGAGCGCGAAGTTATTTGTGTCATATAGTATAGAATACCTACCCACTTCACTCACGTCACTTGGTTGCAATTTAGTGGAACTGCCTGTACCCACATTGTCAAATCAACTTGACTTCCCTACTGTCGGGAAATCCACTTCGCTGTTTTACAAACAAACATCCGCAACGTCACAATTTTGCTGCTTGTGTGGGGGAATTCGACCGTAAAAAACATGGTGATTCACTTTCGCTTCTTGTCAAAATAAGTAAACATCCTCTACCGATTATGAACCAACTAAGCTCACAGTTTGCATGAGACTGGAACAAGCAGCACTTCGTTCCAGGACGACAAAAAGGAAATGACGTCCTTCGGAATTAAACAGCTCTGCCTTTTGACCCCAATTGAACTAAGTTACTTTTTACAGTGGCAATAAAAAAATCTCTTTTAACGACACTAATTTAAGTGCCCAATATGCCCGTTAATCTTTTTCTAGGTCTTGCCAAAGAGTGGACACGCAGTACACGAAGACGTACCCGACAAAGTTGCAGAAGCTATTTCGGCCTTTCTCATTCGGCACAAACTGACCCAGTCTCAAGACGCAGTTGTCACGTGACCTTTTACTGATTAGTCTTAGTTAATTTCTTAATTATCGGATTGTTGCCGACTTATAAGTTATATATCACAAAACAGTGAGGAAAATGTGACAGTGAAAAATTCTATCCATTAAAATCCTACGTTTGTGTCAGTACTTTTGTTGCACCTGGTAGGTTGACACATGAGAGTATTTTTTCAGCGTTTTGTTTTTAAACTCCTTGTTTTAACGTAGCTTTGACTGTTTTTTTTATCTTGGTCAAAACAATTTTCATTTTTAACAGAGATTTCCGAAGAATTACGTATTTTTATTTGTTTCTGGTAACTATATTTTAAAGGATGTTCGATAGGCAATTCAGAGATGTGCAAATGCGGCTGCGGAACCATTAGTTAACTTTCCGAATAAACTAATATCTTTCCAATATAAACCAAAAAAATCAAAACAATAAACACTTCTCCAATTCTAAATCAACATTAAAACATCGCTAATGCTTCCAGCTGCCGTTTTTCCCATCCCCATAGCTATGTATCTACTCTGCGACGCTTTTGTACTGCTCAACAGCGAAACACCGCGGATAAAGTGGTCAGTCATTGTAAGTTTCTGCATCATCTTCTCTAATTGGGCACTGTTTTAAAGCTGCATTAGCGTAGCACCTTGACATTCGATTCCAATCAAGGTATCTGTCGAAACTATATTTAAGTAGAATGTGCTTACCCTATGCATAATCCCTCGTTTTTCCCGTACCGCACAAGCTAATGCATTGCGTTCATTAAATAAGTACGCAACATCCTGTGACTGTTTTGAATGCAGCGCTCGGATGGTAAGGCTGTTCATGCAAGTTATGCAAAAGGTCGAAAAAAAATTCTCCCAATTTACCAAAGCTCCAACATATGATTTTTGTTTTGTAAACGGTTTTTCCATAAAAAAATTTTGTTCAATTCCAATTGAAACTAGGAAGGTGGCTTTCCTATATATTGCCAATTCATGTATTCTATGTCCTATTGAAAAAATTCACACATCATCCAACATGATTGTTTTTGCCTTTCAAAAACAAATCGGTCCCCACTAACGTGTATATGTTATATGCAAATAAGTAACAGTAATATTTCTAAACTACGAAGAAAAATTACCAATTAGTTAATTCAGTCATAAAATCCTGATGGTATTAAAGCACTAACAAATGGGCACCGTTGCAATACGTGCATGTAGTTCAGCAGAAACCTCTTGCGGTGCGTAGTAATGCGGACATTACCCTTTGACTTTAACGTGGTTGCGGTCGTTCATCGTTGTTCACGACATTTTGCCAGACATTTTTGATTTTTCTGAAGTTGGATTGCTACAGCGTATGTGTATGCGTGGAAGCGTTATTTCGTATCACGTAGGGTTACCATATTTCCATCCCCAAAAAGGAGGACACAATGTTAAAAAGAACATAAAGGGCCCCAAAAAAAACAAAAGCCTTAGAAATAAGACAGTATTGAATTATAATTTGGATAAAGTTTAACGCTTATCACATCACCACACTAAATAACCTTTTTTTTCAAAAAAATTTAAAATCAACCTGTGTTCTTTAAAAATAAGCTGAAGATCAATATTTGTTTTCAAAGGCATAATTGTCACTTATGTAGTTGGTAAATCAGAAATTCTTTGAAAAGGAGGACATTTGAGTACTTTTTCTAGTCCTCCGAGGACAACTTGGTTTTTGTTAAAAGGGAGGACATGTCCTCCAAAAAGAGGACGTAGGCTATAGTAGGCCTATCACGCAGCGCTGGCTCGTGAACTCGTCAATCGTCTTTTCCCTTTCCGTCACGTTGTGCACGACCCTGGCGGAAATCCCTGACTGCCTCTGCTGGCTCGTGAACTCGTCAATCGTCTTTTCCCTTTCCGTCACGTTGTGCACGACCCTGGCGGAAATCCCTGACTGCCTCTGCACCAGTGAAAAAAAATTGATGCAACGTCCGTCATTGTGATACAAATAACGTCACAGCTCTTTTCCAGCGAAAACATGGCCAAGTTGAACGCGTGGTCATGTATGAAGCCCCGGCCATATCTCACCAACCAATCGATCCGTGGGATTGGATTGTCCGTGCACATGGCGCTTAAACACATGGAGGCTGTAAAGGTAACCAATCGGTTGATGAGGCTAAACATATGAATACTAAACGAGGAAGCCACTACAAACAATTGTTTAAAGTTTCAGAACATTGGGGATTGAATTTCGGACCTTAAAGACCGATTCAACCTAAAAACGCATATTTCGGGGTCAAGCTAACTAAAAGATCATGGATCATGTACTATAGTACTAAAAGCGGTTTCAAAAATTTCACAGTTTTGGGGCCTGTGGGTGAACCATAGGGTCAATCAGAGTCTTCAGGAACATTAAATTTGGATAAATACCTAACATGTGTGTAGGCTAAATTTGAATACGGTTGAAGCACTCTTTCTTGACCAAACACGTAGGACAAACCTGCGTTAGACAGAAAAAAGAAAGAAAAACAATATGTGTTCCTTCAGGGAAAGGGAGGGACCCATAATGCTGAGGGTTTTTAATGGTAGGTCTTAGCTTCTGTCATTTTTATTACTTCAATTATTAACATTTAGGCTTATAACCTGAACTTTGTTGTAGTGCAGTGATACTACTGAATCTTGTCAGTGGTACTGATAAAACGGACAAGGCTTTTGATAGTTTCAAAACAAACCTTTCATATGATTCACAGCAATTTTTTCGAAGGTAAAACGAAACTACATTATGAAATGTATAAAAATAATTCACTATCAC
The DNA here is from genome assembly GCF_965637545.1 of Phallusia mammillata. Classification (NCBI taxonomy): domain Eukaryota; kingdom Metazoa; phylum Chordata; class Ascidiacea; order Phlebobranchia; family Ascidiidae; genus Phallusia; species Phallusia mammillata. The sequence goes on from NC_137258.1 coordinate 11,332,491, forward strand.
AGAAAAACATGATTTTACAACTTGAACTCTTAAGACACAAAAGTTTAAAGAAAGTCATACGTCAGTTCAGCTTTTTTTGGTGGATATTGTCAACATCTTTAGCAGGATAGAAGTCAGTAAAAGCAGAACTTTCAATACTAGCTTTCAGGCACCCTTGAGAGAAATTTAGTGAGTTCCGTAAAAAATCGGTATGCAGGAAAACCAACAACATTGTTATAATCTCCTTCAATATTTTCCACCAACAAAGCTCCCAAACCTTGTATTCCATATGCACCTGCTTTATTTCTGTAAATTTCATAAGACTAAGTTATTTTAAAAAACAATAGAAGCACTCTACCAACTTGTTTGAAAGCATTTCCAAAACATTAGATTCACTAAACAATTTTGCAAATAAAACTAATGCTGGAAATGAAGTGAAACACACTTAAAATCAATTTGATAATGGCATAGTTTTGCTAAACCTTAACATGAAGAGATAAATGACCTTACAGGTTACGCCAATTAGAAAGGGTAAAGATGTAGAATGTACTTACAAGGGTTCTTTACTGTCCACATAGCTTTTAATCATTGCAGCACTTAATAAGCTAAATGTGACCTTGGTAGTTTCACAAAACATAGTGACAGCGAAATCACTATCAGGTTCAACTTCTACAATAGAAACCCCAGTACAAACTAAATGTGTTTTGTTGCTTAACAGCTGAAGGGTTTTTGTAGCTGTCTCCTTAACATGTGGTTTTCCAATAATTTTTCCATTGTGGACCTTTTGAACACAACAATGTTTATCATTTTACACATCCCTTAAACAAATGTTACTTACAACAACTGTATCAGCACCAACCACCAGATGTTTTTCTTTTGTATTGACCAATGTTTGAGCAACGTTTAATGCTTTTTGATGTGCCAAGCATTTTACATAATTCCCTGCTTCCGTATAACCTGTCTTGTCAATGCTTTCTTCATCAAATGTTGATGGTACAACAGAAAACTGCAGACCCTGACAAACACCAAAATGTACGGAATCGATTTATGGATACAAAAGTTACAACAAAGTCAACTTACTAGTTGATCAAAAATGGCTTTTCTTTGCGGGGACGAACTTGCTAATACTAGCTTAAAATCAGAAAGTAATTCCTTTAACGGTGAAAGCATTGTCCACCGATAAACTGTTGCCTATGAAGGTTCATCGAGAACAATTATCGACACCGTTGAAACAGCCTAACACACGTTTGCATCGATTTTGGTCAGCTGTCAACACGCTTGAACAGTCACGAATGTCGCGCCTCGAGAGACAGAGAAGTTAAGTTAATTTCGAATCCTTTTTAGACTAAAACCCTACAAAACAATTTATATTTGTTGCAATGACCAATTTTGCTTTTCCAAAGGAAACCTCCATAGAATGGTCACGCCTGAATGGAGCATTGTCACCTGATACATTCTTTGCTTTGAATACAGCAAAATATGTAGTTCACAGCAAACCTTCAGCGTCTTTTTACTGCCGTTTGTGTTGCCACAAGCGAATCTAGTAAACAACCTTTGTGACAACCTGTGTTGCCACACAGATACATGAAATGTGTCAATATTGCTATGGAGCAATTGTATTTCTTGTGACAACAAACTTGGATTATAAGACATATCAAACCATCAATAAAAGACAATGCATCCACAAAAAAGCGATCTTAGGTGTTTTTGCACCTTGTACAAACTACACCTTGTAACCGGTAGAGCTACTAACACTGAGCATAGGCTTTGGGCCGGTCTGAGAACTTCTGGTAGGTGGCAATTATTCTTACCATAAACCAAAATTGCTGACAGCACCATAAACGCCTATGCTCCGTTGCGCCACCAACCAGAAGTCCTCAGACCGGCCCAAAGCCTATGCTCAGTGTTAGTAGCTCTACCCTTGTAACCACGTTTTATCGCGCCCTTTAGTTTTGCTTTCCATTGTCGTCTGGAAATATTTCCGTGATGGGTTTCAGCTGGTAATAGGTAACATGCCGTTTGTACTGTATTGATTTTTTGTAACCAACATCGGTCTTGTGAAACCAGTCGAGAAGGCCATTCGCTCCAAAGTTTTCGTTGAATCTAAAGCCAACAATAAGACATGTAAATGTGGCTCTCGACTATGTGAGCCCGCAATTGCTTGTAGTTACTTCACATGATGATAGTCGTGGAATTGTGGTGACGACAAAAGTGGTAAGTGATAGTTGCTGTGATGTAAACAAGTGTCAACGTGTGCCATAATCAACCATACCCAAGCCACACAGAGATGCGATCCAACAAGTACCGGTCCAGCAAAAATGGGCAACACGTTTGAAACCTGCAATTGAACACGTTACGTAAACTTTAATGGAGTTCGGGCCGTCGAATGGGCTTTATTGTGGTCTTGATATTGCTACCTACACGATTTTAAGTCAAATATACATTTTGGAAAGTTCTTTTGTAAACCTTGGCAAAAAGCTGTCCTACATAAACTTTACACGTCAGATTCGCTTACCAAATGCTCCACTGGATGCGTGCAGAATGCTGCAATGCTTATTGGTGCGACCCATTCATGGTGGATTTTATGAATGTGTTTGTACAAAGCTGGTAGGTGCAACAATCTGTAATTTGTAACAAAAGTTGATATTATACCAAGGCATCGTAATTTCATTTGCAAAAACTCAATTTTCAATATGGGTCACCTATGACTATAGTAGAAGAAAAACTCATCCACCAATATGAATACCACATATTCAAACAAAACTCTCCATGCCGGGGGTAATGGACTGGTGCAAGACATGCCAACGGCTCTCATCAGTGGGTAGAATAAATAAATCATACCACACGATGTTAGCACATTTCGAAAGGAAACAACACAACAATAAAGAAATCGGCGTGTCTCTACCTGTAAAAGCAAGACGATATTTTACTGTTGTAAAAGTGAGATTGTAGAAGTTAGAACTTTGTAATTGTGTTTGTCTCCCAACAATGTGGGACCGTCATGTCAAAGTTTTCTATCCTCTCCATCAAAAGTTTGCAAGTAAAGGTAGCCTACAGGTCATGACAATGATAGCAACAAATATTATAATCTAACAAAAGAACGATTTGCGATTATATACTTGCATACCGGAACATTTTTATCTTTTTGTATCTTGTATTTGTGAAAAAAGGCAGGCATTCCCGTAAAATCGAGGAACATAAAAAATGCGTTTGCTACGCAAAAAGACGTAAGTATAACCATGGAGGTACCTGAGATAAAAATATTTATGAATTATGAAAGAAAAACATGCTGTACAACAATACCAACCTAAGACAAATGTAAGTTTTTCGTCGTTGCCGAAGAACTTTAAAACATTGGACCACTGCAACTCTAAAAAACTTCGGACGAACAAAGTGTGTTCCATGGTCTTAAATATGTCGGTACAATATACCCTGAAAGCAATTTCAAGTAAAGCAGCTGATATAAATGTCCATTAAATTATGTGTTGATTCCAATGTCCACTAATTCTGAATTAACATTAAAGTCATGTTTGGCGCGTTCTGCAAAAAGCTAGCGTAAAACGCCCTGGGTACTTTTAGCTTTGGCGCAGAGAGAAAGCACAAATGCATCCAAACAGATAATAATTTCTTGAATCTGTCGGAAACCTGAGATATAAGTTATTTGATGATAGGCGGTAAACAAATCGACTTTCTAGTTGCAGGTTGGTATGTCATCTTGCAACAACACTGCAGTACACTGAACATCTTTTTGAAGCATATGAAATATCCTTGCTGTGACTTTGGCCTTACAAAACATATGGGTTTGTTTGCCCTTCAGTTTCCCGTTTTGTTTACTTGTGGGTTCCTTCAAATCGGGCATAGCAGCGTTTGCCTTGGAGAGCCGCAAGTTTATTAAAAAAATAACTGATCTTTCGTCTTTTCGTCTGCCTATTCTGTAGTCTGTTGTTATTGCAAAAAAAAACAGCAACAAAATGTGCATGTATAATTTTATTGTGTTGGTTGGTTTGTTACCGAGCAAAATCAGCTGATACGTATCAAGTACTTTTACGGTTTATTAACATGTTAATCAATTGCAACTGCATTTCATCCCGATTAAACGGAATTTTAGTGAAATACTTGATTGGAAAAGTTACTCATATTAAGGGACAAAGAGCATTTGCGAATATTTAAGGAAAATTGTAAAAAATAGGCCCATTTAGAGTCGGGGTGAGGTTTTAATAATAAAAATACAATAAACCAAACTAATTAACTTAGTACCTAATCCTTATATTTGGTCCTTAACCCTATAGGCCAGTTTCACTGTTAATTAAAAAAAACTATGTGTTCTTTACGCCATCTATCGATATTTAGCAAACTTTGTCTTTTCGTCTGTTGTGCGTTCATAGCTCTTCCGATTTGAAATAGAAATTTGCAGATGGTCAAAAATTTAAACTAAGCTACTGTTACTTGTAATTTTGCATTGTATAAGTGTATTAGATTAGAGTCTAGTCTAGTCTAATCATTAGACCAACTGCTTACTACATGCTTAAAAACACGTAATTATTGTCAGCCGAAAATTATTTATTTATAATTATTGAACTTTAAAATTGACTTAACTTTATTTTATGCGGGACTAAAAGTAGTGCATATAACTTTTTTAGTTGTAGCATAGTTGTAGTACAAACAAGTTACAATAAGCTCACAATTTGAAATAATATAGCTGCAACTGACAAACAAACCTCGTGTATCCTAGAGCTTAATTACAAGGTCTATTGTTGCATCATAAAAATATTTAATACCGACATAAAGCTACCGGTCCATTGCACCAAAAGTAAAATACAACGACATAACTTACACCAAAATTGTATTGCACCAAACACAAGGTATTAACCACACACCCAAACGCATTACTTATGTTATTTAATTTTCTCTGGCATTTTTGCTTGGAAACATTTCAGTAATTGGTTTAAGTCCATAATATGTGATGTGACGTTTGCACTGGATCGATTTCTTGAAGCCTACGTCAGTCTGATGAAACCAATCAAGAAGGCCGTTTGTTCCGAAGCATTCATTGAACCTAAACGCATCACAAAGAAGTTTTTTTCCTCACGCAACAGCTAGTACAACATAACCTTTGGTCATGTTTTAAACAGTAAATTGGGAATAAAACGTGGGAAGGTGTGAAGCTTCTGCAAATAACAAGCAGCTTTATTTGCATCTTGTAAACGTTGCGCAACATTACACGTGTGTGTCGAGGCGAAGCAAATAATGTTGGAATTAAAACGAGTTTTAAATAAGCTACACCAGTTCAGGACATGTCTAACTAAAATAACCTTGTTTTGTAAATTGCAAATTCGTTTCTTTGCGCCCTTTGTTCCGTTCTGTCATTTTTACTTACTTTACATGATGATAGTCGTGAAATTGTGGAGATGACATGACAGGAAAATGATAGTCGCAATGGTGTAGACAAGTTTCAAATTGAGCAATCACCAACCAAACCCAAACAACACTCAAATGCGATCCTGCGAGAATTGGCCCAGCCAGAAGCGGCAACGCATTTGAAACCTGTTTGTTGTAACATTAATTGTACATGTAGTGTTTACCAAGTTATTTATTACTTGCCAAATATTGCGGTTTTGTCTGCAACGATTTTTCATGAAGGTTTTGTGTTGTTCAAAGTTATTCATTAACAAGGAGAGTAAAGTAGGGTAAGGGTAAATAACTTTACACTTCTTCTGAAACAAATCGTCGTAGATCATCTTTTAACTAATTAAAATAAGGGTAATGCCAGAAAAAACAAATATTAACAAGTTCATACAATGTGCTCCACAGGATGTGCATAGGAAGCTGCGATGCTGATTGGTGCAATCCATTCGTGGTGGATTTTATGTATGTGCTTGTACAGGGCTGGCAAATGAAACAACCTATCAATATTGGTGAATCAATTTATCTAATGGTTATATCTTAAAATCGTACACCCAATTTATCTGTTAATAAGCAAACAACCGCAACGGAAAGCGGTTTTGTCCATGTGTGATAGTCCTACCGAGACCGCTAAATTAGTTTGTGGTTTGTTTGAACGTTACTATGTGCAGACGTATTAACAACCAGCAAAAAATCAATGGTTACCTGTGGGAATAATAAAAGATAAATTCGTCCACAAGAATAAAAATCACGAAGTCAACCAAAGCTCTCCAAAGTGGTGGCAAAGAAGCGCTACACGACATGCCGGTTGCTTTCATTAGTGGAAAAGACAAATAGACGACTGCGCACGACAAAAGCTCATTTCGAAATGCCACTCTACAGCAATGAACAAATCGGTGTGTCTCGACCTGCAAAGGAAAATGTAATAATTTTCCCACTTCGTGCGACTCAAACGATTTAAAACAACACCAATTCTACGGAGCGTTTGAAAAAACGATAACGACATTGATTAAATGCATACAGGAACGTTTTTATCCTTCTGTATTTTGTATTTGTGCAGAAAGGCAGGTTTGCCGGTGGAATCCAGAAACATGAAAAAAGAATTCACGGCACAGAAAGACAGGAAAAGCACCATGGACGTACCTGCGGTTTAAGGTTTTGTGTTAGAAACAATAAAAACATACTTAGCTGCACTTAATTGTACCAACCCAAAATGAAAATCAGTTTCTCGTCATTTCCAAACCAGTCCAAAATCTTTGACCATTGGGTCTCTAGAAAAGTGCGCATTGTTTCGACATACTCCATTCTTACACACTAAGCGAAACTTTTATCCGTAACAAATGCTGTTGGTGACAACTAGGCCTATAGTTTATATATAAACAACAAAATAGAGGTTCCCTGAAAAAAGGGTATCCTGTTTTGCAGCAGGCCCTATAAATCCAGACAACATCCGCTTCTAGACCGGTGGTCGGCATCGGCAACCGCCGATAAAATTTCACTTCAAAAAACGGTGCGCAGTGCAAAAAAGGTTGCCGACCCCCGTCCTAGACCATAAAACTGCCCATAGCATGTAATGGTATTAATTTACCTTGGTATGAAGAATTAAAAAAAGTTATTTGAAAGCGCATCTATTTTCACATAAAGCGGACTTCGCTGCATAGCCTACTGTCATAGTGTAACAAATTAGATACTGGTTAATTTAGCTCTGAAACTTGCTGCATATTTAACAATGACGACAAACATTTTTGACTAAAAATGAGACATATGGTTTTGACCACGGTAAATCTAAATAAAATCCAAACCAAACCGGCACGAAGCACCGGGAAGCTTTCCGATTTGCATTTCTAACTTTCAGTAATTTCCACTGAATTTTTAACATCCTGTGTAAATCCATCTGATCGAGCCAGTAAAATTTTATGGCTTGTTTGTCGCCTTTTTCCTCCGTGAGGTGCTTAGTCAACCGTTATGAAATAGCGTACACAGAAATGTTACGCATGCAGGTAAAGATTTTTCCTGCAGCTTCTTCGCATTGTTCACGTTCTCCAGCCAAATTTAAAAAAAACTAATATTTTACTCATATTGTAGAGTTTACTGCGGACATTCACTTCAAAAATGTGGATTATGTAACGCATAATTACGTAAAACCTCGTGAACAAAATTTCCTAATCTGCACAATTCCTACATATATTTTAGTCTACTGTCAAAAAGTAGGCCTATTTTACAACAAAAACTATGAAACGTTTCGATTCGACCTATTTTAGTAGCCCTTTCAATAAACTTCACAAAATTAACACTATAGTAGACGGAGACAAAGAAAGAGATTCGATAACTTTTAAAAAAGGTCCTAAGAATCGAAACTGTAATTTGTCTAATCGGCTAATAACCTGATGACAATCAATAAGCAAAGTGGTTGTGTCTGACAGAACCAATAGCGTACACCAATTACGTATTCGCAACCTTACGTACACCGACTAGTTAATTATCTAATGGCTCCAGTTGTGTGACTATTTTTTCTTTCTTGCCTATTTATCTTTATTTCTATGCATGGGTGGCTGACTCGATGACCGATATGGTGCCTTCGCCATCCGCCAGTTGCTTGTCCATTACATTTCACTTGCATGCAATAACTGTATATGCAACTGAAAATAAAATATGTTGATAAAAATATGTTGTCACTGTCTCGGCTAGCTTTTGCGGATGAAACGGACAGGTTGTATAGACTTACATTTTTCGGCGACCAACTATGTTGAAATAGTCGGTGTACATCTGCTGTAACGTTGCAATGCCTAATATGTGCAACAATGTTGTCTTTTTAATCAAGTTTCGGGGCTAGAATTGGTGCCGCATGTTACAGTCGGCAAAATGTACAGGCTACAATTGGAGAAAATATCAACATTATTCGTATGCGGCTGAATATACGTGCGCTTTCATGTGTTGCCATTTGCGAGAAGTCAGTATCTTTGTTGGGAAATAGCATAATATGTACACAAAAGCAACCAATGAACGCGGTAATAAATATTTACTTTTCAAGACGGGAAGCATAACCATTAGGCGACCTGCACTATAAGGTTATGTGTTTATTTAATGTGACTAAACGGACATTTTTTGTCAGATAGCCTGCAGTCATGTGGAATGCAATTCTGGAGTTATTCGGTCATAACCACTTTTTGTTGTTCACCATTGGTAAGTAAGAACTATTCAATGTAGGCTACGCGGTGTTTTGTGCATTGAATGGGCCTATTTGCAGGGTTGCCATCGACTTGAAACTAAAAATAAGGACAACCGAAAAATTAAATTTTTATGCGAAGCGAAACAAACGTTTTTGAACAAATCTTTGCATTTATACAAGCCATAACATATCAGTTGCAATATTTTGACCAGAAACAATCTGTTCCAGCAACTCGTTGTTCTTATAAAATGCTAAGTACATCTCACAACAAGGCAGGTCTAGGTTTACTTTTACTTGTAACAGGGATTTGACTATGGTAAGTGTTGAAAATAAGACAAAATAAGGACTCCAGTCAAAAATAAGGACATTTCTTAGAAATAAGGACAATTAACTTTTCTAAGACACAGCCCTTCAAAATAAGGACAAATCTTAGAAATAAGGACGGTATGGCAACCCTGCCTATTTGTGTTTTGGGCAACTGTCTGCGCTTAAGTTTGAGCCTTATATGCTTGCATGTAATTCTATGCTGTTGTATGTAGCATCAGTATGGCAACCATTTAACTATCAGATCCTGACGTCAATAATTTTCTAAAATGTAATGCACTACAAAGTTGGGTTTTTAGAATTGATATTTTTTAACAAAACTGTGCTCGTTAAAAATTTATATTGCTTTTCTTTAGGTACTATGATTGTGCTTGCCCTTTCCTTCTGGGTTTCGAATGTGTGTTTTATTATCCTTGACGTTACGGGAAAACCGAAGTTTCTTCATAAATTTAAAATTCAAGATGACAAAAACGCACCAGTAAGCGAAGCAATGCCGTTTGTGCACCGCGAGAGCGTCAGTGATTTTCTAACTTTTCAAGTTGTTTACAACGAATTTTTTCTCTTCATAATGAACCAATTTTTCGCACAAATTATGCCAGCATCAACATGAAAAAGTTGTTTAAACAAATTTGTTTTGTAATAATGTGCTGTGCATGGACGAGAGTGCTGCTTTTTGCAACAAATCGGATTGTAGCGTTGTGATGCACGCACACCTTGATTTCGCTAAACCCAAAATACGAGCGCATCAGTGAATGTCGCGCCTGACAAATAAGAATCACTAGTGCATAGCATCCAGTGCACCTCCTTGATCAAGTTTACCGTTGCAGATTGATTGGGCAACATTCAAAAAGTGCCTCCGTGTGATACACGTGAATCAAGCGGTGGCAGTGGCTGTTATTTTGCTCATGTATCCTCTAACACTTTGGAAAAAAATGCCCTTTGAAGAAGATGACTTCCCAACAATTCCAAAACTATTGGTTGATCTGTTATCATTTGGACTTTTTCAGGAGGTTGCTTTTTACTACTTGCACAGGTTAGCTCAAAAAAAAAAAAAAAAAAATTTCCAAAGTCAATAAAAGTGTAGAGGATCATATAATGTACTCAAAAGTTTTACAAAACGCTGTTGTTTGTTACTGACGACACAAATATTTAGGTTGATGCACCACCCGCTATTGTACAAGAGGATTCATAAAGTTCATCATGAATGGACAGCACCGATCAGCATTGCTGTGGTTTATGTGCATCCCATTGAACACGTTGTGAGTATGGCAATTGTGCAACATATGTAAAGTTGCAACAGAAATACAAAAATCCAACGTTAACCCCTTATTGTCGGATCACTGCCTACCGTTTGGTGCTCTCAAAACGTCTTGATCTTTTATGTACATATCTAGATTGTCAACATGTTGCCAGTTCTGTCTTTTCCTATCCTAATTGGTTCGCATTTGTTTACATCATGGGTATGGTTTTTCCTTGCTACATTTGTATCCAGTGTGCATCATAGTGGATATCACTTTCCTTGGCTCCCATCACCAGAATTCCATGATTACCACCACCTGAAGTAAGTCTTGGTGATAAGTTTAACTTATGCCTGTCATCAGATCAGACATACAAAAACCACCATTTCACATGCCTTATCTTATGTCTGGTTAAGTAGCAACACAATGCATTTACAGTTTTTAAAAATTTGTTTATTCCAGATTTAACAATTGCTTTGGTGTCTTGGGACTTCTTGACCGGCTGCATAATACTGATGCAATGTACAGAAAAACCAAGCAGTGCAAAAATGATCACATGTATTTTTCATCTAAACCAGTTTGGCTTTCAAAGTGACGAATTTTGAAACAATTCTACAAATTGCAGCATAATTTTTTTTCAACAATTCTGCAAATAGTTGTAAATTATTCTATTTAAATAAGATTTGTTTTACACATTTACATTTCTTTTTAGATGTAAATTTTACTGATGTCGGTTAGTTTTTAAACAAGTCAATCAAAATCAGATAAAGTCTGGAATGTCAATAATTTTCTCACACAAGCTTAAACCAAAAGAAGTCGACACCTGCCAGTACATTAAAAGAGGTGTTCGTTTAAATTGCAAGAAAAGTACTACTTAAAAATTGCAACACAAAGTTTTCATAAAAACACAAAACAAAATATACTTCCATTTTATATATTCTGTACGATATTTACCAATTTAGTATACACATCATTTGATCTACACATATGATTGTGTTTGTAAACAAAAACTAATGGGTCCCCACACGCGTGTTTGTGCGATCAAATGAAACAAATGTTGCGGTAACTTTTAGATTTTTAAGGACAAATTTTTAGCAAGCATTAACCCAACAATAAAAAATTTTTGTTCGCATTCTTTTTGCACTATTATTGTCATATAATTACAAAAACATTAAAAAAGAATGAAACAAATACTTTAATTTAATCTCTTGCTTTGACCCAGATATTGTCGTCCAAGGTCGGGTTTTAAACACATTTTTTTCTAGAAAGCTGTAACAGTTGTGTTACAGACACTTTAAATTAAAAAGCAATTTGCTACAAGTGTACACATAACAATTTGTTTTTCATTTAACTTTGTTTCGCAAAACCATTGACCTGTAGTAACCTCTCAGGGTGCACACACCAAACGACTGTTTGACCTATTGACACCGTTTTCAATAGCACGCCGTCCTTACTGTTCAACAACGCCGTTTAACCTAATTTATACATGCCTTGAGTGTTGATTCCTAAATTTATTGCCAAAAAAAAAAACGCTACGTTATGACGAAAGAAAGTTCTGAACTGTGTTAGTAATACCTACTAGTTGACCTTAAGTAACCCGTGGTCATGCGGCGGCCGACCTGACAACGAGCATTTAAAAAAAAATATTTATCTTGCAAAAATGTCAAGTTTATTTTTTCAACTTTATTTTGATTAACAAGTTTTGCTTGACATATACGAAACCGAAGCACGCTTATTAGGTTTAAATCACGTCAAAGGTGTGAAACCTTTGCCAAAACTGAAAATGTGAGTGATAACTCAATAAAACAAAATAGCATTGCTGTGCAATACAGCTGATTTCTGATCACCAAAACGACGTCTCGTAAAACGTCTGTCCGACGTCAAGCTGAGCCCTCCTGCTATCGTAAACCAGTGAGTTACTCTCTTGGGACTTCTGCCTACAGTGTCTTTCTTGACCAAACGAGCGTTAGACACATTTACGTTTCGGGGGCCTGTGGGTGAACCGCTGGGTAATTCGGAGTCAAACTTCTGGAGGATCAAGTTTGGATTAATAACTAACATATGTCCAAATTTGAATAAATCTGAAGCACTCATTCTTTACCAAACCAGCGTTAAAAATTTTACGTTTCGGGGGCCTGTGGGTGAACCAAATGCGTTTAACAAACCAGCGTTAGACAAAAAAAAGAATAAAGAAAAAAAAATACGGACAAAAACAATACGTGTCCCCTTCAGGGAAGGGAACCATAATGAGTTTATCATTACGCTGGAACAATAAATACATTGCAATTTAGTTAGTTGAATTACTTTCTAAAATTTTGATTTGGTAACTAACTGAAAACAATATCTATTCCACTTGCATCCATTTGTTCAAGGTACACACCTTGTTCCACTACAGTTGCATCTTTTTGCAGGTGTCAAATATAGACATCAACTTTGCTTCCGAAACCTAATAGTTTTGAGTTTCGGAAGCATATTACTATCGCCATCCCATTCCTTAAATTCTCTAGATTAAAAACAAGAACATAGACTTTAAATACTGCATGTGAAAAGCTAATGTAACATAAACTAATAAAACAAACTAGAAGGGTGGCTTAGCACATATATATATTGCCCTTGCACATACACAAAACATAAATATATTTCCTATGCTTATTTTGTATTGGGTCCCATATTAGCCATCGTCTTTTATAACCTTGGTTGTTTCTGCAGGCAAAAACTCATGGGTTCCCACACATGCAAAGTTGAAAATAATGCAATTCAATAGATAACAATGAGTAAGTTTGGTATTGTGAAGACAAACACAGTGATTGGTACTGTGCATATCTAAATATGCTATATGGAGTAAAAACTATTTAAATTAAAAAACTCATTTTAGGGGGCTAGTAGGATAACTAATTGAGGTTCAACACACACAAACTTAAAATTAGGAAACCACAATGACTCAATCAATAGTACTGCAAAATTTCAGTCCAATCTGCCAACATTAAAAATTTCAACCACTAGAGGTGTTTTGAGCAACAACCGTTAATGTTTCTGACGTCAAAGGGCTGTTAACAACCCCCGAACTGCAATGGCGCAATAACGATAATAAATACTAGGGTTATCCAGACAAACAAAGTGGGATGCACATCTACATAACTATATCTACCATCTGTATAAGTTTCAGCCACATCCATCAAGCATTTGATAGAAAAACGAGTCGGCAAACTTCGGGGGAAAATACCCATTTTAGGGGGCTAGCGGGGTAAATACTGGGGTTATCAACAAAAACAAAGTGGGATGCACATCTACATAACTACATCTACCATCTGTGTAAATTTCAGCCGAATCCATCAAACATTTGATAGAAACACGAGTCAGACAAACTTTGGGGGAAAATACCTATTTTAGGGGGCTAGCGAGATAAATACTGGGGTTATCAACAAAAACAAAGTGGGATGCACATCTGCATAACTACATCTACCATCTGTGTAAATTTCAGCCAAATTCATCCAACATTTAATGGAAAAACGAGTCGGACAAACTTCGGGGAAAAAATACCCATTTTAGGGGGCTAGCGGGGTAAATACTGGGGTTATCAACAAAAACAAAGTGGGATGCACATCTGCATAACTACATCTACCATCTGTGTAAATTTCAGCCAAATTCATCCAACATTTAATGGCAAAACGAGTCGGACAAACTTCGGGGAAAAAATACCCATTTTAGGGGGCTAGCGGGGTAAATACTGGGGTTATCAACAAAAACAAAGTGGGATGCACATCTACATAACTACATCTACCATCTGTGTAAATTTCATCCAAATCCATCAAGGACTTGATGGAAAAACGAGTCGGACAAACTTTGGGTAGAAGAAAAATAAGAAAAAAAAAGAAAAAAACAAAAACATTTTGAGTAAAATCAATATGTGTCCCCTTCAGGGAAGGGGACCCATAATAACTCTGAATGGCTTAAAAAAGGCATAACTAAAACTATAAAAATACACATACTTTACAAATTTTGTGTTGATTAAGTCAGGTATTTCCAAGCCAGATGTTGAAAACTGCATTTTTTCTTGGTCCAAAGCAAACTTTATGGCTCTTTCTCTTGAGAAATGTTGGGAAGAATTTCGTTTCCCAACACTTCTTATAATTTCTATTTGTTCAAGTTCATGATTAAATCGTTCCAGGTATCTGATAAAATATAAGTTTCCAGTAATTTAAAAGAAAACAAAAAGGTGATATATACAACTTGTTTAAAGCACTTGGATTGCAAAAACTCTCTTAATTTTTGTCTTTATTATTACACCAACCCTCCTCGTGCACTCATGAGTGCCAGTCATCTCAAATATTACCATATTTTCTAAAAATTATATTTATAATTTAGCTTACCTTTCAATTAGTTCATTTAAATCCGCTTTGGTATATTTATCAGATTCCATGTTCATGTTGCTTTTGAACCACAAAAATTTAGTGACCTTTGCATCAACTTTTGAAGACTTCTCTTTACATTTATTGTGCTTTTGCTGTTCTCTGTATTTTAATCGGGAAAGATGGTTGGCTTGACGACTGTTCGGGTGGATAAGTTTGCTTGACCGTTGAGTGGTGACTTTAGGCTAGGAGAAATTGTAAACAAAGAAACATTACCTAATACACATAAAGTATACAACTCCTACAAAGTATAAATCAAAATATACTATGCCTTACCATATTTATAGTTATACAAACACCAACTAGCGATCGACTAGACGATTCAAAAAACCTCCAAGAAAGTGCTTGAGTAATGTCAGCAACTGAGGCTAGATGATGTACAAGTTTGGTCCTACTCCTGACTCGGTAGTCGTCGGTAAAGTCTCCCTATTTCTAATTTTCTGTGGATTTTGGGAGTTACTCTTTCCCACGTGTTTATTTTTGGAACCATTCAAGCGTGTAGTCATTTTACAGAAAAGGAAGCAAGTTAGCAAGGCAGCCAGATTCGGCGTTTATCGAACTTTTTGAAAAAACGAGAAGCAACTATTCATGTAAAGCAGTATTTAATGTTTACGAAATCATGTGATACCTTACAATGAAAAACAAAACGTGCCAAACAAATAGAGAAAATTAACTTAGGTTTTATTTCCTAAAAGAGGGAGAAATAATTGCAGAAAAACAGGAAAAGAGTAAAATTTCTAGTTTCTGTAGGTTTCGAAACACAGAAAAGCAGAAAAACGGGAAACGTTGTCGAAATACAGAAAAGCAGAAAAACGGGAAATGTTTCTTTATTTGTTTTTTTATGTCGTTCTAACTCTTTAAAACCATTTAATAGCGTTCTACATCGATTGTATCGAAATACAGAAAAGCAGAAAACGGGAAATGTTTCTTTATTTGTTTTTTATGTCGTTCTAACTCTTTAAAACCATTTAATAGCGTTGTACATCGATTGTGTCGAAATACAGAAAAGCAGAAAAACGGGAAAAGTTTCTTTATTTGTTTTTTTATGTCGTTCTAACTCTTTAAAACCATTTAATAACGTTGTACATCGATTGTGTCGAAATACAGAAAAGCAGAAAAACGGGAAATGTTTCTTTATTTGTTTATTATGTCGTTCTAACTCTTTAAAACCATTTAATCGCGTTGTACATCGATTGTATCGAAATACAGAAAGGCAGAAAAACGGGAAATGTTCTTTTTTTTTATGCCATTCTAACTTCTTTAAAACCATTTAATAGCGTTCTACATCGATTGTGACGAAATACAGAAAAGCAGAAAAACGGGAAATGCTTTTTTATTTGTTTTTTTTATGTCGTTCTAACTCTTTAAAACCATTTAATAGCCTTCTTCATCGATTGTGTCGAAATGCAGAAAAGCAGAAAAACGGAAAACGTTGTCGAAATACAGAAAAGCAGAAAACGGGAAATGTTTCTTTATTTGTTTTTTTATGTCATTCTCACTCGTAAAAATCATTGGAAAGTGATCTAATAGCGTTTTAACTGATAAGTTACAAATCATTTTTAACCGACCTTTTACATCGCTTGTGTACTGAAAATACGGGAAAACTTTTTTTTTTGTCATACCTTGTTGACACACTCATGAATATATATATATATAACTTATGTCAACTGATCCTGCCTTCGTAATGGCTATTAAATAAAAAAAATTCATTTATGACAAAATTAAATAGGGCTTGCCGCATGTTCATTCCATTTTCTGACAGTACAATAAAGTTTGGTTGAACTGTCATTTCTCCCAATAACTCGTCACGTTTTTCTCTCCTCAATGTTTTATTTCAACGTTATAACAATCGGTATTGTTTGTTGTAATAGGCTATATGGTTTTTTTAATGCATTGCGTATTTACTTGCACACAACAACCACATAAACAGAAACATTTCTGTCTAGGTATTTTTGAACAAAAGTAATACAAGGATGAAGAGTATGCAAATGCAAGGCGATTAAAAAGTGTCCCGGCTAAAATGAAGAAGAATTACAAACCATAAATGTCAACAGTTACACTTAAACGGATGAACATTTGTTCCATCCGAACGAACATTTCCTGGCAGACAGACCCGGTGGAACCATTTTCTACATGAGATGCAGAAAACCTGTGTTTGGTTTGTTTTGTTTCCTGAGCAGCCTATGGCTTCGCATTTTCCCATGCCTCAGTGCTCTTTGCATTTGATTTGAAAATTTGGTGGTATGGCCGTTTTTCGATGGACAGTGAAGATTCTGCATTGTGTTTCTCGTCCTTTTTTTCACTGACTGCCCGTTTAGCTTCATCCAGCTTTTGTTTGGGCTTGGTGGATGAATAAATCAGTTCTTGGTTTGCTACAGTTTGCTTTATCCAGTTTCTTGCTTCAGTAGAACTAACATCCACAGGAGGAGGGATGGTTGAGGACACAGAACATGTTTACCACATATAAAACACCACAGTCATAACTGTTTTTTTGTTGGGGAACTGCTTAACATTGTACAAATTTCCACTCTGTGTACGATACTTTTATGCCAGCAACAGCGTAGCAAGCGGCCACTATTTGGAAAACCTTCGTCATAAAACAGTTTAGTTTGGAAGATGTTGACGTTTCGAAGGTGTCAATCGAAGCAATAATTTTTTCCTTAAGATTTGCTATGATTAGAAACCAATGACCTCCAGGGTTGCAGACAACGCAGAAATTGTCGAAGTTAATTGCTTCTCTTTGGCAGACAAATGTTGCAATCACGTCGTGCATATTTCTTTCTGCACACTGCAGAAGAAAAGAATCGAACATTAAGAATGCTGGGCTTGTGGTATCTTTAATCAGGCACTGGATTGAAAATTCCAGTGATTCTTCTGTCAACCACCGGTTTCCTTCCAAACACTCAAGCAGATAGGTCTTACTCCAACCTTCATCAATTTTGATTTCCGAATAGTTGCTTATCCATGGAAACAGCTAAACTTCAGAAGAATGTTTAACTTCACAATCATCCAATTCATGGATCGAAAACTCATCAACAATTGTTGTATCATCTAAAGTGCTTATCCATGGAAACAGCTAAACTTCAGAAGAATGTTTAACTTCAAAATCATCCAATTCATGGATCGAAAACTCATCAACAATTGTTGTATCATCTAAAGCTTCTAGACTTAAATCATCTAGTGTGTCAACTGTTTGGCTAAGCTGGACGAGATTTCCTTTTTTGGGTGTTGATGTTGCATGTTGTAATTTTACGCTTTTTCAGTCCAGGGGAAAAGTGGCTGGGGCGGGGTCAACTTCGTAGTCATAATCCTTTGGTCTTAGCCGTTTTCGACCGGATTTTTTTTCAGAGCCACGGCTTTTTTTGATCATCATCGAAAGGGACTAACTACGTTGGTCTTTACTTTTATCTTTTGACTCCTGTATTGCCATTTGCCCTGCTAGAACATGGAAACATAAACCGGTACTTGGACAAGAACACTTTGAGGGCTTGGTTTTAGTTCATTGCTTGGTTTGTTTTACTTTTACACCCGTTGTTTCACAGAACGACTGAAGATGCCCCTTTGGGGTGAAATATATATCGTTAAACAACTTTGTTGACTGATTTTGATTAGGAAGCACTGTTGCTTCGTCAATTATTCTTACATATAATTTTATGTATAATCAGTGATCGTCGACAAAAAGATGCCTACTACTTGCGGGATAGATCCTGTACCAAACACTGAATGTCAGTTTGAGGGCTTCGGGTTCAAAACAACGCTTTGTACGTTGTTCGTGAAGGATTCATTACTGAAAATGATGATGTGGCAGCGGAAAAGCCAATAAGACCTCGCTTGATGCGTAGTCGTGCCATCGCTTTTTGGGTCGTCTGATAATCATCTTCCTTTTCCACACTGCCAACCTATCTGACTTAATCTGAAAGTGTTTCGTTTACAAGATTTTCCATTGTGGAAATAACTGGCAAGTGTACTTCAGTGCGTGGTTGCCGCAAAAAAGAAAACTCTGGTTTTAACTGGTATCTTCCGAAGCCAGTAACTGCGCACGAAAATTCGTAGCGGTAAATGTCCTGAACTTGCTTTAATATCATTATCATCAGGTCAATAGGTAATAACTGGTGTTCTGTTACTGCCTTAAGCACGTGGTTCATACTTTCCGCGATGTTGTTTGCTACAGCACCTTGTTGAAACGCAGCAAACTTTTCTGTTACAAACTTGCAGGAGTGTTGAATGAGATCGTTTTTTAGATTTCCATTTAAAATAGCTTTTATTTGATTGCGACCAGCTGCTTGAAAGTATCACGTACAAGTTACAAGTTTTCTGTATTTCGACAATATCGATGTAGAACGCTATTAAATGGTTTTAAAGAGTTAGAACGACATAAAAAAACAAATAAAGAAACATTTCCCGTTTTTCTGCTTTTCTGTATTTCGACACAATCGATGTACAACGCTATTAAATGGTTTTAAAGAGCAAGAACGACATAAAAAACAAATAAAGAAACATTTCCCGTTTTTCTGCTTCTCTGTATTTCGTCACAATCGATGTAGAACGCTATTAAATGGTTTTAAAGAGCTAGAACGACATAAAAAACAAATAAAGAAACATTTCCCGTTTTTCTGCTTTTCTGTATTTCGTCACAATCGATGTAGAACGCTATTAATTGGTTTTAAAGAGCTAGAACGACATAAAAAAACAAATAAAGAAACATTTCCCGTTTTTCTGCTTTTCTGTATTCCGACACAATCGATGTAGAACGCTATTAAATGGTTTTAAAGAGCTAGAACGACATAAAAAACAAATAAAGAAGCATTTCCCGTTTTTCTGCTTTTCTTTATTTCGACACAATCGATGTAGAACGTTATTAAATGGTTTTAAAGAGCTAGAACGACATAAAGAAACATTTCCCGTTTTTCTGCTTTTCTGTATTTCGACACAATCGATGTACAACGCTATTAAATGGTTTTGAAGAGCTAGAACGACATAATAAACAAATAAAGAAACATTTCCCGTTTTTCTGCTTTTCTGTATTTCGACACAATCGATGTAGAACGCCATTAAATGGTTTTGAAGAGCTAGAACGACATAAAAAACAAATAAAGAAACATTTCCCGTTTTTCTGCTTTTCTGGATTTCGTCAGCGTTTCCCGTTTTTCTGCTTTTCTGTGTTTCGAAACCTAAAGAAACAGGAAATTTCACTCTTTTCCTGTTTTTCTGCAATTATTTTTTCCCTCTTTTAGGAAACATAAATTTCCCTTTTTTCTGCTTTTCCTTTCTTTTCTGCTTTTAGTGTTGATTTCCTGCTTTTCCCGCTTTTCCGTTTTTCTTCTTTTAGTGTTACCCCCCAAATGAGTAGGACCCGAGGTGAAATGCTCGAATTAAAACTATTTTGCAAGTTTTAATGTTAACATTGCCAAACTAAAACTTGATTAAACAACAACCTGTCGAGAATGCCGCTGGCGTTGTGGTCATTTTTACAATTTTGTCGTTTAGCGCCGCAAGTGCCTCAATTAAATACCAAACTTAAGTTTGTCCAAAATATATTTATTTCTTACCTACAACACTGTTTTAGAGCATAAAGATTTCAAATACATTTAGAACTAATTGGTATTAAACGTTTATTTCACCTTTTGCGCATTTCTATCGTTACAGCTGTTGGATTTAAGTAGACTTTGGCTGGAATGTGCTGCTGTTTTGTTTTTTTAAGTTTATTTTGATTACTGTGAAGTCTTGCGTTTTGTTGATTAAGGGATTGGAGAAAAAACTGTTATGTGAGTTGTAGATTGTGTCCCTCTTTACTGCAGATTTTGCCAAGGTCTACGAGAATTTTTGAGACATGTGTAGTGTGCAGCTGTGCACAAGAATAGACAGCTGTTTAAGTAAGCCAACACCTAACAATACTATACTTTGTTAGTCAAAATGATGCTTGAACCTATTACCTATTTACAAGAACACAACCCTGAGCTGCACTATATGATGTATTCCATACAGTAAATACACGAGTTCTCTGTCAGCCAGTATGGATAGTATGGCAGCTGCACACCCAAGACTTTTTTTCAAGTTTGATTGCACACTTGAACCACCCCTCGAAAAAAGCCTTCGCCGAAAATTTTCTGTTGTTTCTTGCATTATTGACAAAACATTAGGCCTGGACGCTAAATAACTTCTGTTTTCCAGATTAGTTACATCAGTTAACCAGTGGCACAATTGCATTTGATGGTTATTTTGAGATTTTGTTAAATAATTGTAAATCGGTTAGCTTTTTCTTGATGAGATGCACACTTGACTGGTTTGTGAACACCCTAAAATTTCTTCTTGCACACTTGAATATTCTTCGTGCACACCCGAGATCTCTGCGAAATGTGCCATAAAATCCAATGTGGTCTGTCAGCTATGTTTTTAATAAAGCTAAGTTTTCTGACACATTTCGGAAAATATGGTGAAGTGAGCTTATACTTATAGCATTTAGCAATATAATGCTTTGAGTATACATAATATACCTGCCATCTTGGAAATATAGATCAAATCCAAACAATCTGACTTTTTTCTCAACAAAATAAACCATATTGTTTATAATGGTGTCTCATGGTAAAGCAAAGAGAGAACATTTAATACAAATGGAACTATGAAATCAGGAAAATATCAAGGTGTTCCTTGAAACAAATCAGGGAATGTTCCAATATACTGAAACATTGTTCCAACTTCCAATATACATGGGTGACAGTGACTTTAGTCTTTTGGCATAGTGATGTAATCACAGCACTTAGCAGTTTATGCCATCTCATGACTGTGTGTCTATTTCTAATTATTTATTTATTTTGCAGATGAGGTTTACTGTATTTAATATTTTTTAACACACACCTTTAAAAATGACTGATGAAGAAGAGGACATATGCCGTGTTTGTAGAACAACAGGTTCTAATGACAGACCACTTTTTCATCCTTGTATTTGCACTGGCAGCATTAAACATGTGCATCAAGACTGTCTTACTCAGTGGCTTCAACATAGTCGCAAAGAATATTGTGAACTTTGCAAGCACAAGTACAGCTTCAAACCTATCTACAGTCCTGACATGCCAAGTCGACTTCCCATCAGGGACCTTTTCATGGGACTGGCTCGCAGCATATGGTCAGCTTTGAAGTGTTGGATTCATTACACTTTGGTGGCTGTTGCGTGGCTCGGTATTGTACCTTTGACAGCATGTCGGATATTCAAGTGCATATTTTCCTCCAGTTTGAAAAGTTTGATATCATTTCCCATGGACATGGTGTCACCTAAAAATGTTGGAGGAGATGTTTTGAATGGCTTTGTGATTGTAGGATGTTCGTTGATGGCATTCATTGGCTTGGTTTGGCTAAGAATGCAGATTTTGAATGGTGACATGCCAGAGTGGATTCATCAAAGAGAAATATTACAGGATGTGAATGAAGATGTCATTGATGACCCAGGTGATGACAATCAAGAGGATCAAGAATTAGGGGACAATGTAGATGACAATAACAATGAGGAAAATGCAGAACCTGCCCAAGAACCAGATGTACCAGAGGAACCCCTTGGCAATTGGAATGGTATCAACTGGGAAAGAGCTGGTGATGAGCCAACATGGGAGCGAATTCTGGGTTTGGATGGGTCCTTGCTGTTTTTGGAGCATGTATTCTGGGTGGTTGCTTTGAATACACTTTTTATACTACTCTTTGCTTTTTGTCCATTCCATCTTGGACAGTTTTTTCTCATTCTGTCTCATATGCAACATCATGTAGCATCAACAAAAATGGAAGGAATATTGACTACATGCTGTGGCTACTTTCTTATAGCTGCTGGATTTCTGGTTGGACATACTGGTTTAAAATACTTAAAGCTTATATCTGCTCAAAGAGTATGTGGTCTTTGCTATATTGTGCTTAAGGTTTGTCTTTTATTGGTTGTTGAACTTGGAATTTTGCCCCTGTTAAGTGGATTTTGGCTTGATGTCTGTTCTTTGAAAATGTTCAACTCAACTCTGCAGGACCGCAAGGAGAGCTACTTAACTGCACCGGGATCATCTCTGTTCTTTCACTGGCTGAGTGGGTTTATCTTTACTTTTTATGTTGCTTTTTTTCTGATGATGTTAAAGGAAATATTACGCCCAGGAACTTTGTGGTTTGTTCGCAGATTGAATGATCCAAACTTTAACCCGATCCGAACCATGATACATGTTTCATCGTTCAGACATTTTCAGAGGTTGCTTGCTACTATTATAATATTTGGAACAATAATAATAGTTGTTGCTTGGCTGCCAGTTAAGTTTTTACAATTGGTGTTGCCAGGGTTTTTACCTTATAGGAAAGGAAACCAGTTTGCATCACCCATTGGTGATTTTCCATTGCAGTTTATGGCAAGTCAGCTAATTTTGCCAATCATTCTGGAACAGGGATTTTGGAAATTGCATCTTCAGAATGCTATGAGAGAATGGTGCGACATTGTTGGAAACTTACTTGGAATTAGATCCTATTTGTTGATTGATGACCAATTGGAAGAAGCTCTGCATAGGCATAATCCGCATCACGATGAGAATGAGAATGTGAGACCATACACCAACAAACCTAAATACTTTGGGTTACGGGTGGTTATTTTGCTGTTACTAGTGAGTGGCACGATGATGCTGATGGCAGCAGTTGTTCTGTGCATTCCCGTAGCATTTGGACGAATTTACTTTCAACTGTTATGTGGACCTGATGGCCCACTACCAATGCTAGCTAACAAGCATCAGCCTGTCCATGAATTCTACACATTTGCACTTGGAATTTGGGCCTGCTGGTCTAGTGTACGCTTGGTTGTTCTGCTTACAAAATATGCTCCATTTGGCAGGACCATGATCACCAATATCGTAAAGCAGTGCCTTGTAGTAGTTTTTAAAAGCCTTGTTGTTGGCGTGTTTGCCATTGGAATAGTACCCTTACAGTTCGGACTGCTATTTGACCTGGTTATTGTTATTCCTCTTAGAGTTCCCCTTCACCAAACCCCTGTAATTTATTTGTGGCAAGACTGGGCTCTAGGTATGTTGTTGCAAAAACTGTTTCTTGTTTGTGTGTTTTTGGGCCCCAACAACTGGCTGAGGGAAAATATAGAAAATGCTTTTGATCAAGGGTTTGTGCGCCTCAACCTAAAAAAGTTTCTGCAAGATACATTACTAAAAGTTGTGAAATTTCTACTGGTTTGCATGACAGTACCTTATGTAGTTGGCCATGGAATAACATTTCTTATGGCAACAAGCCTGACAACCGCATACTTTCTTCATTGGCGTTTGTATCCTTGCATTATATTTGGAACATCATTTTTTGCTTTCTGTTGGTTTGAAATGAAACAGTTTCGTAGATTATGTGATCACATTAAGAATGAGCGATATTTAATTGGTAAACGCTTGGTGGATTATGAACCTGCAAGAGCAAACTAATATTGTTGCATTTGATTTTTTGTGTTCAATAGTTAAAAAAATAGTGCAATTTAGTTGACTTGGTGAATTTTTTATTGTTTTGTACACATCCAAGTTTCAACAAAGGATGTCCAGGTAGATTTGTTTGCAACTTTTATTTTTTGGAAGTAATTTCGGATTGTGCATGTAAATGTTTATGTATGTGTTGCTTGTAAAATAAGCAAAGTGTGCTTAATTTTGTGTTGTGGCAAAGTGTTGTTTTTTTTTCTGTATGGATGTGCATCACCCACTATCATGTCTAAAACTTGTTTGTTTTACATGCCATCCAATTTTTGTGTGCATTGTCTCATAGTGTGCTCTCACTTTGTGTTGAGATTATGGAATCAAACTGTGTAAATACAACCCACTTTCCTTGGCTGTGCATTTTAAAACTGCTTTAAGTGCTATACCAGTCTGCTTTAAATAAAGATACAGCTTTACAGTAAATTTCGTGAAAATTTAATTGTGAGGTGACATAGTGTAGTATATATTTTTTTAAAACAGCTGTACTTTCGAATGTACACAGCTCAGGCGCTTCATACATTGTGCTTTGGTGCGAAATCTTAAACAAGTGTTTATATCGAGTTTCTTCTTGAATATTTTAGCATAATAAACACAATTGTTACCCTTACTCAATGACATGTCAAAATACAAACCTTACTGGACACTCATGATCACAATAAGTCTACCATTAACAATGCCGTGTACATATTCTGCTAGCTATTTGGTAGGGATATATATATATTAATTTGTTTTCTACATTGTGTACCATATTTTTATGACATCATTTGTTCATGTAAACATAGACTCTTGAGTCCTCACACATGCAAGTTGTTATTTCACGAAATCTATGATAGTTTGGTGCTGTGAGGTCAAACACAACAATTATTTTACACTATACAGAAATATCAACAAAATCACATTTCTACATTATTCGACCCTTGCTTAAAAAGTAATAGTATGTGGTGCAATTTGCAGTTCATGTAAAGAGTTCTTCTTTTATTGGCATTGTCAATAAAAAATAACAGTCGGTGTCTACAGCGCATGATAAAAGTTAAAATAAAAAACAAAACATGATCTGAACTCTTGTGGCAACCAAAGAGTGTTTTCCTTGGGTTTCAAAAATACTCTGTACTGTTATCTGTAGAGTCTGCAGAAATCTCTTAAATGATAGCTGACATTTTTCCATTCAGTTGCCCTGAAATCACAAACACTTAGCTGGAACATTGGGTTTACCACTTCTAGAAACTTTAGCAACTTAAAATCTGGTGGCAGCATCATGTATTTCTCACAAGCAGCACAATGATTTCATCTAAGATATACATGTAAATTTCAAGTCCAACCACCAAATGACTTAACAATAAGCATTGAGATTGATGTAATTAGCTGGTGTTTAAAAAAGTCTTGGGATTAGTAATTTCTGCTTAAGTATATCTGTCTGTTTAAAAAAATATTTAGGTTGATTGTTTTTACTAAAATGTATTTTGGTAAACTTACGCAACAATTTCTGCATGAAATTGCATAGTTTGTTGAAGAGTGGCTGTTGCAAGAGTGGCTTCTGTTGGCAGATTCTTCACTGTTTCCATTAACCATTTGGCAAATAACTTCACAAAATTCACAAATTAAAGTTTATGATAACTGACCACATGCATATTTGCTCCTACGAACAGGATATTTACATCTTCTCAGATCTCTTGTTTACCTCTTACAAAATTCTCAGATTTTAATAACACAGTTTTGGCATTAAAAAGTACAAACATTTTTACAAAGTTGTTTTTATTAATCTAAAACCAGCAAAACATACCGGTCTGTCCCTTTCAATCACTGCCCACCAAAGCTCTGCAATATCTGGGTACAAATAAGATGGGATTTGAAACAAACAGGCATGCAATGATTTCTCAACGATCTGTTTTCCATAGACAGAGAAAACCTCATCAGAAATCGGCTTTTGCGTTGCTGGGAATTTGCACTCAATAACACTACGGAGAAACTTTGTTACAGAAGCATTGGCATCACGGTGCTCATGACTGAGACCAGCCAAAGCACACTCAAGCAGGGCAGGGCATGCAGCGTGTGTCAGGAATTCCACTGGACACTTTTCTACAAACCTGTAAAAAATAAAAAATGTTACAAGCTACAATGGAACATAATGTGTAATATTATAAAGAAAGTATGATAACTAGGCCATATATCACAACAACTAACAATTTGCCATTGACAGATGGGAATTCATAACCATAAAAAACTAGTTTAGCTAAAACACAGCTGCTATTGTTTTGGGTGCTGGAACAGATGTGTCAGCCAGTGTCAAAATTTGAAGTGAACAACCTCAAACCCATCCATCATGTGTCATTGCATTGGAGTTTGGAGCAGTCATGGTTAACCAGAAAAGAAACTTACTAGGATAATTAACCATACAATATGTGAACCAAAAATCAAAAAGATAAAGGTGAAACATAGGACTGTTGTTAGGGTTAGACAAATTAGATTAGACTGTTATGAATTTCATGTGTGGTGACATGTTTAAAGAGAATTTATAAAAATGATAGAGGTTTGTTAGTAAACAACATTTAGTACCTGCAACATAGTCTGAACAAATCATCCACAGTATCTGGGTGATTTTCAAGTCCACGCTCTGCATTTAAAATGTTGAATGTTGGCTGAGTAAATGCGTTAAGCATTGCAAGCAGAGATTGGTCATTGCCAAATTCATCAACCTACGTAGACATTTCATTAGTTTTAATTTTATAGACAACATCACAAATGTATGGCAATAAATATTAACTGTCAGATTAACTTACTGTTGCATAAAACAGAATTTAACTTACTAGAACACTTCCGAGGTATAAGAAGCAACTGTGCTGATGGTAAGTGTACATTGAGGTGATGGTTTCTGCAATGGGACCAAGTAAAGTTCCTTGAACAGACTTTCCCACACAGCGAATTGCAAAACGCAGACATCTGCAGTGACACATAAAAATAGCAGGTATAGTAAAGAATGCCGACATCTTAATGATCAAATTTAACATGTACCACCCAACCATTTCTATGATATTTCATTGTGTATAAATGAATCCCAAAAAATAGAAATGGAAATAAAAGCAACAAGTAAGCACCTGCACCATCTTTCAACTATTCGATTGTCAGCTTTATGTTGTTCAAGAGTAGGTTTTAACACAAGCCATACTTCTTCAGTAATTTCTTTACATGGATGTGTGTCCCCATTTCTATGGTTCTTGAGGTTTATGTTTCGAAATATGGCAGCCAGACGATCAAGCCAAAGCATTGGGTCCTTTGCACCTTACAAAATAAAATAATTTGAGACAATGTGTTTTTTAGTGACAGTAGAATTGTCAAACTTGGTTAAACCTAAAAATTAATTTTTAAAGGTTTTGAAAAATAAATCTGCATCTTTCTGCTGATATTAAGGGACATGAAAAATCTTGTCAGTGACATAATTTAACCAACTAATTGCAATCACTGGAATTTACCAACCTGGCTTTGATAGATCTTGTTGTAATTGCTGAGTCAGCATATTAACCTGTGCCTTGCACAAAAGTGTAACAGCTTCTTGAAGATGCTGCATAGGTAGTTCAGTAATAATAGTAACCACACCTAAAAAAAGCATACATTACACCAACTTACATAAGAACATCATTAACAGAACAAACCTTTGAGTAACCCGATTGAAGCCTCAGCAGAAACATGAAGTTCATCTGCCACCTTTATAACAAAAAAGTGTTAATTATGAATGTTGTTTTAAACCAGGGGTGTGCAACCTTTTTCGTCGGTGGGCCATATTACCAATTTCGGACATCAAGCGAGGGCCACACAATGTTTTTCATGTACCGTATTTACACGTTTTTTTACGCTACTGTTGGTGCGGCTTGCGTTATAATATCATGTCGATATTATTTCCACACCCCTGCGTTTTGTTTCATTTTGCGTTTAAAATCAACTTGAAAATGTTAGGTACAAGCAAGTTTCGCCGCAACACTGCCTTTGACAACAAAGTAATTGTTTACTAGACAATGAGATGTATTACGTCACATTCGGTATAGATATGCAACCACCACCCAGTGTGCATAGAAGACCATAGATCTGGGTGAATTAAGTTCCATGTGCTGGTTTAGCTTATTCTTGTTACGTGTAGCAACTTAGGAGATTTACTGAAAACTAGCGGGGATTTTTTGCTAAAATGTGCATTTTTACTTGGTCTGAATCAGAGTGTTGTTGAGGGCCACACTAAACAGCTTGGCGGGCCGGATTGTGGCCCGCGGGCTGCACACCCCTGTTTTAAACTAACAATAAAAAAGATTAAGTACAAACCTGCAGGAGCTGAATTAACGCCGAATAATGCTGAATCATCTGGTGCTTGCATGTTTCACACAAATTTTGTAATGAAACTGCTGCAATAGATGAAAGCTCCTTTTGTTGCAGTGCATGTGTTAAAAATTGAAGTATATGATCTGAAATATATTGTCATGTTAATGTTTACAATAGTTTATGTGATTCTACCAAGGTACAATGAGCCACTTTACCTAAAAGGATACTGATAAACAACTAAAATTGGAAATAAAAGATTACAACTAGAAGGGTGGCTTAGCACATATTGCCATTGCATATACATTCTAACCTACTTTAAAACAGTACTATATTTCCTACACTTATTTTATAATGGGTCCCATATTATCTAATGTCTTTATAACATTGGTTGTTTCTGCAGGCAGAAACTCATGGGTCCCCACACATGCAAAGTTGTAAATAATGCATTTCAAGAGATAACTATGAGAAAGTTTGTTGTGGTAAGGTAAAACACAGTGACTGGTACTGAGCATAAATAAATATGCTGAAGTACTACAAACTATTCAAGTTTCATTCCTTTCATCCAAATAGCATATTTATTTACGCTCGGTACCAGCCACTGTGTTTTATCTGACAACAACAAACTTTCTCATAGTTATGAATATTCATTCCATTCATACAAGGTTTTTCTCTGTCTGAGAAAAAGGGCTAAACACAATAATCAGCTCCTTTTAATTGCGAATTGCACCTGATTGTAGGGGGTAATGGGGTAAATGATAGTGCTACAGGGTAAAACAACAATCAACACCTATAAGTGGCACACTCCAGAAGCTGTATAAATTTTATTCAAATCAGACATTGTTTAAAAAATGACCGATTTTGGGGGCTAGTGGGGTAAATGTTGGGGTCAAAGGGTTGAACAAAACAATAGACAACTATAAATAGCACACTCTATAAACTGTTGAAATTTTATCCAATTTGGACATTGTTTAAAACATTCACCCATTTTAGGGGCTACGGGGTTAAACACAACAATTGACACCCATAAATGACAAATTCTACAAGCTGTCCAAATTTCATCGAATTCCGACACCGTTTAAAAAACTCACCCATTTTAGAGGGTTAGTGGGGCAACTAATGGTTCTACACCCAAAAGCAAAAAATATGAAATTACAATGACCCAATCAACAGTCCTGTAAATTTTTATCCAAATCCGCCAATGTTTAAATTTCTGGCCACTAGAGGTGTTTTTAGCAACATTTGTTAACACATCTGACGTCATAAGGCTGTTAACACCCCTCTGACTGGCATGTGCAAAAACGCCCTCCAAGTAATGCACAAACACAAGTAGCACATTCTCAGGTACCTTTACTATACTGTTACTCCACAGAATTTT
Source organism: Phallusia mammillata (assembly GCF_965637545.1). NCBI lineage: Eukaryota > Metazoa > Chordata > Ascidiacea > Phlebobranchia > Ascidiidae > Phallusia > Phallusia mammillata. Next base: position 11,362,160 of record NC_137258.1, read on the forward strand.
TTCGTTTGTGGTGCGCAGCAACATGCAAAAACGTTTTACATTTTGGGGGCTAGCGGGGTAAATACTGGGGTTATTAACTCAAACGAAGCGGATGGCACATCTACATAACTATATCTACCATCTGTGAAAGTTTCATCCAAATCCACCAAAGATTTCATGCCAAAAGTGCATGGAAACGCTTCGGCAGAAAAAAGAAAAAAAAAAGAAAAAAAAAAGAAAAAAACAGAGTGAAATCAAGATGTGTCCCCTTCAGGGAAGGGGACCCATAACTAGTGATGCAACGTATTAATTACTATTAACCTTTAATGTATTTTATCTTAATCATGGACTAAAAATAAAGACGGTTCATACCAAGAAATTGAGAATGTTTTTCAACCCATGATGACAATTCTCCAATAAGTCTAACACTTGTATGTCTTACAGCCAAATGACTGTCAGGAGGTAAAGACACAATGGCTTGCAGTACTTGCGGAACAACAGTTTCCTCAGTCCTAGCGCACAAGAAAAAAAATCCAGAGAGTTGAACAAACATTCTCCAATAAATGTTGCAGCCTTATAGTTATAACACTCGTCAGCATACAAAATTTACCCCCTTTGAAATTCATTTTCACATTGCATAAAACATAAAATTTACAGACACAAGTCACAGACAAAAATCCTTCAGATATAAAAAAAAACATTTAAACACACATATTTTAACTTACACATCAATGTGTTTGGCAACAGCTCCCATTATGAAAAGAGTAGCTTCTGTGACATCCCATGTTGGGGTAAACCCCTCCTGATTAAGCATGGAGAACAACTGAGCAAAACACTTGGTAGAACCAACCAGGTAAACTACATCTCGCACAAGGTCCGCAGATCGAAGACGGAAGTCACTAAAATCATCTGCTTCATCCAGTAATTTGTCCTGCAACATTTTTGTGAACATATTTTTAAGCAATCAATTTACATCCAATTGATTCTTCCATACAAGGTTCCAGGGTTGGAAGGTATAAAGAGTGTCGACTCTAGACTTCTTAAGGTTGCCATTTTGGTTTTGAGGATAAAATATTTACAACAGCTTTACAATGTACCCCAGGAAAAATTTTTAGTAAAATTACCCACTAATAAAAAAGCAAACAGTAAAAACAGTTAGAAAAGAACTCACATTGTCGGGTTCCATCTGACAGTGCCGTACAAGAGAAAATATAAGTCGTTCAATGTAAGGACCAAAGATTAGGCGCAATTCATCATGATCATTTGAATACAACATTTCTGATATTCTGTACCACAGATTAAATGTAATCTCTGCAACCTGAAAAGAAACAAACAAGTTTATGCAAACGTTTCTGTGGTAAAAAAAAATTTTAGTTCATACTTACTTCATACTGACAATGGCCATTGCACAATAGCAGAAGGTCAAGGGTCACAAGATCGCCAAGGCCATCACCAGGAGCACTCACAAGAGCTTCAGATAATGACTCGGCAAGTTCAGTAAATATTCGGCACAAATTTAAACACCTGAATTTATAAAATAAACAAAAAATAGGCAAAAATAATGGTAAACTACGAAAATTAAATACATGCCTATAAGAGTTTCACTAAGTTACAGATTTAAATTAAGATATGGTTTTGGGGTTAAAACCTACTTGTCAGTATCTTCATGAGCAACAGCATTATGGTAGGCTTCTCTTAAAGAATGAGTTCCATGAAATAAAAGTTCCATAAGATCTCTATATCTTGCTACATCTTCGGCAGCATACAATGCAGCACAAATACAATCTGATGCTGCTTCATGAAGGTTAGATGATGTTGAAGTATCTCGCTGCGGAACCCAATGAGAACTCAGATATGTATATGTTTTGTTATCTTAGTCATGAAACAAAGGTTAAATGTCTGTTCCTCTACTCTTGTCTCTTACACTTTTAAGCTACCTGCTCTGCAATTTTAATTACACAAATATACATATGTATGCACAAAGTCTGTTGGTTTAAACAAGATTGTTGGAAAGTGAGCATTATCCTGTTTGATAATGGTGTAAGTTCACTGTTGATTATTAAAGGAGTTGAAAAAGTCTAAAAGTGTGTTTTGGCATACTGAGGACAAAAATTTCTTTAGGTTTTACAGAAGGATCTTGAATTTTAAGACCTAATTACAAGTATTATGAAGATAACGCTGTTTTCATCAATCAAGGAAACATATATATGTTTTATTCAATTTCGCTGGCAATTTGTTTTATACTAAAGCTACTATTTAAGTCTGTGTCTATTTACTATTTAAGCTACTATTTAAGGAAACATTCGGTTACAGGAAAGTAAGTTGAAAAAGTACAAATATAAATACCAGGACACTAAAAGGAACATCAAGAAGTTTGCTCCTTGCCACATGGTTGCCTGGTAACACTCCTAAATGAAACCAACTTGACAGACACTTAAACACTTTGGTGAGCAACTTCTCTTCATCGACAATGTCTAAAACAAACCAAATGAAATAAATATACACAACGCTTCATGTAGAATTAAACCCAACTTACCTATGCAAGCCTTGAGTAAATCCACTACCATTGGAGCAGAATTCTCCATTTCATCCAAGATTTCTGCCCTTCGGTTTGCTCCTAGCCTTAAAGCTTGATTATTTACCTACAAGAGAAATTTAGCAGTGCATGTGTCTGACATCGTGAAATAATGTCTACCATTACTCACTTCTTCTGGCAGGACAGTTAAAATTTCAAGAAGATATGGTAAGGAAGACTTCTCTTTTCCATATCTAAAAGAGATAAGTCAAATGTTTTGTAACTGAATTTACACTTCACAGGATGATGATGATTTAAATGTAGCTACATTTTTTAGAACATTTGCCTGTAATTAGTAGCTGTTCTTGAAAATTATAAATAACTTTAACAATCTGCAACATTCTTCCAAGCAATAAACTAGTACTAAAAGATGCAACTCCTCATGACAATACACAAAGCAAATAAACTTACTTTTGCATAAATGTAACTGCAGGCATTCCCCAAGATGACATTTGCAATGCTAAATCAGAGACTGCCAGTGCAAGCTGTGTAAAAAAAAAAAATTAAAGCAATGGCAAAAAATGCTTGATAAAAATGTTTTTTCTACCTGAGTTGTAATAGGTGAAGTGTTGCACAGTTCCTCAATGTGAGTTAATAGTGATTCTTTTAGGGACTCATGTGTTTCTGCAGGAAGCTCCGAGAATGAATAAAGAATCTGTCAGGCAAAATAAATCTGTCAAGAAGTTTTTTTCAATAGCATAACCTAGTACTTGGTAATTTAACCTTTTCAATTAGCTTTAGTGTCTTTTCTATCATTAAACACTGACCTAAAATAACAGTGTTTATATTTTTACATTCCAAGGTCTACCTTTGTCCTCATGGTTTGTGCTGCAAAGTATGTTGATTCAGCATCATTCTTTAATCTGAGTAGTTGATCAGATGTTTCCCATGCAAACACCTAAAAGCAAAAAGCAACTTTTTGGAATTGAATGCTTGTCTGTGATTGGTATTGGTGCGAAGATACAAATTTAAAGCACATTATTTTGAACACTGGCAGTTTGGATACACTAGGGTAGATAATACGAGTTATAAATCCAAACAACACATACTTATTGAAGTGATGGGACGATACCAGGTTTTGAAGCGAGTACCGATACCGAGTACCAAGTAAAAATACCTTCGATACAAACTACCGAGTCTGATTACCGAGTACTTAAGTATAGTGTTGTATATCACTGGCTAAATTATCTGCCATGAGCCGAGGTACAGGTGTAACACACACATGCAGAAAAATGTAATCTCCTCATGATAGCGAAAAAAATATTCATAACCTGACAGAACTTTTTCCCGATTTTGTGCTGTCTGAAGCAAATATTGGCAAAAAGTTTCCCGTATTCCTATGGTGTAAACAAGCCTTCGGTATCAAACGTTGGTTAGCGAAAACTGAGACAAAATATTTTAATACCGAGTACGAGTATCAGTACCACTGAAATCGTTTGGTACCATCGATACCCAGTACAGAGTACTCGTCCCATCACTAACTTATTGTCCTGGTTTCAAATCTTTCATAGCAGTCAAGGTAGTTATTTGTTTAATTCAGTTATAGTCAAAGTCAACATAGGTTATCTTACCGATTTTTGGAATTCCCCAAGCCATCTGGATGCCTTTTCTTTTTCTGCTGCACTTGAATCATGGTACAACTTATTTACTGCTTGTAATACAGTTTGAGCATTGTCAGAAACACTGAATGACATTGCATTAAGCCTAACAGTCCAGTTTGTATTTCAATTTTTTTGTAAAATGGTTTTAATATGTAGCATACTGTAATACACTATGGTAAAAGAATGTAAATTCTGTGCAAAATTTAGGTATTTTTGTTAAAGTGAGAAGATCCTTAACCAGTCTGCAGAATCAATTTTGTGCAGTACATGAGATGCAACTCTCCTATCACACTCTCACAAGTCACACGGACAAAGCTGGTTGACAAAAATGCAAAACAAGCAGCATCAATACAGTTTCTTGTTGCACAAAGACAAAATCGGCCAATGTTTTCTGTTCGTGTAGTAGGGATACTACAAAAACATGTTTGAAGCATTTCAGATTTATTTAGTGGTCAAATAGTCGTTCATTAGTCGATACTAGTTGTGCAGAGCTATAACGAAAATGTTTGACAAAACGCATCGAGCCAAAAGATGCAATATTCCAATAAACAAACTTTGAAATTGTTGGATAAGAAATAAGCAGTTTCCACTTACACTATGCTTTTTAATCTGTACTTTAGGCAGACCGCATCTCACAAAACCAGGGCTGCCACTTTTGTTTGAATAAAAACATCTAGTTTTACCTCAAAAAATATCTAGAAACATCTAGATTGAAAAACAAAATAGCCAAACACGTATCTAAGCATAAAACAATCCAATTTATTGTAATATATTAGCCAAACAACAACACATATGAATGTTTTTGATATAAATTGCTCTATATTAGATGTTTAGGAAGATTATTTCTTCCTTTTCATCAGTCTACGTTTTCTGATACAGTTATAGCGTTGAGACATTTGTGGTTATCTGGTAGGAACATTTGTATTAGCACGGTTCCTACAGTCCTTACAAACAGAAAAAACATATCTAGATTTTATAGCCAACATCTAGATCCCAAATTTTACATCTAGGCTTAACCAAAACTATCTAGATCTAGCTATAAAATACCTAGAGTGGCAGCCCTGCACAAAACTATTCGTGTTTTTGAGACCGAAGTCGACTTACCATCGGCGCATGTGTTTTCATGCGTGCAAAACCATAGAAATGGTAATGTATTATCGGTAAAATGCTGACCATTTTTTTAACCAAGTCCGACATAAAATCAACAGGCGAGAGATACTTTGGACTTTGGAGTTCTGAAATAAGTGAACCAGTTTTCATTACATACACGTTTTGATGCAATGTACAAATAACTCCTCGATTAAGTAAATTCCGTGATATGTGGGACTGGCAGCATAGCGCTTTCTCATCAACGGATTTGTGCATTCGGCAATTTAACTTCTAAATTCGCCGAAAGTTACGACCGATATTTTATTTTGCTTTTCAAAACACAAAGACATGATTCACGTCGTTTGATTGATACAAGTTGCTATATTTGCTTCCACCAGGCACTTGGAGTGTCTTTCCAAACGTTTATAAGTTCTTTTAGTTTTCCATGGAGACCTTTCATAACAAATTGTAGGTCGACGTTGATCCTTTTCAGGTGTTGGCATTTCGCAATTTTTGGTGAAAAAGTTATTGCCCTGTGCAAAATAAAATTGTTTTGTAGGCTAGCTACTGCCAGGTAGCTATATCGAGACAAAAAGCTATGCACAACCAACCTATTTCCGTAGACGCTAAACACCATCAAGCAACGCAGATGTAGAAGAGAACTTGACACGTGAGTAATTTTGTTTTGTTCAAGAGACAAATAAAGAAGATCTTTTAACGCAAATATACAGTTTGGAATTGTTGTCAATCCGCAATTTTTCATAAGAAGGACCTGCAAACATATCGAAAAAACGGAGAATGGATTAAAAACCACGACAATTACAGTATGTCTACTACAAGACTAATTATAACTAGGCTACAGTGTGCAGTGTGACTAGGCTACAGCGTTTTATAAAATACCTGTAAATATTCAAGAGAAGATAAGTCTAGGAGAGGCTCCTCTAGTGGATTGTCATCAAGACACAAAACACGGAGTTTTTGCAAATCGCTAACCTCTTGAGGTATTTGGCGAAACGAACATCTGTAATTAAATTGAAAACATATTTTTTTAGTGGGTTGCAAAAAATTCGCTTACTTTAATTGACTTACCGGCCAATATTGAGGTATTGCAAACGTGAAAAATGTCTCAACGAACTAAAATTATGCAAATTTAAGTTGTTGTTCAACTCCAACGCTAAAAGGGAAGCAGCCTGAGGGGGAAGTCTGTGGATTAAACACAAAAATTGTTTGTTACTTTAATGCACCAAAACGTAACTAAAATAAATTGCCATTTTTTTGAAATTCATGAAAAATGATTAAAGTACATAACTTGCAGGAAAAAAAATACAAATCGTATAAGTTAAGCTTTAAAATAGTTCAAACAAAAATTCCAGGTTTTGTTGTTAATCCGAGCTGTAAAACATACCTTACTATGTTGCAATTTTTTATTATCGCGACGCGCAAATGTGGCAATTGTTCCAGGATAGTGACGTCAGACAGCAGATCGTTACTGTCCAGTCGAATCGCTTGAAAATCAGTCACCTGAAGAATGGCCAAAGGAACTTCCTTAATTTTCTTCTTCTTTAGGTCAAGAGTTCTACAGTATGACAAAGAGTGTCCTATTAAAACATGTAAAATAAACTTGCATCTCTCTTATCTGTTTGATAACACTTTGACTCGACCCAAAACAATGTGTACAGGTTACAGTAAAAAAGCAAGAACATTTGGACCAAACTAACCTAAATGTGATTTTCGTTTCAGGTCCAATCACCCAAGTCCTTTTCGATATAAGAGACTTTAACATCTTCACATTGAATTTGTGTGACTTGAATTGAGTGCTGTCTAATTGACCGTTTGAAATCTGTGTGTTTCCTGGTGCAGTAGATGAATGTCCTCCACATATGACACAAAGTTTTTCTTTGCACTTGGCACAGTCTTGGTCAAAATCCTTTGCACGCTTTGACTCGAGGCGTCGTATGGCTTTTAATCTGCACGTCATCGTCACTTGCGTCGCATGACTTACAAAAACAGCATGTATTCAATTTTTTTAGGTTGCAACTGTAAATTTCAAATTCGAATAGTTTAGTTTGTAAATGAATTGCTTTCAAAGGGCACTTGCACAAAAAGCCACTACTGCTTGAGTAAAACTTTAGTAGGGATATGGGTTACAGTTCCATAGGGGTTAATCGTCTTAATGGGCGTTTTCCTTACAACAGCACAGCTACAACAACCCCCTGATACATGGAGCTTAAGAGTTTTGGCAAAACAAAAAATTCACACAACAAACCATAGGCTCCATTCAAATCTTGACAAAGTCATTTTTGACGTAAGAGCTTAACTGAACTTTGACTGAATCTGTCCAACCCGACTAAATGAATGATTGGAAAGAATCATTTAGCAAAAACTGAGGCAAAACTTTTTTATGAGCGGCCGCGGACACATATTTATGCGGCAGTGCATAAACTGTGTGTATTGGCGGCCGTGCAATAATTAATCTCTTCGGCTTGCAAAACTAGTATTCAAGGTTTTTTTTTAAATAAAATAAAAATAAAGCATGACAATGTATGTCGCAAACAGTTAAGAAGCAAATCGTTGAGTTCAATTTACAAATTTTAAGTTTAAAGTGAGAAATTAAATCTAAATTTTAGGAAAGTATTGACGGGATAGTATAGAAAATCTTATTTCTTATTCACGGTGATCTGTAAACAAAAACAATGGGCACACTTTCTGGCGGTGGTGAAATAACTTAGGCAACCGTCAGATCGAAAAATATGGCGTATGTATAGTGATGTATATGGTAAGCATCTGTGTCAAAGATTCAACGTTTTCTCAAACTATATTTATTTGAACGACATTATCCCCATGTGGCCCCAAATGACTGACAAAGCAGCCAGTGACCCGGATTAATGTGACTATCTTATCGATTACATCACTCTTCTATTTACTCAAGAGCAGTAAATCCAGTCGTTAATTAAAATATTGATTATCGGCCTTCACTTTTCCATTTTTAACAATTTGACTTCGAAGTGGCACCTGGCTAACCTGGGCCTTACGTCACAAACTGCTAAACTACTAAAACTAAAAACCTTTTTACACAAAAACCACTAGCTGTTTTAGTCCCAACTATTCTAAGGCGAAATCGGTGTGTCACAAGTACAGGAAAACGAGCTTGGTGAAAAGAGTGACGACAAAGCACGCAAGTTAGCTACAAAATCAGTAGAGATGCACTGAAGCGGCTTAATTTTGACTCGCCAAAACCTATAATTTGGCTGTTTTGCCGAATAAGTCCGACCGAATCAACCGAATCATTTATGACGTCACGTTACACTTTTGACATAAAAACGTAAGATTTTCTGCTAGGCAAACGGTGGAATTAAGCGGAACAGTGTTTCATTATCATTTTCGTCCTGTTGATTGTAAAGTTGTCCAGACCGTCGTTGCCATTTTGCAACAAATACTGCAACCTTTTGTTTGGAGTGGGCAAAACGATAAAATGCTTTAAAAATTTTAATAAGCTTAGTTGACACGAATTTAGTTATTGTTCAGTTGAAAAAGGTTGTGTGTAACCTAATTTAGGCACAAAATATACGTTTTACGCTTGCACATTGTGTAGGTGAAATATTCTGTTTCGGCCGAAACCGAGTCTTTGTAAAATCGGCTGATTCAGCGGAATGACTTCGGTAAAGCGAATATTTAGTAGGCTACATCACTAAGAATTAGTTCGTACAATATGGCCAATATACAGCTACAACATTTCAAACAACGCTGTTTGCTTCAACCGAACAATCAAAATCCACGTCGGAGAGATTTGCCCTCTTTCTTGCCTCAACCTGCACATTATATTTACTGCTTTACTGCACTATTTTAGAATACTATTTCAATGCGACACAGGTATCTGACAGCAAATGATAACGGGTTTAAAATAAGCACTAAATTTAGAAAACATCAGAAACAACATGTCTAGGCTACGTCAGCATGTGCTGCGGTATTGTTTTCCAGAGGCAAGACTAAACAGAAATCACGAAGTGGAAAATGCAACTTTGTTAAATTTTCGTAAATATGCTTCTCTGTTCTCGTGTTATGAAATTTCTCTGTTATGAAACCAAGAATGTTTGACCCTACGCATGATATCATAAACTTTATAAACTGCAAGAAACTGTAAAGCTTTTCGTTTTGTTCGCTAAACCCAACAGACAAGATCAAACAAAACCTGCGGGTGTGTACAACGCTTCACATATCGCCATCGATGCATATTTTATAAGCAAAGCAATTTGTAGTTCATAACGTACACCTGGTTGTGATCTTATCAAATATTCACAGCTGTCTGATGCTTATCATTTGCAAGATTCGAGCAAGAAGGCCTACAAAGCCGCGGTAACTATATCTGATTAACTGCTTCCGAGACGATTCAAAGCCTTGCTGGCAATAGAAGTCTTTCAGTTCAAACTAAAAATACTCAAGAATCTTGCAAATTCGGTTTGGCCGCCTTTAAAAATCCCTGTTTCTCGGTTTTCCCAAAGGACCGTCCTGGACTCGAAATTGCTTTTGCGACTTGTAATTCCCGAACTTTTTCACCTGCGGTGTGGTAAGGTCGTACTTCGCACTCATTAATTGAAATTCAATCAATTTTAATCAAGCACCGTTTGACGAAGGCAACTGGCCAATACCAATCAATTTCCGTTGATAGTTTTTTTCAAACGATTACTTTTTATTACTTTAATAAGACTCCAAAGAAACAATGTGTTTTCCGTGAGTTTTCTGCTAAAAATGTGTATCACAGTTTTCACATTTAGGTTCACTACTTTCAACAATGAGGCCGATACAATTTATATGCAACACTTAGATATACGCAAGGTTTCCATAGCGTTCTTTTTATCATCTGGTATTTCTGTAAAGCACAACGTCTAAGAAAACGTGACTGTTCTTATTTTTGAATTTCGGTTTTGTTATATTACCGTCAAAACTGTTTGGGTGAGGATCAACATCCCTCAACATCCCGCTTGTCTGATCAATAATAGCTCCAGTCCATGAACCCGAGTAACGTGGGTATGCCGAATCGAAAGCCTCATTAATTATTACGCCTTGTGACAAAAAGGAGAATGGGTAAGGTAAATCTTAATTTTATGCCGCAACGTTGGAACAATAAACCCGATCGATTCCGTTTGTTATAATAACTTACGAATTATTTATGACAGTATTTTTATAGTCAGGGTGTCAATAGTCCGGAGATGTAATCATACGTTTTTTAATCATTGCCTCCTTGTCAGTCAAATTTGTGGACCGGATTAAGGTAGCCCAATTGCAACGACAAAAGAACTGTCAGACCGGTTGAAGCCAGGACTGTCATCGTTTTTTCGCAACATCAAAGGTTCAGCCAAGCATACATGTTTTTGTGGTGGCTGAATAACATAATCAAGATTTTTACTTTTAGTTGTCATGAAAGCATCACAACAGATTTTTACCAATTGGTTGATCAAATACCCAAATGATACACTCTGGCATATAACATGCAAATAGTTAATTTGGAGTAAAAATATTTTGGAAAAACACAAAGGGGTCAATATAACATTGAACTTCCTAAACTTCCTAAAGAAACTTATTGTTTGACGTTTTTTAACTAGATAACAAATTTAAATGACTCCCTTCTGAAATTTGGTTGAATCTGTGGGGATTGGGCTTAAGAAAATTAAATTAAACTTGAAATTCGATTTAGTTCTGTGCCTCTCTCGTCTGCGTGCCTTGGGTCTGGCTTGCTCCATGCAGCAACAATCAAAACATCCATTTGCGCGAAAAATTAGGTCAAAAAGGCGGAAGGAATCTGTCTTGGTCAATTTTGGTGCATACCCAGGCCCAGCTGCTATAGCGATGTTTATGTACCGCAACTATCTTTCAAAATGTAATTTAATGCCATGAGTAAATATGCATCTAGTATTATGGCCGAATGGTCACAATAGCGCTATCACATGACATCCACTAGTGATAGATGGGTGAAATGGCTACAGAAATAACACTCAAATGTTCTGGGACCCTGTTTCCCCCACTACAAACATACCAGGCACTTAAAACTATACAAATATCAATTTAACTACATAGGTTGACTTTCTGTGATAACTATCTGGTGAATATTTGAGTTGGAACATTTAGGAAAAAAGTTGCACGACAACAATTAAGCCCCTAAATGTAATTTTGAAACCAAGCTGATGTACTGCGGCCCAAGAAAAATTGAGAGAAAGGGTTAGTCCGGGCTTATGCAAATGCGGACTAATTTTGCAATGCAGCAATTGTACATGCACCTGAACTATAAGAGAAAGCAAATATAGTTACAAACCAGCAAGCCTTTGGTAGTTACAAATTAACAAGCCAGGCTTCGAAGGTTAGTTACAAATTAACCAGCCAGACATTCTAAATAGGCTTTTGCTTTGCCAATATCACGTACTACATAAAAGTCAGTTTTACAAGTCACACAGAAAAAGCGCACAAGATTCGTATTTTATTTTGTAAAACGAAATGGTTTAAATAGGCCATGTAAAATACAAAATGTGAAGAAAATGTTTTGAAGACTCAATGTGTGGATACATGTCCAAAACCTTTCATTAGCCTTTAGCAAGTGTCTTACACATCCCAAGGTGAGGATGAAGCCAACAATGCACTGAAAGAAGACGAGAAGGATCTTTTTTGTTTGAAAAAGTCATGTTAGAAGGAGGAAGATTAATGTTTTGTCGGCGGGAATAACTCAAAGTTCCCTGCAAACACACAACAAGCTGAAAATTTATGTCTAACGTACAAAAGCTTTCTTACGGCATTTAAAATCTCCGTTTCAGTTAGGTCCTTGAGTTTTTCGATGTGAGAATGCAAAGACGATGATTCAGACATCCTAATATTCAACAGATTTGTGATTATGAATCCCACTGTGCAATCGTCGCTATTCAAGGCTTTGTGGCAGGCATGGACAAATTTTCCATTGCTGGGTATAAAAATAGGTTTGGTTTGAGCAAACATGAATCATCGTAGTGTTTAGATATTGGCAATGTAAAGGAAGAATAATACATAGCAGTTTTGCTAGCAGAAAAAACGCAATCTTATTTTTATTGACTCATTTCAAACACAGTCGTTATACTTACCCGCATATAGGAGCCATTTTGTTAGCCAGGGGCCGTGTGATGCAATATCCAGCGCCACCTGTTCCAAAAATGTATTTCCCCTTCCTTCGATGCTTTAAAATAGGAAAAGTAATAAAACGTCATTTATTAACAAAAAACACACACCAAAAAAACAGTAGGTTAACCGTTGTGGAACTATATACAACAGTGGTTCTCAAACTTTTTCATTATTTTATTCAAAAACGGACCCTTTGCCATTATTTAGAGGGCTCGCGGTCCTTAAGCCTGAATGTGTAGTTTAGAAAAACGAAAGTTGATTGCAGGATTTTAGCCATTAATGCAAAATTGCGCATAACAATGATCCAAAGACAGCATCTGACATCACAGAAAAGACAAAAAACATAACCATTGTGCGCGAACATTTTCATTTTTGTCAGTTGTTACGCAATAAAGGCTATTGTTTAGCAATATGGTAGACAATCGATTCTCAATTCTACTTTGATTTAAACTTATTCAGTGGCACAAACTTTCGCCAAATAAGATTATAGAATTACTTTAACCTTTTCGCGGTCCCCCCAAAATTGCCTCACGGACCCCGAAAGGACCGCGGACCCCAGTTTGAGACCCGCTGATATACAAGAAAGGCGCTTTAATTGTCTGTGTACAAAAGCACCGACTTCTTTTAATTCAGCTGTTTTTGTAAAATATACTGTACACGCAAAAAATGTTTAAATTAAAACATAACAATATAACCAACAGTCACCCAGAAAAACGGACGGCTTCGCCGACCGACGTAAACTGTGTCGTTCCACAAATGATGATTTAAAATCTCTACAAGTCTGTCAACGTTTACGTAGTTGTCGTCATCCACGTGACACCACCACCTACAACAAGCGAGATTTACAAGCATGCAAGGTAAAGATTAACGACACGGTTTGAAAAGAGTTGACTCCGAAAACTGCCGAAGCCAAACATTAGAGCAAAAAGCAAACAAGTTTTGCCAAACAAGTAAATTATCGCAAAGTTATATTTCATGGGTGTTTATTTCTTTGCTTTCATTTTCGAATATATTTCAGCTACAGTAGCTGCGTAAATTCAAGCAATGCTGATTTTGGTTTTGACCCTAATTGAAGTTTGAGTACTTTTTGCTTGATGATAGAAAGAGGTCGAACTCCACTCCCGTCTTGCAGCATAAATGATCCCTGGATAAACAGAAAAGGCGAGCTTTAAAAAAAGTTTCGTAGCTACGGGCTCTTATGGAAGCTTACTTTGCGTGCGTTGGACCACATGTCGTGCTCACAAGTCTGTTTCCTGAAATCAAAGATAAAATGTTGCAAAATCAGAGGTAAACAGTCTACATTTTCTTGTACAATACATTTACCTGTTTTCTTTTGATAAGTAGGGTCATTTTCATCGGTTACGATAAACACCTGCAAAAGATTTTGTTTTATTTTTCCGTTAATTTTGCTGCTTTTTTAAAGTTGTATTGTTCGCCAATTTTGTTGTATTGTACAACCCTGTTTTATGCTTGCAACGTGGCTGGTGATGTGTAATTTTAACAGTGTGTGACTGCTACTTCCTAAGTTTGCCAGCGCGGTTTAGTGCAAGTGTCATTCCGACAAGTTCGACCGTTTTAAATCAACACCACTGTGGAAATTTGTAATACTACATCAAACTTTGTTAGTCCAGTGCGCTCGAAATATTACTTGAAGCATTGGTTTCCAACCAGTGGTTTGTAAGGTTGGCACGCGAGGTGGTTTTTCATGGCAAATATACCCTAGGGTTATTATTTTAAAGGTGATGCAATTTAATCTTTATGACAGCATTTTGAAACTTGCACGTAGTAAGTCACATGTCTAGTCACTTGATAGACGAACTTGCATTCTTTCATGAAATACACATTTAGCAAATTTCTTTCCGTTGAGCTTTTGTGCAATCTACATTCTACAAAATATGCGGCCCTTGCGTGTCATTTTTAATGTTATCCGGCCCGCTGTGAAAGAAAGTTTGTGGACATTTGGCGTTATCAGCTTCGAACAGATGGTCTGTTACGCCATAAGGTGTATAATAACTAGAGTAGATATCTCTTTGTTGCTTCGTAAAGCGTATCGAATAATTACAAAAGACCTGTATACTTGTTCGTGTTCACGAAAATGGCAAGTCAAAGCAGCTGCAAGAAACTTTAGTCCAGTGCTCCGCAACCGGTGTGCCGCTAGACGATGCTGGGTGTGCCGCCGGTGTGGCCCTCGGAGGGTTTTTGTGCGGCCCGCGAACTAACTGTTAAATTTTAGGTGTTAACTTCAGGTGGAATATCCTGTCAGACCACCGATTTTGAGAAACATTCATTCTTTATTAGTAATGGCTAGAAATAAATGCGACGTTTTAATCGTATGATGGAAATAGTCCCTCCTGCTGAAATCAGCAATTCCAATTGTTGCGTCATATTTTTTTAATTTTCGTCATTGTATTCCATTATTTTCACACAGTAGCCTATTGCACTTGTTTTTTTTAATTTGCTACACTGTATATCTGTTTCTTGTTTATTGCATTACAAATGTTTTATGTACATGAAATGGCATAAACGCACAACATGTTAAGCACATAATATTTTTGTTCATATTACTTTTACAAAAAAGCTCCAATAGTACGGCCCTATACTAACGTAAAAAAGTTTTTTCAAATCGCATTTTTGATTCGAGTGTGCCGCCGAACATTTAAAGCTTGCATGGTGCGACGTAGCTATAGAGCTTCTTTGGTTGATAGCCCGAACTGATCACCATATGTAAGTATCACGGTAAGGGTCTCCCTTCAGCAAGTGTGTTGCACATTTCCTGGCTGGGATGAAGCCAGCAATGAAGTGAAAGAAACCGCGTCGGGTCCATGCGATACGGGAATGTCATCTTGGAGGGAGGAAGCTCCAATGTGTTTTTGTAAGCGAAACTTAACGTTCCCTAAACAAGCAAATGTTAAACATTTTTCTCACTTATCCGGAGAGATAGGTTTTCGCTGCGCAAAACATTTAAGTGCAAATGCAAAGTTAAATATTACCAAGTGATCTATTTGAAGTATATGTTTGGTGAGGCAACCGTAAGGGCAAGTGCAAACAAGCCAGTGTCACGTTAGACACGAACTAAGATCTGTTTGTCATTGTTTTGAAGTTAAACGGGACAAAAGTTCATTCATTCACATTGGCATTAAAACAGTGCTAATATGTGTCACGTTCGCATTTAAAGCACAAATACCCTTTAATTCATTGGGAAAATAGATTTGGCTAGCTAGAACGTGTCCGTATGTGATCGTTTGTATCAACAATAAAAGTTTTTCTTGATTATGTCAAACATTTCTTGCCAAATGTAAACAGAGAAGCTCCAGAAAAACAGTACAAAATTACTACAAAATTATTATTTATTGAGAAATTATTGCCATTTGAAGATTGAAGCAGGTTTTGTGCAAGTCCAAACATGGATGCCAAGACGAATTCAAAAGTATTTCACTTACGGCCTCAAGGATGTCAGATACGTTCAACAATTTCAGCTTTTCGATGTGGGAATGTAAAGACATGGATTCTGATATTTTAAGTTTCAACAAATTTGTAATGATAAATCCTATAGTGCAGTCGTCGGAATTCATAATCAAATGGCAAGCTTCAACAAACGTCCCGTTACTGAAATTTAATATAACCAAAACATATATAAGAAATAAATATATAACCAAACATATATAGGCTATTTCACTCCTTTCGCTTTAACTGCAGACAACAGGATAGGCATACGGTTAGTTTGTTTTTCACCGGCCTACGTTTTTTGCCACAATTGCTTTAAACAACCAATTGATGTTTAACTTACCCACAGATTGGAGCCATTTTCATTGCCAGCGGACGTGTAATACAATATCCAGCACCACCAGTTCCAAACCAGTATTTTCCTTTTTTCCAATGCTTTTAAACAATGCAAATGCAGTGCGACTTTTAGGACATTATTTTACAAATTTGTTGTTTTTTGTTTAATTATATAGTTCTAAAATTAAATTAAAGATGTACTCTTTCTTTAAATTAACGGGAGGAAAATATTTTTATTGAGGATATTGGTTCTAAATATGGTTACTACTGCAATGTTCTTAAATAATCGTTTTCATTTTGCCATCATTTGCTGCTCTCTACATAAGTAAAGCTTTCAAATGTAACAATTTTACAACCTATTTTTAAACTTTACGACATAAACCAGAAACCTTGTGAAACGGAACACTCCGTCTTGCAACGTAAACTGTGTCGTTCCACAAATTGTGATTTAAAATTTCCACTAGTCGGTCGACATTTACGTAGTTGTCGTCATCCACGTGACACCACCATCTGTGAGAAACAGCTTTGTGTAAACATGGTGACGCCGGCCATGGAAAAATCAAACACCGTTTTGCCAACCAAGGGCAGAAGTAACTAGAAGGGTGGCTTAGCACATTATTGCATATACACTATAACCTGTTTTGAAACGTTGATATATTCTCTACACTTAATTTAAAATGGGTCCCATATTATCCACCATATTTTATAACCTTAGTTGTTTCTGCAGGCAGAACCCATGGGTGCCCCCACATATGTAAAGCTAAATGCTTTTCAAGAGATAACCACCAGTAAGTTTGGTGTTGCAAGGTAAAACGCAATGATTATTTCTTGGCATAAACAATCTTGCTATTAAAAGTACAAACTATGCAAATCTGATTCATTTTAGACAATGTTCCAGTTTGTCCTATTTAGTGTTCTATTAATAGGAAAGAAAGGGTAAATAGTGGCAAACAAAAGTAAAACGCAACAATCAACACCTATAAATAGCAATTTCTACAAGCTGTCCAAATTTCTTTCAATTCCGACACTGTTTACAAACTAGTCCATTTTAGGGGCCTGGATGGGGTAAATGTTAAAGCTATATGGTAAAACTTACAACAAAAAAACACAACAATTGAAACCTATAGATCAGTGGGGGCCGCATCCGGCCCCCAGTCCTGTTTCATCCGGCCCGCCAAACAGCTTGCCTGGTTTTTTTCCAAGCACCATATTTACCACTGTGAACAAGCAGTGCAACAGCGCTGGCTGCTACTAGCAGTAGCTTGTGACAAGCGTTGTTATTTTTAGAATAAATGCCCTTGCAGCGTTATTTTTAGAACAGTCTGCCAACCATGACGTAAGTAGCTAACATAGTTACGACAAATTTTACGTAAATCTCATTTAATCCGGCCCTCCAGTGGCAAGACAGTTTCAAATTTGGCCCTCTGGTAAAAAAGTTTGGCCACCCCTGTTATAGATGGTACATTCTCCAAGCTGTCCAAATTTCATTTAATTCCGCACTTGTTAAAGAAAACTCACCCATTTTAGGGGTTAGTGAGGCAACTGATAGAGTTCTACACCCAAAAGTATAAAATATGAAACCAAAATGACCCAATCAACAGTAATGTACAGTTTTGTCCAATTCGGCCAATGTTAAAATATCTGACCGCTAGATGTGTTATTAGCAACTTTCTTTAGTGCTTTTGACGTCATAAAGCTGGTAACACCCTCTCTCTTACTGGTATTTTTTGTTTATTTGTATGCGCTAATAAACAAAGCGCAATAAATTTACAAAACATAAAAAAAATAATGGTAAATACTAATATAAACTGGCGCGTCACGGCTGAATAAATAGCCGGAAACGTTACCGCTCAGGGTTGGTGAAGCATGTGCAAAAACGTCCGCCGAGTAATGAACATACCAAGTGCCAAACGATGTGTTGCATTTATTACACTATTATACTACAAAAATCTTTCGTTTGTGGTGCGCAGCAACATGCAAAAACGTTTTACACTTTGAAGTTTTGAACGGAATAAGTACTGGGGTTATCAAGTCAAATGAAGCAGATGGCACATCTGCATAACTATATCCATCTGTGAAAGTTTCATCCCAATTCAGCAACGTTTTCTGGGCAAAAGGGCATAGACAAACTTCACCGGAGAAAAAATGAGTGAAATCAAGATGCGTCCCTTTCAGGAAAGAGGACCCATAATTAATATAATTAACAAAGGAAGTTCCCAGATACTAAACCTTAGCTCCTAAACGATTTAATGAATAACTTGAATTGGACTTACTTCTTATTTGATGCCAAAAACAGATCGAATTCCACGCCAGTTTTGCAACATAGATCGTCTCTATTAAATAAAAGACATTGAAGTAAAAATATGTCGGCTGTACAACAAAGCCGACGCTTACAAAATGTAATGGCTACCTTACCTTTCGTGGGTGTTACCGCATGATGAGTACACGAGTCGGTTCCCTGTAATTTCATAACAGTATTAATAGATCGATCAATGACAAAATGTCCAATTTACACACAAACTCGCAGTATTATAATAAACACCAACCAGTTTTGTTTTGATACTCTGAATCCTTTTCGTCCGTTACAAAAAAGATCTGCACAAAAACATAAGTGCCAGAAAGAAAAAAATGCAAAAACTCATGAGTTAAAATGCTAGAAAATTTGCCAAGTTCTTGTAATTTGTTTTCTAAAGGGTTGTAGACAGATTTTATCAACATGGAATACGCCTTCAAACAACAAAACTCAGCTGAGTTTATTTTGCTTGGTGAAAAAAACGACACAATAGCACTAAAACAATCACCAAGCCGGAAATAGCTGTGCAACGTTAAAACGTTATAGAGCGCAAAACAGTGATGAGCACAATTGTTAGAAGATACCAAAACGCGCAGGTTATTATTTTCTGGTAACACTGTCATGCTTCAATCTCTCTATTTTTACTAGTAACACAGACCGGAAAAGATTAAAATGCAATAAAAAATCCTTTTTTGTGATTAGTGCTAAAGAAATGGGGCAAACTATATCTTGGAAATCTTGAAATTAGAACCTTCCCAGTAGTTGCTTTACCACAGTGAAAAAAAGAAAGGGTTGATAAAATGTACTTATATTTCAAGTTATTAGCAGTAGGGCAAAACCATATATATATTGGCAATTACCTGGGTTTTTGCAATGTCTTTGTACCACGTTTTAAGGATTATGCTCAACCTCCGCTGGTGATTTCGTTTGCCAGTTTTTACAGTAAAGAGTACGTCATTTAAAAAAGTTCGTGAACGGTTTGGTTCCATTGTGCTGAAAGTTCGTGTAAGTTGAAAACTTAAAACATAACTGCATAATAAAACGGTGCCGAATCCAATTACCCCAATGGCTCTAAACAATGATTTTGCTCCGAAACGTTTTGAAAATTTCATGGTTGTTTTTCTGTTGACAATTTTTGACCAAAACAAACTTCTTCTTGGGACAATCAACTAAATTTCAGTATTTTTTCTGCAAACATGTGTCAAAAACATAAGGATGGATCAATCGTCTGCATAACAAATAAGAAGGTGAAATAATGGAACCTTCACGAACTGCGTCTCAGCACATTAAGAACCATATTAAAATTTCCGAAATACTGTAAGTAAGTTATACCTTTTCGCTGCTACTATTTCTTAAGCACATTTGACACAGAAGTCAACAAAGTACTTCTTGTGATCATTTGCTACAGAATTAGAAATAGATTACTCTCTAAACACAATGCAAATATGTCACCCACTATATTGTTTGCTTTATTGTTCCTTAAGCCCTATTTTCGCTTGACAAAGCCCTCTGTATGGATCAGTGCTTTCAACCTTTGAAGACGGTTAGACCTCATTTAAAAAAATAACTTTTTTATCATCTTGTGATCATCGACAGATTTAGTCATAGTTTAGACTTTAGATTTTACCTAAACATATGACTCTAGGCTTAAGTTGAGGTATTTTTTATCCTGGAGTAAGAAAGCATAGCAACATGGTAGTTAAAATGCAACATCATTGAGATAAACTCTTTCTCTGAAACCCTTTCTGTAAACTGTTTTAAGCAATCTTATTTCGTTTGGTACTGCAGTAAATATTAAATTACAATAACCACCCCTGAGGTATTCTCACAATGGAATAACGCACCTTCTTGTTCAAACAATAATGAAATCGTTCGTGTCCGCTGATCCGAAACAAAATACACACTTTCATTGCTGAACAGAAACGATCAAGTTAATTTTACAACTATACCCTGTGTGTTGTAATCAGATCCTAAGCTTTTCGCTTTTAATTTAATGAGTACTGCGAAACCCAAAGCAAACTAGAAAGGTGGCTTTCTAATACTTCCATTTTATACATTCTATATCCTATTTACCAATTTACTATACACAGCATTTGATCTACACATGTAATTGTTTTTTTTGCAAACAAAAACAAATAGGTCCCCACACGCGTATTTGTGCGGATTTACGGTAAACAGAAATTGCGTTTTTTTTAAGATTCTGGACAAATTTATTATTAGAAAGCATTACCCCAAATTTCAAAAAGTTTTGTCCGTTTTTGCTTTTTAAGTTTTGCAT
Organism: Phallusia mammillata; assembly: GCF_965637545.1. Taxonomy (NCBI): domain Eukaryota; kingdom Metazoa; phylum Chordata; class Ascidiacea; order Phlebobranchia; family Ascidiidae; genus Phallusia; species Phallusia mammillata. The sequence goes on from NC_137258.1 coordinate 11,382,892, forward strand.
AGTTAATATGGGCATCTTCTCAACAAAATTTCATAATATATCTTATATAAAATGACAAACCATCAATTACAGTAATGGCACTTAACAATGATCAACCCCTAAAAACCCATTAATATATTATCCCGTTTCCATGGCCGTTGGTCCGATCGGACTTTTCCGCTATTTCAGTCCGATCGGACGCAATGAGGAATGACTCAACATTTTTTTCAGTGTTTTCGCGGACCTCCTCGCGAGGAGGTCCGATCGGACTTTTAAAAGTCCGATCGGACGAACGGCCATGGAAACGGGATATATGTTACAGCGAGAATTAATTGTTCCGCTTGGCTGATTTAAGTTCTCCTTTATTCGTGACGTATTGAAATATTCATCCGCGACAGAGCATGTGCTTTGAACGCCACGTTTTTGTGAGCTGCGTTAGTTGCTAGGTTTGCAGTCAATTTAAGTGAATTTATCCTAATTTCTTGTGACTATTTTGTTTATAGTGAAACTGTAAATGTTAAGAGCAATAGCAAAAATGCTGAATTGTCAGTTGTGGAACCTCTAGCCGCAGGCTAGTAAAGCCCTGGTTACCCAACAGTTGGTATGTTTATGTTCTTATTTGATTTGTGTTTAACTTGTGTTAATGTATATTCTTACCGTAACTGTACTTATTACAAGTATTTTGGAAGTAATCTAATGTAAAATATGACCGATTGATGTAGATTTAATTTGAAACCTGTGTGTACTGTTAAAACTGCTTATTGTGTGATGGTCGCTATGACGTCATAATGTGTACGTCTGGCTTATGTATGTTATTTGTGGTTACAGAAAAACCGTTGCCGTTGCTATTGACGTTGTCGTCTTGGTTTATTCGTCAGCGTTGCCTTTTATCGCCAAAAAAGAACATTCGTTGCAAATGCAAGAGTGGGTCGTCTTGGAGGACAGGCTGTAGGACGGGCGCGTTTTACAAAAAGGGTTATCTAGTGTGACGAACGGCGCAGGGCCAGGCTGCGCACCTAGCGGTCGTTACAATATATCTAACATAAAATGACAAACCTCCCATACTTCAACTGACAAACCTCCCATACTACAACATACATAAAATGACAAACCTCCCATACTACAACAAACAGCGGTTGCAGTTCTGCCGTGTACATGGGATGAACCACGCAAAATGCAACACCGTTGAAGTGTGTTTAGTATCGATTTTACTGCTATTGATTGATGTACAGCAGCTTCCTTATCACTGTTAACCTTAACTGACTGTTATCCGCTTTATCTTTTACCACAGATATCAAGTATGCTTTGGCGATATGACATTCTTTTGCGTTTCCCTTTGACGCGTAAATTATAAAAAATACCGACCAAAAATACAGCGTTAATACGGACAAACCAAGCAATGTGTCTTCAAGCTACATATGTCAACATGTGGAATTTGTCAGGCCAGTAAATAAAGTTTTGGATTAGCAAAGCCTTCGCCTGTGTGTTTATGTTTTGGAAAAAAATGAAGTTGTTCGGTTTTCTTGTTTTTTTTGCTACTCGTTCAAATAAACGAAGTAATAGAATAGATTGGATTCGCGACACAATAAGAAAATTTATAAAAGAACTCACATCAGACGAAGTTTGCAAGTTATCGATAGGTGGCCCAAGGAGCATTTCCGAATATTTTGAAGCAAATTGTATGAAAATGCTGATAGGTAGTATGACTACAGTGTACCCAACTTACAAACTTTTAATTTCTTGGAGATAATCATCAAAAATGTTTCTTCGGAGAAGAAATACTTAAACAAGCAAACGAGTCTCCATTTAAGTTTTTTCTGTGTCTATTGAGACAGACTTTCGAAGCAATCCCATTCTTATTCAATTTTACTTTTGTGACAACATTGAAAAGCAGGAAAAAGCGTATATTTTCGAACATGGAAACAAAAACATTACAACTGGTTGCATATAACTGATTTTGTGTAACAAAACTTATTTACTTCACCACATCAACACCGCCTGAAATAGCCAAAATAATGTGGATCATAAGTAACTTAGATATTGTTTGGTACGCTTGATAATAGCGATAATAAGATAGCATAATAAGCAACTACGATAATTTCTAAAACAGTTGCAAGCAACAAACACATCCAAACATTACAACTAATCGAAGTCTTTGTGGCCATAAACGTTTTATCTGGCGTAGTGCCCAACAAAAACGACAGTGCATTAGGGTGTTGACGAGAATGTCAAAATGACATGAGAAACTTTTAAATGGAAGTGAAACAGAGTTAAATACAAAAATACTTTTACACGGTAGATGGAACAAATGTTAAACAGCCCAACCTCAATTATAATTTTCTTCTAACTTATTACAAATATAAACTATTACAACAAAGCAACTTTAAATACAAGTTTTCGTACATTATTCATTAGTTATATGTGTTGCATGAGGTAAGCTATTGAGGGTCCGATCAACGCAGCCCAAATTGTCATTCCGAGCCCCGGCGCACCACTGAACTCCGACTTTCCAACAACAGTTGCACCCAGAGTGCTAACACACGACGTTGTGGGTGTGTAAGGGGAAAGGCCTTGTGCAGTGCCTGCTAACAATGCGGCAATTTTGGCTTCCGTCACAGAACCTGGACAAAAGCTTGCATGTTAAATTTACTCTGTTTTTGTTTTGTTTTTTGAAAAAAAAGTTATAAGTTACCTATAGAAAAAAGTTCTTCGATGTATAAAGGGTAAACAATGGCTTTATAGTTCAATAGCGGTATTGCAATTGTGGAGTCGATTAATAGTAATAATGTTTCTTACCAGCAATGTAAACCATAACGGCGGCACAACCATTGCCCGTTACCGGAACAGCTGTGTTGTGAAGAACAATAACACGTAGACGACTGATGCTCAGCGATTTTGCGACAGCATCAGTAAAACGATAACTGTAAATAAAAAGTATTTTTTGCAAAATTGTGTTTTCTTGCACTTATGACGAAACAGAAATATGAGACCAAGGCGGAAATGCTTATTTCTAGGTATTTTTTTGCTCAATTTAACATACCCAAGCCGCGGTAAAAACCACAAACACAATATTGCCTTCCTTTCAATTCTAATTTGCAGCTTCTTTATGTTTTTAAAAAGTATTTTTTAATGAATAAAGGACAAATCATGTTATCTTTCGCATTTGATATCCAAATTGTCAACTGAAACTGAAAGTATAACCGGAAATAGATTTTGATAAACTCATAGTTTTTTACACCAGAATATTAATAAACTGAATTGCAAAACAATTGTATTAGAGTTGGCAAGTGTTTGAACGCCAAGTGTTTACTGGGTATATCAAAATGATAATGTTTTTGCGTGCTACCACTTTTATAGCTTTTTAGGACTAATAAAAAAAACACCACAAGTCGCAGAGCTGCACTCACAACGTGTGAATGTAATCATAACAAAGGCTTAGGCCTTGCAAATGTAGCCTAATTTTATACCCTGAAGAAAACACTAAAGTTTGGAATTTTGTACTTTAAATGGTAACGGCCGCACAGTCGAGAATGTACAGTTTGTTTAAAAAATAATTCCAGAACAGCCATCTTAAAAGAAAGAAGTTGTTAGACTGAGTGCTATGCAACAAAACAGTTTCTTATTGCTATTACACAGCTGTTGAGAAGAACTATTTCAGAAAATCACACAATTTTATTCTTTTTTTCATATTTGATCAACTTACTAATCGTATGTAACATCGCTTGAGTACTGCAGAGTGTAGACATTCGACGTGGGAAGAATGTTTGCGCAAGTCAACCTCGCTGCTCCACCGTTCGCAACATGAAACACCAGGGACCGACCAAAAACTGCATGAAGTTATTTTATGAAAGCAACAACCATGAATGTTAAATATCTTGGCCTAATGCTTTTAAAGAATGTACGAAAAAACAAAAACACTAGTAAAAGCCTATTTGTTTATCTGTGAATAGTCAAAAATAGCAACTAACCTGTTTTATCAGTGTGTAATGGTAAATCAGTGTCAACAAATAGCTTTCGCCCGTTTGAAGGTTGAACTGTATATTGGGCCTGTTGAGAAGGCAATTGATAAGGTTTACAAAAACACAATGATAAGGTTAACTTACGTGTTTTTTGCTAAGATCCCCAACTTCACATGCAAGAGGATTGGAAGGCAAGCAATTGCTATAAGTCGCCGCTGTTACATTGGCGCCGTACGGGTTGTAGTGACCTAAAATTCAATGTAAACGCGAATTTGAACAACTGTAATGTATAACAGTGTACAGCAGACATCTGTTGGACTGAACCATGAATGTAACTGCATAAAAATCAAGTTTTATAACTACTTACCCAAGGCCACAGAACAGTTTTGTTCGCCTATTATTGGATCAATGTGAACATGCCAGTTATGGTTGCTGCTCTGTAAGCGAAAAAGAAAAACTAGCCAATGCCTCCATAGTTTAAACACACAACAGAAAAGGCAAAATGTAATTATACCGTAGTCACGGCGTCCGGCGGTAAGAGAGCCACCTCAATGGTTGTCGGAGATGAACTGCCATCTTCGTACACAACTTGCCTCTAAAACAACGAGTTATATTTTAGACGTGAAAATATACAGATTATGAATTCAACTATGTCGTTTGGGGTTTTTGAAAGAAACTTTTTTTTATTTAGCGCCAATTATTTCGTTTTTGTTGTTGTACAAGCACCCAGCAGTATATAAATTGAACAAGATTAACTTCATGTTTAGTAATTTTGGTATTTGAAGAAGTTTTTTTGTCATACAATTTTACAAAAGAGTGGAAAATGTTAGTGATGAGAATCCCAGACCAGATTTCATTGCTAACTGTACGAATTTATTCAGCAAATTTAATCAATGTTTTATTTAGATTCCAGGTGCGAAGTGACTTTACTTCCTCGTGTGAAACGCGTCTTGGCCGCTTCATTGTTGGAATTTCGACTTGAGCGAACCTGAATAAATAATTGTCTACCACAACAACTCACCAAAGTGGCATAGCCCACGAAAACGTCGGTGAACAAGACCTGGGCTGAAATGACGTATCCAGTGTTGCCGCTTGGCGCAAGGGAAAGAGTTGAACACTTCCAGCTTAATTAAATTGGCAAGTTTTGTAATGTCACGCATGAAATGATTCGCACACCTATATCCGGAAGTGGCTTTGTCACGTGTTTAATGTCGCATTATAGTACTGCCTGTACCACATTAAGTTTTTTGTTATAGTGTTCCCTTAAATAGTGCATTCATTACTCAAATCCCTATGACGGGATTTTTGGACATGTGCTCCGGAACGCAAATTTTACCGACAAAAGGTTCGTTCATTCGCTTTATGCCATTACAAGAGTAATGGGTAAAGTAGAATTTAAAGTCAAGAAAAAGTTTCTACGAAAACTGGTCAAAGTCGTTATTTAGCGTCAGGGTACTATAGGTAAGTTCAAATTTCGAATGTTTAGATCTGGATGCCGTTTATTGGTGGAGTTACCCAAAAGTTTAGTGTGCTAGTGAGCCGTTAAATCTTAGGAGAATACTTCAAACCGCAATAAAGAGAGTATAGCCCGCCAACCCTTCAACTCTGACTATCGCATTCCTCTCTGATCGAGCGGCTGGGGGAATTTATGAGGTTTTAAAGTGGGTTGAACATAACAGAATCGCTGAAGCACAACATGGGCACAAACCAGATTTTCAGTTATGCCGTTAAATATTTCTTGTTTCTAATGCGTTTTGTAATATTAACAAGACAAAACAGGAGTAGGTAGATTTTCTATAGACTTAAAATCATGTTACCTTCCTGGCGCAACCTGTTGTATAATGATTGATCGTCCAGCAATACCAACTGCTTCTGCAAGTGGTAGATTGTTGTCCTGCTTATCTAGGGTGACAACATTCTGGCCGGACAAATCGGAATATTTGCCACTTAAGTCGCCCACAGGAAACTTGTCGAAAGTTTGGCCGCTGGCCCCTGGAAAAAATCGACGGCACAGTAATGTGATGCAAGAACTAGTGTGACACAAGGCAACCAATTGACAGCAATCAATCCCAGTCAATTAAGGAAGGAAAGTATAAACTATAGTGGTAATCAGTGTTTCTTACCAACGATAAACACATCATAAGGGTTGTGTAAAACACCAACTGTTGTGCACTGTGCTGTTCCAATTGCCGAAGTTTGTATGGGTAACTCGTAGATGCCATAACTTTGAGATATACTAGCAAGGCCGCTAATTGTACCTTGGACCTAAACACAATAAAATCAAAATTACCATATAATAAACATTATTGGTAGTTAATTCTCTTGAACAGCATCTATGTCAATGATGTATTACTAATTTCTATAATGCTGGCACTGAATGTCCCAATTGTGACATCTTGTATCTTTTCTATAGAGATGCGAAAGCACAATATTTTAAATATAATGTCGACCAGTAACTGACCGAGGCATAATCGAACTCCGTGTCTTGGGTGATAAACAATTCTCCCATCACCCTTCCATTGGTGTTGTCACCCTTCCATGTAGAGTCGGTTTTCAGTCTGAGCTTTCTCAGTTCGGTAATGTTAGCGCAGGCATAACGTGGGGCACCGCCTCCAGCAACGTGGACAACAATTGACCTGTAATCATCATTCAATTAGTTGGCCGATATTGTTGCATTTCTGAGTATTTCTTGATTGATAAGTTAAAACGGGGTACATTGTAACTGGGCGTAATCAACGCTAGATGGAAGCGAAAATATAGACAGTATCGAAGCGTCAACATCCCATAAATGAGGTCGCGACAACAGGAAACGAAATTGGTTAGAACCAGAATTACCCGCGAGGAAGTGTTAACGTTGCCTAGTTTTAAGGCTGTTGATCAATCACATAGTAACGCTATTAAGCAAGATTACCTCATCGCGGTATGTTAAAAATAAAATATTACGTGAGTTGAAAATCAAACAAGTCTCAACATGTTTTAACATCAAAATTTATTGCAGTGTTGGCCGTTACCCATTGTTACAATTTAGCCCATGTGATTTTTGTAACTTAACTAACCTGCCAATAACGTTGTGTGGGCCAGATAGCGGTAGATTGGAATCGGTGAAAAAGAATTTAGCGTCGTTGCTGTTGACAAGAGTCGACGAGATGTCAATCTGGGAGAGTTTTCCTGACAAGTCGCCAAGTTCACAACGCAAAGGATTAGATGATGAACACTCAGTCGAGTAACTTCCATCCGTAAATACCTGCAGAATAACGTAACATTGACATTGCCCAAAATATAATGACCCTGGACGCTGTAGCCTTCAAAATTGACAATTGAGGCCATTAAAAACTACACAAACTTACGGAAGAAGGATTGTAGTGTGGTCCTGCACTTGCACAATCCTCCCCAACGGGATAAACATGTACATGATGATTGTGACTTGTAGTCTTAACTCCATCCTAATAATACAGAATAAAGATGTTATTTAAAACCAAAATACAGGATCATTAGAAAAAAAACGGATCATAGAACTGGAAAGATGTTTAATGCTGTATGGAACGCAAACAACTTAAAGGCATTATTAAAGTATTTAACGTATGTACCATATTTGCGAGTTCCACGTAGACCGAAGTGTCAGCGTCTGGTTGACCGGAAGGTTGCCTTAAGTACATTGTTCCGTATGCAGGTGATTTAAAGTTTACTACTGCGGTAGTGGTTGTCTCCGTGGGATTGCCAATATTTCCACACACCCACCTTAAAGCAAAGATGATTTTCATTAAGGTTTGCTTTTGGGGCATGTTTTAGATATGTTTAAGATTCGGATATCATATAATTTATACGAGTTGGACAATATGGGAATACCTGCGACTGTTGAATACAATATCTGTGACTATTGGCTGATGTTTAAAGCTGTATATGCGACATTAACTGCACCACGCAAAACGAAAATCGCTTAACTGCTATAAACCAGTCCTATACAATTATGAACCCAAGGTAACCAAAGTTATAAGGCAATTGCGAAACTGGCTGGAGGAAACAAATAAACCAGAGCATTTTTTATTACATTAATAGGCTCCATATACCTTGTAGTATCAGCTCTGTGTATGACTATTGACCGTCCAACCACGCTGTTGCTACCAAACAGTGGAAGATTCCAGTCAACAAAAGATGCGGTGTAATTCGCAGTCGATATCGTTCCATACTTTCCACTAAGATCACCTGAAATTGAGAATTACAAATAACAAATGTTCGTTAGTCGACACTAGAATGTAAAAAAATAAAGCTTAAAAGACTTTTACCCAGTCAATACGATTATATGAAATAAACCCCTCAATCACCGTTTATAAGCCCAGGTATGGATACAAAAAAACGAATTGCATATGAGGTGATTACAGTATCGAGGTTTGGACATGGTGTTAGGTTAAAACAGCTTTTGACGACGAGACCTTAAATCTTGCGTTATCTTATGCGACGTGTTTGCAACCACAAACCGACACATATGGCGTCACCATGCTTGACTGGCTAACATCTGAAAACCTTACGAAACCACAAAACACGAAACTATAATTAAAAATTGAAATTCTAAAAACAGATTGCCCGACGTTACGCAAGAGACGAAATGAAATTTAAAAAAAAAAAAAACTTGAAATTTTTTTTGAAAAAACAAACGGCACGAAACGCGTTTCTAATAAAACTACTTAGTTAAAATATCATATATTACAGTTTTATCATGCAAGGTAGCAGCGACCTGTTCAACAGAACACGGTTTGTGTTATTTCTTAACAAACGGTGTATGTTACCTATTTCAAAGCGATCCCCGGTGGTGTTACTTGCTCCAACTCCGACACCGTATGGGTCGAAATGGCCCGCAACGTTTACTGTACTGCACCGATCATCGGACGAACTTATTCGTTGTGGTACAGGAAACTTATGTACGTGGTAGGTGGCCGGTAGGTACTGAAAAAAGAAAGAAATGTTTTTATGATAACGTAGCAAATATTCCGTAAAAGCGGTGCCTATTGCTAAATAAAAGCATCAGAACACGTTTTTAGCCATAACTAAGTTTGTACACATTGCGTTTTCGCATATAGGTGGAATACATCGATTACAGGTGATATTTAATTCCATCACTGGTACAAGCTGCTTTGTTTTCGAATCATATCCGTCATTCGTATAAGTGCAAATACCCACACTTGGGTTTAGGCCGCTTAGTTGAACAGAGGTGGTCGTCGAATCAAAGGGCGAAACTTGCGTCATAGATATTTCGCCTCTGACACCGTCCCATGATATTTTTGCTTTGACCGTTTTTGCTTGGATATTTTGAACACCCGTGCAAACGAGCAAGGAACCCGAGACCTCTATCCCCATGAATGAAAACACGGAATTGAGGTTTTCCACAAAAACAGCAGATCGTTTATCTGCAAGGCAACAGAAAAACGTTTATGCGTTGTGTACATAATCGTTGATTTATCATGACAACTTGTTATTGACAGTAATTTAAAAACAAATCTTGGATTTAATCATAAACATTACTGCCAAGGTAGTGGTGTATATAGAATACATCGTGGTTTATGACTACCTTGGCAGTAATGTTTATGATTAAACTACTTTTCAAGTCCGTGCATAGTGTTCCTAAATCTTGGATTGTTTGTATCAGTTATGGATAATACAAAAGCAAGGGCTTACAGCATTTCGGAATTGTGAGTCTTTACTTCTTTGGTTTTACTAAAACAATGATGATTGGCCTCGCGAAAGTCCGAGTAGTTAGAATTAATAGCGTCGTAAAGCGATACAAGATACAATACAATATCGGGACATGCTATGGAGTTTTGGTGTAACTAAGAAACTGAACCAGTTCAAACAAGCTTAATCCAAAGTCATGCCGATTTTCCTGACCGCCTTTTACTTTATATTTGTATTTGTATTGGGGCAATTTATCTCATTTAATTCTAAGGCTCATGCACTTGCTTTGTTTGGTTTATGATGAAAGGAACTCGAACCGGAATAACGGGAAATGTGCACTGCCATCACAATGGGTGCTGTTTACTGCGTTCTGAGTGCCGACAAAACACAGCCAAGCCAATTTTGTGGATACATTTTGCCCAGCCATCAACTACTTTTATAATTATTTGGCTTTCGTGGTGTCTATTACGTTGATAGATTAGCGTTGACTTTATTTACCAGTTGAAGAAACCGAATTTCCTACTGGAATGTTAACCAAGAGAATCGTCCTGTTGCTCAAACCATCACACTGGGTGGATGTTGCTGAAGACGAAGACCCTGAAGCGAATTGTACCACGTCCACTGCGGTGATGCCAGTAGGATTTGTTTTATTTGTAGCGTAGGCCAAATCAGTGTATACAGCTAAACCGCTTAGACTGTTTCGTTTTCTGAAAACACGTAACACTGAATTGTGAAAGGTGGACAACCTAAAATATTATAGGTTTCCGATATGCAGGTTTAAATAATGGCATTCATTTGGTCATAATTCTGAAACCTGTTAAAAATACGTTTGGAGTTGCAATATTCTTTTTTAATTGACGATTTTAAAATAAAGCACCGCGGTGCGTTGATTAAACAAACTTAATGGGTAATGGGTAAAAAAAATGTGGCAATTTCATTTCATACAAATTTCAACCAGTGCATGGTTTCTAAACTTTTCAGGCTCGCGTTACACTAACAAACAAACAACAAATATTGTTTTGGAGAAGAAAATAGTGAATACCTGATCCATACTTCGCCGCTAATTGGTCCAATAAACTTAGCACGATAAGTAAGTATTGTATCACCGACAGCGAGAATGGTGGCACAGGCTCCATTCGAAATTAACAGCCCTCGATTGAAAACAGAATTTTCTGGTAGGTTTGGAACCACAACCGTTGTACCATTCGCAACACCTGAAAAACGAGGTTAAACGTTTAATGGAAAGTACGCAATCTACGGTAAAATAAATTGCTTAGAAAAAAGCACTGGAGGTCGGAAGAAAAAGTTCTTTCAATCATTTTAATCGAAACCACTTAGGCTAAAAGTTATTACATTTTTCGTAGGAAATTGAGGTGATTTATCACATATTTTACAACTAAAAACGCATTCTGGGTTAGACTACATCCAATCGACACACCCTTAGATTTGTCTTACCGTGCCATGTAAGGATTATGGAACCCAGTTGGGAACACACGACTTGGGAAGATTGTTGTTGTCTGAAAAAAGGTTTCCTCCAAATTTAATCGTACGACTTTGGTAGCTAAGGGGCATAACTACAAAATGACTTACCCAAAAATAGCCGGAAATAACATGATTGAATACGTATAATTTTCACTGTTGTCGATCGCCGCTGTTATATTCATATTGCCCCCGTCTGGCACAAACGTCACATGACCTTTCACCCCAATCATGTCGATTGTAGCCCGATAAGTAAGACATGACCCATGTTGTGCTAAAACATAAATTTATGTGTTATAATCAACAATTATTAGTCGAAGTTGTTCAAGTAATTCGTACAAATCATATGGATAAAAATTCAGTGTTATTGATTTAATCAGTAGGAGTACAAATAATTACGGTATGTGCTGCGATGAAATCAAGTAGCCTACCAGATTTATTTCCCTTTGGCATCAAATACGAGCAATGCTTTTTCTTTGTCCTTTAAACATGATTAATGTGGAAACTTACTTTGTTAGTGGCGTGGCCTAATTTATCCAACCTTTGACTACTTATAAGTGGTCATTCCGGCATAGGCCTTTTAACTAACGCAGTTGCGTAATTATAACACGCGTGTGCTTTGCTAACAATGCCAGATATCCCGGGAAAACTTCAAGGGTAGTTCAGAAGCAATCAACCACGAATTTTACGTGCGTGGACAAATAAATAAACGCAGGATGGGCTTCAATAAGATGGAGGTTGCTAAAGATTTCGCCTTCATTGAATGCACTAAAGCCCAACAAAAAAATCCTCAACTTTCTCGTAAACATGTTTTGCGAACTGTTTAAGACAACTTTGGTGCGAATATTAGCTAGAAATTTGGGTGTGGCTTTGGTTCATGCACAAACGACGATTATCAAAATAATAAGAACGCTGTTTATTTGCTATGAACAGTTAAGATCATATTTCCTCATTAACAATACAAAAGAGCAATTAGTAAAATGACAAGTTGAATATCTAACGAATGATAGTGAGCACAAAAGTAATGTCAAGCAAAAGTTGTTCATTTAGTTCCAGCAATTTTATTCCATCATTTTACCTAAACAGCAGCTTGTGTGCGCAATAAACAAAACTAAGTGAAAATTAAATTGAATGTAAATGTTTAAGGTAGTGGACTGATAAATTTTAAAAAAGCAAACTGTTTTAAACTAGCTTTGGGTATAGGGACTCATGCAGCAAACACGGAGTAACGTCCTTTTATGTAACAGCTAGTACATGTGCTGCACTTACCTGCAACCAATATCAAGCCAGCAATATGCAACCAAAGCATTTTGTTTGTTTCAAACAGTATTATATATCTCTTTAAAAAACTGTTTCCTGTGAAACAAAAACATTACAACCTACCACTTCTGCAAGCAATATCAACACAACGTACTAAACCACACCTCACTGCTTTCAAAACTAACCACCCTTGTCTGGCGAGATGACGGTAGGTTAATTTGGCCGAGAAATTCGTTTTTCGTTGAGACGCCATCGGTCAGAAACAAAAGCGTACCATGCACCATGCTAAGGGCCAAATTGATCAATGCCTGTCAATCAGTTACTGCTGGCGCCTTGTAAAGTTCTTAAACCCGACCAGACACAGCTGATCAACCCCCTAAATTAATTGTGTTTGATAGCAGAACAGACAAATTAATGCAAAACTTACAGGCTCCACCAAACGCGTTTTTTTTTAATTTAGCACAGCTAAACATACGCATTTTGCCATGTGCTTGTTCGATCCGATAAAACTATGGACTTACGTCAAACCCAGTGTGTAAACAAAGTGCGTGATAGTTTCGACACGGTTGATCGCATCGGAAGCAGCGCATAAGCTTGCCCTTACCATGCGTGCTCTGCCTACAATACAATCAATTGTTTAGTCTAATTTGCTATGTCACAATTAAACGCACAACATAAATGTACGAAGTCGTTAATTAAAAATCTTTGAAAATGGTTTGAATCCAGCATTGTGGCTGTGGTGATAAAGACCGCGTTTTGAACTTGACTTACCAGCTTATTTACTGGATTGAGAGCTTCAGTTTATTCAGTAATAGCTCGTGCAAATTTTGATCAAATAACTAGCACAGCTAGCCGTGACGGTGTTTGCCATAAAAGTTATTGTAGTGCAACGGCATCATGCCAAACATACTTCTGCTTCACTAAATGTCAAACACTGCCATATTTCCGGAATTGCGGCCTGTAATTCGACACCAGAACAACATGCCAGGGCCATAACAGACACCTCTCTTTTCTTTCGCTTCTTTGGCTAACTCATGACTAATATCTGACTGTGCATATTAGTCTACCCGATGCTTGAACTAATTGGGGCGTTGTGAAAGCCGGTGCGTAAGCTACACTCTATGTCATTCTTCATGCTCAGAGTAAACAAACAAAACTGGCAACCGCAGTCAGCGCCACAGGCCGGTCACGTAACCTTCAATGCTGAAAAGCTAAATACGGACCCACACTTACTTCTGTCTGCTAGCATTGCCTATCTGCAAACACAACCATTTCAACACAGCGGTCAGCAAATTTCTTGTACTATTTTTTAACGGAAATCCTGTTTGCTAATACGTGGTATACAGAAACAGCATCTCGTTCTGTACACACAACACAACACTAGATGCAATATTGCAGAAAAAAGCAAAAAGAGGCCAATAATATAGCCCTGCAAAGTCTGCTCGTTTCAGTGCTCGTTTGGCAGCGTGGTGTCGAAATCTTGCCAAAAGCGTAGTGGCGTTTCCTCAACTAAACTTTTTCTCTCGACTATGCTTAACGCCTACGTTTTTCACGATTTGATTCACGATTAGACGCGTAATATGAAACCCAAGTAATATTTCTTTCCCAAAGGCGATACGTACCAACTATTACTAGGCAAAATTATGTCACTGTTTTAAGGACAGTGATTAAGTTGTTTCAAGACATTGTGCGTCAATGGTACAAAAACGCACCTCAAATATCATTCTTAAAACACATTAATCTATTTTAACATTTGAACTTCGTCTACACCACTGACAACCAAGTACTTTACTGGAACGTTTAGACTTTCTGGAAATCGTGATGCGTTGTACACGCACGGACCAGTTTTCTATTTTCAAGAATGACTCATCGAAGGCCTGAAACCATACCCTGATTCACTGCTGCTCTTGCGTCGTAGTGCTGTTCGGTTGTGAAATACACGCAGGAAAAAAAATATGCTTACGAATAAGTCATGCCACGTATGATGCGGCAAATAAAAACGTCAGCGGGATCTTGCGGCAACATCCGTCAGTTTGTAGATCGCTGCTGTAGTAAGGACCTGTTGTTCCCACTTGTAAAAAAACGACAATTTCGCCCCCCGCATCGTTAACATTAAATTTCACTGCTATTTTATAGTTTGTTCAACAAGTGTGGTTTCTTTGTTACTGTCTCTGACGTTGTGTGTAACACTGGTAAACTCCATTAGTTTGGGCTTAAAATAATATTCCACGACTCTTACTATTTCTGTAGTGCCTACTAAAAACCATGAAATCCTATTCTTTGCCAGTGGTTCCGTTAAGCTGTGCTTTTCTCTGCTTTCGGTGACGATTAGAAAGACTACTGCCGCTTATAAATATAAAAAAGCTTTGTTGGTTGTTGCCAGCTAACGTATTATTAATCAATTAGTTTGGCAGGACATGGATGACATTGCGTTCAACCAAATTCTGTTCTGTACACAAAGGATGCTAAACGATTTCATTAAAGTTCTGTGATGTTTACAAAGTCACAAATCCATAATGCCTGAGTAAATACCAGTTCAAACGCACTTTAATACTCAGTAGTGAAATTGTCTCATAAAACAAGCCCAGAATAAGCTACAGCGGAGGTTTCTATACTTTTTTTAAAAATTGCCAACTTAACAACTGAAAACATTTTCGTACATTCCCGATAAAGAATGGTCGATAGACGGTGTCTAATTAAACGAGTAACATTAAATTCGTGTCGTACATTGACTTCAAGAACCCCGGTTTTTAGAAATATTGGCTATTTACAAACCACAGGCAAAAAAAATCGAAATTCTGCCCTGAAACTCGAAATTCTTAACATGACAGAAACAGAAATACCTCCCATATTGGAAATCACTGCAAACATAAGATTTTGATATTGTGATGATAATCCATGTAAAAATCTAAAAACATGTTGGTATCATCTAGTTCTGACTACGTATCTTTTTTCTTGTTCTATCTTGTACCAAAATGAATGCGACGGCGATTATAAATCCAAGCCCGGCAACAATGACGTTACGCGTGTATCGCCGCAAATTTGCCTCGTCACTTTTCCTAGTCCGGTAACGTCTATTCTTGATCACTGAGTTGTAGTAACTAAATGCAAGTGTTCGTGTGTTTATTAGCTGACTGATATGTCAAATGTATTCAAAATAACCCATCACGTACTTATAAATAATATTTGACGTTGAAAAACTTATTTACTATAACTTTGTGGTTGTTGGTATATTTGGCGGGTGAATGTTTGTTCCTACCCATTTACGCACAACGAAGCACATCACAAACCTATCTAAAATTGCCGCCCGCTAATGGGAACAAACCGTTTCCTAAACAACAGTATTAATGACATAATAAAACACTTATTAATTAATACACTATGAAACTGCACTGGTACACACAATTCAACACTGAATATTAAAAGTGACTGCATCAATAGACAATTATGATAAAACTAATTTGACCCCCTGGCTACTCGGTGTTTATGACATGTGGAAATACTGCGTACAAAAGCAACTATTGGCACTTGAATATCTTTGAAACAAAAGGTTTGTAGTTAAATCTATTTGACGATTGACACTTCCCCAACCATTTATTTACAGGACGCAAATCACCTTGCCCTAAACGATAACATCGACGTCATTACACAACTTTTTGACATTCAATTTGCCAGTTGCCATTTACTTTAGATGTGGCCATTTGCATTGTAGATCGTATCTTGTATCAGTCGTTTTATGTATATAAACGTGTTTGACTGATGTATAAGCTCACATCACTGATGATGATACGAGAATTTGTCAAAACGTCTGAACAATGAAGCAAGTCGCTTTTTGTGTCAATATGGGTCGTCATGTTTCTATTTAGAGTTACGTACAGATCCGTAAATAGTGTTCCAATGTAGAGCAGTGATTAAAGAACATTATAATGCCTGCCTAAGATCGTTACAAACATAAGACTGCAATTTTGAATTTCACACTGAAAATAATTGAAAGCCACTAATAAAGTTAATCAAAGAGCTAATTGAAGGTGGATTTTATGGAACAATAAATGCACTTTATCACTCTAATTTATAATTAGTTTTCCCATATTTGAGACTGTATTACTTTTTTCTGCGAGATCTTGTACGCCATCGTGTGGTCACGTAATAAATTATCACATCATCAAACAACGAAACAATTTTAACTTCTGAATTTTAAATCCATGTTGCCGAAAAATTACTATCTTCACTTAAAATTACAGCTTTGAAAAAACATTCTAGCAACATTTTTATGCAAATCTGATTTGTTGACTCATTGTTCACGTTAATTGATTCTTTGACCATTATCTACGGAACGAAAGTACACAATGCATTATATACTCCATTAAATCCGTTTTTTTGTGCAATCCGGCTTGCACAGCCCGCGTTTGCACTTATATAATGACACTAGGGCTAGGGCTACTGTCCACCTCGCATTTATAAAACAAAATCTTTTGCCGGATATTACTGTAGAAGTAGGGCAGACAAGCCTTTATGAATATGCTAATTAAGTTTGACAAGTACAATAAACCTTTTGTTCATTTATCCTCTTTTACATGGTAAAGAGCGGCGCCACCCATCTTGTTGCGGCACCGTAATTGTCGAGAAGTGAAGGAGGTATATTCAAAAAATATTAAAATCTGATACTTAAAAGTTGCATACAAATTTTGTTTGTGAAACTTTGCACGCCTACAAAATTCAAAGTGGATGTTATAACATAGCATTATACGTTGCACGATATCATTTGCGATACTCACGTTTAAAGACACTGGTGTATTTTTTTAATTTAATTTTAAATATTAGTTTCTTGTCTAATATGTTCTCTGTAACATTTAAATGAAAATTGCCTTAGCGCCAATTTCGTCAATTAGGTCGTCTTAATCAGATTAGACCGAGAGTCGCAAGGCATTTTAAATCGATGTTTTTATCAAACAAAATAGTTCACCGCTTTGATTCAGAACACCGCAAATTAAAGTAGAGAAAATTAAGACTCGTTCATATGATCCGATGGGTTCGTTGGTCTTTAATCCGACAACTCGAATATTTTTTTTTGTGTATAGTTTGGGTTGCGCTCCTGTTAAGCATGCACGAGGAAGGTCTATAGGCGATCTGTAAAAATAATTAAAAACATCATACAAGTGCATTGAAATTCACAATACGGAGAAAAACTATATTGCAATTAGGCAATGGACGTAGTGCGACAAAATCATCCAAATTTGCACTAGCAGTTAAAAATGGTAAGAGCTTATGGTTTACATGTTGCCTAAACTCAAATGCGGAATTACGAGTGTAATCTTATTTTTTTATTGGCAGGTTACAGCCGATTTACCATACACTTTGGTGGGTTTATAGTTATACATAAACCAACATAAACTGAGCTCGTGCCTGAAGGCGTTTGGCTTAATAACACTCGAGATGTAATTGCTGTTGTGCATATGTAGGAATTAAGAACGCGCAGACAGGAAGGAGGCCTATTTAAAGGAGTTCGCCAGTTAAAATACATCAGCTGGTGCAAAGACTTTAGCGCAGAAAGAACATATTACCAGTTGTTTATATGGAATGTATATTTGGGCATCATTGCGTGTACTGCTTTTTTGACTTTCAGTTATCTGTTTGATTCTTGTAGTTTTCCAGGTTTGTTTTGTTGCTCCTTGGGCTATTGCAGAAATGGTGCGATACGACCCGAAAAGACTTCTTCTGGCATTGTGCTGTGTTACAGGTAACTTTTGTTATTGAAACAAAGCGCTGACTTATGAAAAATATTTTAAGTGTGACTCAAAACCTTCAGTTGTTCAACTTTTAACATTCCAATTGCATGTTTAATATGTAATCATACCGAGCAACTCCGTGTGCTGATCCTAACATATTTTATTATAGATAAAAAAAAATGATGAAATATGTTTGGTGTTTGCAGTTTTGATTTACAAAGTGGATAGCACGGAGTATGTCGCTTCGCTGTCAATGAACGGAGTTGTGGGTGAAATCACATTTGTTCCTGTCGGCAAGGAAGTATATGTGACGATCAGTATGAACAGTCACGCCATCAACTATAACCAGCTGGAAATAAAGGAATTTCCAGCAATGTTTGGGTAAACGATGCATTGTTACAGATCAAAACTTCAATGCACGACTGGAATTTACAAATTGTCTTAATATATTTTTAAATGCTTTGTACCTGTTTGTCTATTAAACAGTCTAAATATTCAACTGATTCGAAGCAACGATCTTTTTTAATTCTATTGTCTGCGGGAGATTCCATACATACAAAATTGTCTTTGCTATGTTGTATGACGTGTTTTTCATCTCAGGGGCGAACTTTCTCATAATGACGTATGTAAGCAACTTGGAGGAACAATACTATCGCTGACAGGTAGGTATAGCCTACTAAACCAAATATAGTTTAATGATTGTCGTTTGTTTCTCGTAATCTGTCATGCGATCAATGCAATATACAGTTTTAGATTTCGAACTTGGCAGTACTATAACACAAATCTTCTTTTTTTAGGTTTTGCGTGAGTATAAAATGACGATACTCATAATGAAATAAAACGATTTACTAGTAGAACCGATCGGTTTTACGCCAGTTTCCTAATAGCACTTTTACTTGCATATAACTCTGGTATACAGGTATTTCATCGGGGTCTACCAGAAAGTTAAATGTCAGCGGAGACGAAATATTTCATCGATCTGTTTGCATATCTGGTGGAGGCCAACCCGTCTGTGCAACAATTCTCACCAGAAACGATTTTACGGCAACGCTACGAGCGAAGTTTGTGGGTCCAATAGCAGGCGATGTTTGGCTTCGGTAAGTTTTAAAACACAATAAATCTTATCCGTTTGGTAGTAGGTGAAATTTACTAAGACTTTTGATTCATGTCCAGATGTAAAAAAACAAAGAGATTTTAATTCAAGAGCATGCTTTGCCATCAGGGGCGGCTCGTGCTAGGGTGCTGCGGAGCTGCAGCACCCCCTAGATATTTTTACTTAATACTCCTACCATAATATTACAAATAACTTTCATTATTTTTATTTTTATTCCTTAGCAATATATAATAAGCATAATTTCCGCCCTAATCACCTTTTTTTTCATTAAAAAAATTTTTTTTTTGGAAACACTAATGTATATCTATGCTGGAACTGCAGCTCCAGTTTTCTGACGTTTCCTGACGTTTCATGACGTTTTGCGGTTCTGCGCATGCGCACTTTGAAAAGCTACATGCTGGGCGAAATAGGAGCCAGGGTGCTGCGGCTCGCGCAGCTCCACCAATCACGTAGCGTGTGACCTGGGCACCCGGAAATAGTTGTCTGTTCCGCGTTTATTGTGTGCCAAAGCAAATCACGTGTACCATCAGGTTCGACAATGAGTACAGTACGACAGTTATTCTTTTTTAATCATTTTTACAGTTTTTGATTGAAAGGTTAATCATGGCTTTTCAAGATTCTAATTCGGTGACTGTAAGTGAGCTTCAGCAACTTAAGATTTCGCAGTTATCAAGTGCTGAAAAGGTAAGTATTAAGAAAAAAGGGCGTCCAACGCCTGATATTCAACTTTGTCAGCCAGGAATGAGCCACAACAAGAAATATATACGCAGTTTTAATTCTGAATGGTATCAAAAAAATGGCTTTGTGGTTGTGAAGTTAAAAATGCACTGTTCTGTTTTCCATGTTTGCTGTTTGGAGGTGATGAAAAATGCTGGACAAAAGATGGTTTTACAAATGTAGCCAAAATAGGTGAGAAAGCAGAAAAACATGAGAAGTCAAAGAAGCATGTGGACAATGATGTTTCACTTTCACTTTTGGGAACTGTAAATATTAAGGAAAAACTTAGTGAGGCGTATATAGACTTTCAATTATTGAACACAACAAAAAAGTGGAAAAAAATCATGAAATTTTGTCCAAAATAATAGACTGCATTTTGTTCTGTGCAAACTTTGAAACGAAAAAGATGAGTATTGATATAATGGACATGTACTGTTTGTCTAAACCAGTGGTTCCCAACCTTTTTGTGGTCACGGACCCCTTTTATAAATTTTATCGGACCGCGGACCCCCAACGTAATTTAGTCTTTTTTCGTTTCCTGCATTATATATACAGTACGTTATTATACCTTCGTTTTTGGGGGGCAAAATTTGAATCAACCTTCACAGTCCTTTAATCTCAATAAAGTTCTGTACTGTAGCTGTCAATGCACTAAAAGAGATAAATTTTCTAGTGTACAATAATTAAAACAAAGCACAAAGAATTATATTGTTAATGTGTGTTGTGATGTCACAATGGAGGTAAGAATCACAAGTTTTCTTGATCCAAGGATTTCATAAACAGTTTGCACTTACGGTATAGGATTGTAAAAACGGTTTGGGAACTTAAAAATATTCCACTGTTGTTAATGCCACTACAAATGTTTGTCTCCATGGACCCCCTGAAACCATCTCACGGATCCCTTGGGGGTCCGCGAACCCCAGGTTGGGAACCACTGGTCTAAACAGTAGCTGCTAAATTGCTTCACAGGAAGTGTTTCTTCAGAATGAACATTCTACAGACAAGATAGTAGTGACCACCAAGCACATCCTATTGTTGACAAAGAAATACTAACTTAGTTACTGAAATGAAAATGTTTCTGTAGATCTGATGTTCATGATTACTTTGAAAATAATCTAGATGATGTTTTGACAAGTGAAATTACTAGGATGAAAAATCCTTTTTGCTGTTTCCATGAGTCCTTCAAAGGCAAAACAGTTTGGATGCAAACCTTTGTTAGGAACACCATTATTTCCAAAAGACTTGCACTTGCAGTGCTAGTACTACTAAATAGAAAAACAGTTTCTCAGTTGTCATTTGGAATCAAGGAAGAAGCTATCAATTATCATGCCCAAACTACAACTTTATGATTCATTTTGGTTGTAAAAAGGAAGCACAAGGTTTAATAATATGGTTTAAATTTAAGTGAGAGTGTTGTAAATTTTAAAGCTTGAAGGAGTTTTGCACTTAAAAAGCAATTATAAGCTATTTGCCAGCAAATAAAGCAGCAATTATAGCAGTCAAAAATCTGAAAGACAAATAATAGTCTGTACACAAAAATTCAAAAAAAGATGTTAAAATAAACAAGTTCTGACACAAATGTAAAGTGGTTGTTAAATTTGTCAGTTATGATACCAATAAACAGCTGTATGGCTAGTTTTTTGTGTGACAATTATAATCTGTGAAGTGTTATATAATATGTTGAAAACGCTGACTGTGACCATAAGGTTACTTAAATGAAACATGACCATTTTTTTAAATGTTGTCGAACTGAAATACTTTGACCTTTTTCGAATCATTACTTTTTTTTCTATATTCTTGTTGTGTTTTACCGTATTTACAACCGCTTAGTTTCAAGTCTGTGTCACGTGTGTTTTTGTTCCACACTATTACTGCATGTTGTGGTGTTTAGGCTAAACAGTTTAGCCGTCGCTGTGCAAGTAAACAAAATACACAAATGATATCGTCTGCTATTTACACTCGTGTACATTATTGCGTAACAAAAATTACGTCACAATGGAGTTTCTAATTAAGATTTGTATTACTTGTTTTTCTACACAAAACAATGGCTAGAAAACTATAAATGTAGGTTTTCTATATATTGCCAACTTATATATGTTCAATAAAGGCTAAAATTTTGAGCAGCACCCCCACAAATTTTAGGCACGAGCCGCCACTGTTTGCCATACAATGTGTTGTTTTTTTCAGCACGATTCGTTAGTTTTATTAAGTTCTTTTGATTGCATCTTGTGATGTACTGTTATTTACATCCTGTTTACCGCAATAATAAAACAAATACAAAAAACTTGGGTTAAAAATAGAGCTTTGGTATATATTATTCGATGTTTAAAAAAACTAATGTCGGACAAACAATTTTTTTTTGATTTTCAGGAAACGGCGTTCGAGGAACGGGATGTACATTTTGACGAGTTTAGCTTACGGCACAGAATATTCGTTGTTGTCCGGAAACTCGTCTTACAGCTTGGTTCAATTCTCTCGAGGTTACATCAACCAACAAAATGACTTCACCAAACGCTGCCATACGCTTTCCCACAGTAGTGTAGTTGTCCCGCATTTAGTGGTTGGAACATCTGTTTCTCAAGGTGACCGGTCTTATATGTTGTTTTCCACTTATGCGGACAAACAATACAATTAAATGTCAGATTACGCATTAAAGTAGGCATATGCTCCAAAATATACCTAAACTTGAAAAAAGTGACATTTTTTGAAAATAAATCTTAGCCATTTTAGTACATCATAAAGGTTAAAGGTCCAATCCAAAAAACGGAAAACCAAATCCAAGTTTTTGTAAATTAATCCATGCTCAGAATCTAAGTGTTTTTTTAATTCATTCCCAAATCGCATCTCTCTTTTATTGCAGAAAATCGCCAAGCAAGTTTGGTTCCTGGAATGGTTGCCATTCACAAACACATCGGTATAAAAAGGAACAATGATGTCATTGCTTGTGCTGCAGTATCAGCGGTTGCAGCAAAGACTGTTCGGAGCGAAATTGAGTGGGACAATGTTCTGGGTTTCATCACAATATCGCAAAATTCACCGTTTGACGTCACCGAAACTAAAGTGGAACTGACTGGTTTACAAGTAGGAATTCAATTTTGTACAGTATTTTTGTTCAAGAATAGTTGGTCCTAAAATATTTGGAGATTTTCAGAGCCCTCGGGCTGCACCATCAAATAAGCGTTTTAAGGGGATTTATGTTAGTTATAGAAACTCTGTTCGCTAAAACTGTGACATTTTTGATATTTTCAGCATCAACAGTAAAGTAGTTCGTACTAGGAACTGAAAAAACTTTCAAAATTTCAATGCAAAAATAATGGGTAATTCATTAAAACATAGCTTCAAAAACACAAAAATGGCATAGTAAAGTTTCGGCTGTACTGTTTGACAACAGCGGCATGGTTTAAATTTCGGGCCATAAACGGGTCCGTAAATACAAAAATGTCAGAAACATAATCTTACAGATAATGTGTATGTTTTGACATTTTTTGCTGCAGTATCTTCCTATTGCATATCACGTGCACAAGTTTCCTGTAACGCAACGTAGGAATGCGGATGACCAGAGATGTAGTGCTGGAAACGTAGGAGGCCACTTTAATCCTTACGGGGTCATCAACTTTCCAGCGTCTGGAACCGAAGACCAGTTTGAAGTTGGTAAGACAAAATAAACTGCAAGTTTTGGGTTACAAACAGCGGAATTAAACTGATCCGACTTAAAAACAAACAGGTGATCTAAGTAGCAAATATGGAAAGATATCAACAAACATTTATGATGCTCATTTTTATGACTGGAATCTTCCCTTGTTTGGACCAAACAGTGTTGTTGGAAGATCGATTGTGCTCCACAGAAGCGACGGGTCAAGGTAAAAAACTGTGTTTAAATCAAATGTACGAAATAGAGAACTGCTTAAAATTGATTTGGATTTTTTTCACTAAAGCCTTTACACTCTGAAAAAAGTTTGTTGTATGCATAGATGGGTTTGCGCCAACATTGACTACCCCGGGGTCGTAACAACTGCAGTTGTCCGATTTAACTCTCCAGCTTACGGCGCAATGTACTTTCGACAATCCAGGGGAAAGAGTCGTGACGATACTTCAGTTTACATTAACCTTGCAAATCTGGTAAAATTTCTAACGGTAATATACTTGTCTTTCGGAAATATAGGCAAAGTATTCTTTTCAGGATGGCGTTATGACAAAAGCACATAACTTTCATGTTCATGTTTATCCAGTGGGGGCCGATTGTGGAAGCACTGGTCCACACTACAATCCTTCAAAGGTGAACCAACGTAAAATTTGTTCTGTTTATATTATTGCTGTTGATAATTAGAAACTTTATGAGTTGTTTGGTTTATTTATGAGCTATTTTTAACTGATCAGCTCTATGTATTCTAGGTGTCGACATCGGGCGATTATTCAAGTCAATGTTCCGCAAATAACCCACTACGATGTGAGCTAGGCGACTTGTCAGGAAGACACGAAGCGATCGACATTTCCGAAACTCTTCGTGATAGTGGAGGAAAATACTTTTTTACAGACACAAGTTTGCCGTTGTCTGGTCCATATAATGTCATTGGTCGGTAAGACTATTCTTTAATTTCTTTAAAAATTCTTGAAATGTGTCTTATAAAATCTTGTAAAATCCAATCCATTTTGCAATTGAGATAACTTATTGGTCGAATTTGGCCAACAGTGGAAATTTAAATAAATAATACTTATTTCTACAAATGTTGTAATTCGTTTCTTATTATTGAAATCTCCTTTCAAGTAAAACGACCGCGACGATTCAGGGTCAGTAAAATCAGATCAAGAAAATTCAGTGTGAAAAAACCACTAAATCTGTCGCTATATTTTATTTGTTTTATCAAAACAAATGCATTTCGCTATAAAAAGCATCATCAGTGTCTAAAAACAAAACAAAAACGGGATAAAAGCTTAAATAAAAAAAGCGACAGATTTAGTGGTTTTTTTCACACTGAATTTTCTGCAAATGTTTATTATAAAACTACAGGTCAGTTGTAGTTCACATTGCGGACAAAGGAGCACCCAGGTACGCCTGCGGAAATATCACGTGGCTGAGAACCGAAATCGCTGAGAGCAACAGATGGGAAGGTGACGACAATAACGGAGGCATTAGCGGCATCATCAAAATTTTAAGAGAGTCAGAATTTGATGTTTCCAAGGTAACAATAAATTTCTTTGATAAAATAATGTTTTATGGTTGTTACATAGTTCAAAGGTTTATTACAAAATAATGTCTTTTCAATGGGTTTTAACTCCAAAAATATATTGCTGTTTTGAGAGATAGATTAACTGCGTATGAGATTTATTATATCTGTTTCCAGATTCAAATTTCTGTGAACGGACATCGTCGTACAGCGGTTGACATTCAAATTCATGAATTGCCGTATCTTCCAACTGCACAGGGATTGGACAAATGTACCTCAGTGTCTGACGTCTTTAATCCCTTTAACACTTCGCAAGGTATTTTCCACCGGTTTGCCGTTTAAAACCCTTTAACAAGTCCAAAATATTTTGTTATAGCAACGGCAGGACAAACTACGGACCATTATGCAGTTGGCGATCTGAGTGGAAAATTTGGGAAACTTTACCTAAATGGCTATAACTTGAGAGCATTGGACGGAAATTTGCCTTTAAGCCAAGATGTTGGAGTTGCTGGACGATCTGTTGTAATTTACGACCACAATTCCCAACCGTAAGACTGATTGTTGCTCTATGAGAAACAGTAGACGACTAAGTGCCTTAAAAATAAATTCATTTGATATGGAATTGATTTAAAGTTGGTGTTAACATCAAAATGGCTGAGATGAACATGTATTCATCACTAAGGATCGTCCCTGAAGCGTTTGCAGACCAGCGGTCATGGCATACTTATAATCGTAGTACTCCAGGCCTGTTGAAGGCGTCATACCCAATCGCTCAGATTTACATGTTAACACTGCTGTTTAGGTGGAAATGTGCAAGAATCGATTTAGTTCCAGCTGACAGCACAGGTTACGTGATCGAAGCTCAAGTTTTGTTCTCCACTGTATTTGTCGGATATATTAGAATGGCAAGTTATTTTGATACACGAAAGTGTAACTTTTAAGTGTTTTCTATAAACATCAATGTCAAAAGGTTGGCAAATGCTTCACACAGAAATAAGGTATTTGTGTGTTTTGTAGAGACAAGTGATCTATACTGATGGTTCTGCGTCATCAACCAGCATTGAAGTTGGCTTGAGTTATGACAATCCGACCATGGTAATATAATTTACTGCAGCTTTCAATATTTTTGAACTATGACTATTGGCAAATCTTATGCCAATTTGTTTTTACTTAATTATTGTTTTCGTTTCATGCAGACAACTAATTATTGTTCTCGTTTCATGCAGACAACAACAAACAATTGGCACGTTCACATTGATCCTGTCACAGTCGAATCTGAATGTGCAATAGCTTTGGGTAACTTAGTACAAGCAAATAAATCAACCACACCTTAAATATCTTCCAAACCTATGTTTATTTGCAGGACACTATAATCCCTACGCGGTGAATGTTTCGTCGCCAATCTATGGGTCAAGGAAAACGGAACCATGTACATTTGAAATTGGAGACTTATCTGGCAAGCACGTAGGTATTTTGGTTTATGCATTAATGTAGCAAACTTGTTAATTTGTTATTACAGGGACCATATACGATTGGAGGGGGCAGAAAATATTATTTGGATGAAAACTTACCTCTCCATACCGAGAAAACAGGTAAGCAAAACCTTCAACTTTAAAATGATTGGGGAATGAAAGTTATAGCAAATTGGGGATTTCTTTAGATACTGTGTTTTCGATGAGCTCAGATTCGATGAGAACATAATTTTCATTTT
This sequence comes from Phallusia mammillata, assembly GCF_965637545.1. Taxonomy (NCBI): domain Eukaryota; kingdom Metazoa; phylum Chordata; class Ascidiacea; order Phlebobranchia; family Ascidiidae; genus Phallusia; species Phallusia mammillata. Next base: position 11,409,669 of record NC_137258.1, read on the forward strand.
TTATGCAAATCTGCATGCTTAGGTTGCCTGTTTTCCAGAATTAATCTGTAAACCTTATCCATGGACCAAATTTCGGGATTTAAAAAATTGACTTTGCATGAATGTTAATTTGTTTACAACTATAGAGCAAAGCTGAATTTCTTGTCGACTTTGTCGTTGTGAGGCTACATATTAACTACAAAGTCCCTGATTGTATGAAAAGATGTCATGTAGTTTAAACATATATTAGTTGTCGGCATCGCAATACTTAATAGAATACGTTTATATTTTTAGTGCTGGGGCGATCTATGGTGTTCCACGTGGAAGGAGGTGCACCAAGAATAGCTTGCGCCAATATCATGCCATTGACCAATCTCTACACATTTCAATTTTCCTCTTCGATCGAATACGACAAGTAATAACTGTAACCGATACTTGACTGATAAACATAATTCCCTTTTTAAGCAACTTGTTGCCTATTTATAGGGAATATCTAGTAAACGTACAATTTGTAACTTATTGCAGTTACCGCTTTACTGCAACTATCGCCAATGCCTTGAAGATACATCGTCTTCAAATTGTCGTACTGCGCAACACAGCTGTTCCCTTGACACAAAATGGATGCTCAAGGGTTTTGGTTTACATAGCTGGTAAGTTATTTGTCACCTGCTAAATCTACTAAAACAATAACTGATATCTTTTGAGAGCAAACGTTAATGAACATTTCTTGTTTACAGGAAATGTAGAAGATAGTTTGATACAAAGTGCACTAAAAGGAGAAAACATGTGGCCATACGTTTCCACAAAGAAATGCGGCAGTCACATTGGCTCGTGTTGAAGTCAAAGGAAAAAGCTCTTTCAATTTTAATTGCAAAGCATATGTTGCTTTAAATCTGAAATTTTGCTATTTGTTATGTGTTGCATGTAAAATACAGTCGCAGTTGCCTATAACATTTTGGTCAGTTGATTTTGATGTACAAATAAAACAATACAAATAACCGTCAAACACTGTTTTGTTGGATTATAATGTTTATAAATGGGTTAGAACAGGGGTCGAGCGGCCCTCGATCCAATTTTGACATTTATAATTGGCCCTACAGTAACAAAGGTTGCCCACCCCTGACGTACAGTCTTGGTAACAATACAATAAGTTAATGGGTTTTATGCACTAACTTATATTAAAAGCAAATACAGATCAAGACTAAAAGTAGAGGACGATCTTCGGCTGGCGTTTCTCAAATTAAATCTTGAATTGATTTGCTTTGGTCTCAACACAGAGCACACAGTTCTCATTAGTTAGAATAAATACGTTCGTTTACCTACTGTTTTATGTGAAAATAGCAACTGACAATAGCATAATAGCAGTCTTAAATTAGTTGCTTGGTATTTTCCACAAACTTACATGCAAACAAACTTTTTGGGTCGCGAGAATTTAGAGCAAATTTTTTAGGGTCGCGCCAATAAGTATTTGCGGGCCCCTGGGTTAGAAGACCTGCAAAAAAGCTGTGCCTTTGTGGCCATGTTGTTCGTCACATTATTACGTCACAACTGTGGCAGAGGACTTCGCGCGAACTAAACAGACATTACGGTTGTTTCTTTCAAACTAAGTTTCTGTCTATATTTACGCGAGTATAACCAACTGTGGATTAGTTTTGACGCCATTTACAGCTTTATTTGCAAGAAAAGTACAACCTGTCATGAGGTGAGCTAATTATGGTATCTCCCTGTGCAGCCGAAATGTCAGATCCAGTCACTACTTAGATTAGTGTAGGGCTACTGCGTAAACGAGTATAACATGTAGGCTAGTCACAATTTATTTCGTACATATATTTACAAGGGTAAAACTGTACATATTGCACAGTGTGAACAAACAAACAACAAAACAGAACTGTTCAAACAACGAGTGCTTACAATGCTAAACATAGGTACACAATTGAAGTGCTGACTGAAGTTTTGTAACGACATTTAAGACAAGTTGTACGCTGTGCTTGTGTGAAAGCATGCGTAATTAAGTTTAAGCGATATGCTTAATTTAAATGGTGTTTAAATGGCTTGATTATTTTTTATTCGGAGCGACTGCAACTCACTTCACTAAAATAAATTTGACGTCAAGTCCAATACTAGACGTTATGGGCAGGAGCCGCGACAAGGCCTTGTAAGGCTGAAGCAACTTGCTCTAGGTACAGGGACCGGAACGTCGGCACCCACAAGACATCGGCGTGTGCGTTCAATATTTCCTGTTGCACCACATGTGGCCGAACACTTTCCGTCGGCCCAGGGTGAAAATCGAAGGCATCCTGACAAGTTGCATGTCTGTCTTTCGTTTGATGACCCGAACTTTCTGCAGTCCGTTGAGATTACGCGACAGCCTGATTGACCTTTGCACGTACGGAATCTTCTTCTCACACCATTTCCACATGAGCTGGTACACCGGGTCCATGGTAACCAGTTTGAGTAACTGACGTCGCCTACTGGCGTTGTACACCTTTCGATTACGTTGAAACAGGAAAGATCATTCAGCGGAGACGTCAGGGGCCTCAATTCACCAGTTCCATTACAGATGCGGCGTTTGTGCCGGCGTCCCACAGCTCCACATCGAGCACTACACTGCAAACCGCTCCATGAAGTCCACGAATTGCAAACCTCGCTGTTGCATGTCCTCACCAGCCTGTATTCGCTCTCGTCCACGTCTCCGTTTTTCAAACAAAACCTTTCGTCCACTTTACGTCCTTGGCTATGACAAACACGTGTTCGCATAGATACTGCAGGTCCGCACGACTCGCTACACCTGCTCCATGAAGACCACGGCAGCCAATTTGCAATACAATCTCCTGTACATGGAACTTGCTCCGTAGAACATTTGGCAATCGCTTGGTTTCGCACATCAGCTACCACGTTGTCACCGTTGATGGCGAATCTACATTGACGGCGTTTTACTAGAATTCCTGGCTCTCCGCAATTGGCGCTACATTTTCCCGACCATTGAGACCAAGTCAGACACATGTCTAAGTTGCAAGGTGCCCTGTGTGATGAACCGTCAGGCGAAAATACATCCCGTAAAATAATTTTTCTTGGATCCGTGCAATGTTTTGGATCGACCCTTGATTCGTTGTAAAAACATTCTCTCGTTCGAACCTTCTCTCCTGGAGCACATGATGTGCTGCATGACGACCATTCCGACCATAAAGTCCACTGAGGAATACACTCAACAATACAGTCAATTTTCTTCAAATAGCAATCTTCCGGCATTCCTGGAAACGTTGTTTCTAGTTCATCCCCTCGAACCAAAGAAGTTAAACTCAACAGACACGCTCTTTCTCGTTTGTATGTGCCTTTTTGTCCACATACTCCTGTACAGTTACCTTCCTTCCACCGCATCCAGTTTGTGCAATATATCTCGTTGCACGTGCTTGTTTCGCTTGGCTCGCCTTCGACGCAGCGCGAGTTATCAACAAGTTCGCCCTTTAAATAACAAGACCTCGATCTGTTTTGTACAGATGGGCCGCATCTGTCTTGACAGTCCGACCACTGGCTCCAAGGACCCCATGAACCAGGGCAAGGTCCGCCCATACAAGCCTCTTTGTTTTGAAAACATTCATTTGCTGTTTCTACGGGAATTGTTTGATCTCTACATGCCCGTAAAGACCATTTAAATCCAGGTTCTTCGCAGTCGGCATCACAGGATAGCGCCTTGTCCCAATCGTTCCAAACCTTACACAAATGCGTGTTACAATGTTCCTCCTCTCGCGCATCGCCTTGACAATTACTGATGTCTGTTTGCTCTCCGAACTCGGTAATGCATAGACGTTGTCGGTATATTAATCCAACACTACATGACTGGGAGCAAGTAGACCAATTACCCCAGGTGCTCCACTCCGGTGGACATGTCGGCGCTCCTTCGCATGGCACTTCAGTCGAATAGCAATCCTTGTTATGGGCATCCAAAGCCACTGTTGCACCCAATGTGGAACCGTCATTGAAAATGGTGCAGTTTCTAAGTCTTGATCGTACACCCTTTCCTCTACAAGGAGCATTGCAGTCATCATTTATAATCCAATCACCCCATTGTGGACAAAGCAATTGGTTGCAAACTCGTGATTGAGTAAGACTGCCTTTCTCTCCGTCACGGTAACAGCGGAAAACTTCATTATGTTTTTCACCTTTGACAATACAGTCTCTATTACGTCTGGCCACGGACGGGCTGCAGCTATCTTCACAATCTGACCAAGCTCCCCATGTCCCCCAATCTCCCAGACAAATGTCACCGGTGCACGATTGGTGCTTTACATTGCACTCTTCATTTGATGAATTGAAGTTAACTGGATCAACACACGGTCTCTCATATCGTTGAGTTCCGTTTTGTTCGCAGAGAGCATCACATTTTCCAATGTCATCCCAATTGCCCCAAGTGACACAAAGATCTTCGTTGCAAAGTTGAACGTCGTTATTGGTGCCTGGACAACCCGTTGTTAGTTCACCAAATTCCGATATACATTGCCTGTCTCTGGTCTTTACACCTCTTGAACACGTTTCCGAACAGTCAGACCAAGATGCCCAGTCATTCCATGCCGGAGGACAAGTCGGTTCTCCCTCGCAAGATACATACAGCTTAAAACAAGATTCCGGGTGCAGTACACCTAAAACATCATCTGTAAACGATATAGAAGCACATTTTCTTGACCGTGTTTGATTTCCAGTTCCCCTACATGGAGCATCACAATCATCGCGTAAACCCCATTCCGCCCATTCGCTGCACATTCGTTCATTACACTCAAGAGTATCCGAGAGACCCAGTTCGTTGCTTTCCTGGCATCTTGTCAAATCGTCAGTTACCTCGCCATTATATACACATTGCCGTTCTCTTTGTTTGAAAGCAGGCCCACAAGATTCGCGACAATCACTCCAGCTACTCCAATCATTCCAGTCTCCCATGCATCGGGCACCAACGCATGACTCAAACTTTATGTTACAACTATCCTGGTCGAAAACAAGATTGAGAGGGTTGGCGCAGTTTCTGGAATAGCGTTCTGTTCCGTTTTGTTCACATTCCGCATTACATTCACCCACCAACTGCCAATCTTCCCATTCAAGACATAAGTCCTGATTACACTGACCAACATCTAAAGCGGCCCCAACACAGGTATCTGTTGGTTCGCCAGTTTCAGTAAGGCATTGTCGATTTCTATTCTTGGTGCCGTTCGAGCAGGTTTCAGAGCAACGTGACCAATTTCCCCATTCACTCCACGCAGGGGGACAAGTTGGAGTACCGAGACAGGATACTTGAACGCTGTAGCAAAGAGCGTCATGATTTTGTGCAACAACTTCTTCCATCTTTTCGTCATCCAAGCATTTCCTTACGTTAGTTTGAAGACCGCTTCCCCGACACGGAGCATTGCAGTCATCCAAGAGAGTCCAATTACTCCACGTTTGACACATGTTTTCGTTACAATCGACAGAGTGATGCATTGTTATGTTTCCTTCAGGCAAGCAGCGAGTTAAGTCTTCAGTTGTCTCTCCTTTATATATACAGTGTCGAGTTCGGTTCATCGTTGAAGGACTACATGAGTCATAGCAACCAGACCATGACGACCAGCTCACCCAATCACCCAGGCATCGCGGTCCTGTACATGATGCTAATCGGCTAACACAATCATCATTATTATGGTTGTAGTCAGGTGGGTTAATGCATACCCGCGTTGTTGGCTGCGTTCCAGTTTCCTCACAGTCGGCATTACAGTCGCCCACGATTTGCCAATCTGACCACTCGATGCAAAGGTGGTCGTTGCATATCTCAGTGTCTACAGCTGGCCCGTTGCATTCGTCAACTTCGGTCCCAGTCTCATTAAGGCAGCGCCTTGAGCGGGTCCGCATTCCTACAGTACAGGATTCATTGCATTCTGACCAATTGTCCCAATCGCTCCAGGTTGGTGGGCACACAGGTGGGCCATTGCAGAACACTCGTTCCGAGTAGCATGATTCTTCGTGAAATGAGGAGAGGTCGTCGCTTGTTACTCCGTCGTCCAAGCAATTCCGTATTCTGGTTTCTAAACCGATGCCTCTGCACAGAGCATTGCAATCGCCCTGAAAAGTCCATTCGTCCCAATCGCGACACAAAAACTCGTTACATGATAAGGTTTCGACATTGGGTTCGTTTGGATTATTTTGGCATCGAGTGATATCGGTCGTTATATTATCTCGGAAAATGCAAACTCTGGTTCTATTTGAAAACGAGGGGCTACAGTTGTCAAGGCAATCGGTCCAGGGACTCCAGTCATCCCATGCGCCCATACACCGAGGCCCTGTGCATGCTACCTGGCGAGTAATGCACTCTAAAGAAGAATCAATAAAATCAGGTGGATCGAAACAGGTTCTAGTTGATGGGTAAGTGCCGTTTTTCTCACACTCAGCATCACACGTACCAGCAACCTGCCATTCGTTCCATGCCAAACAAAGATCGTCATTGCAGGTTTCAGACTCTATATCCGAACCAACGCATTCATCACTTGGATCACCATTTTCAGTTAGACATTGTCTGCGACGTATTCTGTTTCCAATTGTGCAAGACTCGGAGCATTCGGACCATTCATCCCATTCACTCCATGTTGGTGGACATGTAGGTTCACCCAAACATTCAACACTAACCCTGTAGCAATCTTCACTGTGAAAAAATTCAAGGTCCCCATTAGTAATGTCATCATCTATACAACTTCTGGATCTTGTTTGTTGACCGGTACCTCTGCAGGGTGCGTCACAATCGTTTTGCAAAGTCCAGTTTCCCCAGGCGTGACACATAAGCTCGTTACAAGGCAAAATGTCTGCATTTGTAATATTTCCTTCTCTGTGGCAGCGAGATAAATCTTCCGTAGTGTTTCCGTTAAAGATACAAGATCTATAGCGGTTTTTGACTCCAGGGCCGCAGTTTTCTTGACATTCAGACCATGCACTCCACTCATTCCAATCGCCCATGCATCTTTCTCCTGTGCAGGTAATATAGCGAGAATTGCATATGTCAGATGCGTCGTTGAAGTCGATAGGATTTTCGCAACTTCTGGTTAAAAGTTGTGTGCCGTTGGTTTCACATTCAGCATTGCAATCACCAGTCGGTTGCCATTCATTCCACTCCAGGCAAAGATTTTCGTTGCAAGCTTCTGTCTCGATCCGATCTCCCGCACACTCATCGACTTCAACGGCATCTTCAGTGTAACACAGTCGCCTTCTTTTCCTTGTCCCTGTGGTACAAGATTGTGAGCAGGAAGACCAACTTCCCCACTCATTCCATGCAGGAGGACAAGTTGGGGCACCCATGCAATCCACTTTCGTTCTGTAACAAGACTGTTCGTGAAACGCGGCAAGCAGAAACCAGGAGGTATTATCATCACATGCTCGCGATTTGGTCTGGGATCCGTTTGCTCTACAGAGAGCATCACAGTCGTCGGCAATTTCCCACTCGCCCCAATCGCGACACATAAACTCGTTGCAAGGTCTGATGTCCACATTTGCGTTTTCTGTTATGTCATCATGGCATCGTGACATGTCGTCTGTAACGTTGCCTTGATACAAACACACCCTGGAACGATTTTTCAAAGACGGACTACAGGGATCTTGGCATTCCGTCCACTGACTCCAAGTATCCCAGTCTCCTAGACATCGTGATCCAACACAGTCTTCCGAGCGCGAGTTGCACTCGTTTTGTACCTCAAAAAAATCGGGTGGATTAAGGCAAACTCTAACGGAAAACTGCGAGCCGTCTTTTTCGCACTCGGCGTTGCATTCACCAACTGTTCGCCATTCACTGTATTCCAAACACAGATTTTCATTGCAGTTTTCGATTTCCGTTTCAGATCCGTCGCATTGGTCCACCGGCTCACCTGTCTCGGTCAAGCACTGTCTTTGACGGAGACGTGTACCAGATGTACAAGATTGACTACACACACTCCAAGGTTCCCAATCAGTCCAAGCTGGAGGACAAGTAGGAGTTCCCGAACATTCGCTTCTCTTCTGATAACAGGATTGCTCGTGAATGTCGGTAAGAAGATCTGGTGTCATGTGTATATCCTCACAGCTACGTGCCATTGTCTGAAGTCCGATGCCTCTACAAGGTGCGTTACAGTCATTTTGCGAATTCCACTCAGTCCATTTGTGACACATTCCTTCATTGCATTCCATAGTTTCGACATCAAGTTCCCCATCTCTAACGCAACGTGATATGTCATCCGTTATTTCACCATTAAATACACATGCCCTGGTTCTATTTTTCAGTGAAGGCTCGCAACTACTATTACATTCGGACCATGAAGTCCATCCGTCCCAATCCCCCATGCATCTTGGCCCAAGACACATACTTTCAACTGTGTTGCATTCGTTAGGTTCGTCCTGTCCCTCAAGAGGATTGATGCAAATTCTAGTCGATATTTGGGTGCCGTTCGTTTCACATTCAGCATTACATTCGCCTGTCACTTCCCACTCACCCCAATCCAAGCAAAGGTGGTGGTTACAGTTTGCTGTTTCTACTTCGGGACCGGCACATTCATTCACTTCCACACCGTCTTCGGTAAAGCAAAATCTTTGTCGTTGTTGAATTCCGTTGGTGCAAGACTTTGAACAGGTGGACCACGGTCCCCATTCATTCCAAGATGGCGGGCAAGTAGGGGCTCCAAAACAGACTTCGGAAACCCTAAAGCATGACTCGGCGTGAAACGTTAACAGATCATCTTGCGTTACATGCTGGTCTTCGCACAGCCTTGATTTAGTTTGCGAGCCATTACCTCTACAAGGAGCGTCACAATCGTCCTGTAACTTCCATTCGTCCCATGTATGACACATAAAATCATTGCACAGTAACGTTTGAACGTTAGTTTCATCGTCCGATTTGGAACAACGACTAAAATCGTCAGTATCTTCGCCTCTAAACACACAGCTTCTAGTCCGGTTTTGAGTTGACGGGCCGCAAGCATCATGACAGTCAGACCAATCATTCCACTCGCTCCAGTTACCCATACATCTTGACCCAGTACAGGAAACAAGTCGATAGTTGCAGTCATTGCGACCAGGGTTGAGGTTCGGGGGATTGATGCAGTCTCTGGTAGAAACGCGCGTTCCATTCATTTCGCATTCAGCATTACACGTACCGTCTAGTTGCCATTCATTCCACTCCAAGCAGAGATCGTCATTACAGGTTTCACTTTCTGTTGCAGGTCCTTCGCACTCATTTCCCTCCACGCCACTCTCTGTGAGGCAAATTCGGTTGCGGGTCATTAATCCGCTGGTGCAAGATTCAGAGCACTCTGACCAATTTCCCCACTCATTCCATGCAGGAGGGCAAGTAGGTGCACCATCGCACTGTACTTGTTGGTTATAGCACGATTCATTGTGAAATACCGACAAGATATTATCCGTAAGATGAACCTCTTGGCAGTTCCTAGACAAAGTTTGGAGCCCAGTACCTCTGCACGGGGCGTCACAGTCGTTTTCCAATGTCCATTCCGTCCAGAGGTGGCACATATTTTCGTTGCATGTAATTGTTTCGACATCTGCTGTGTTGCCATCGACAACGCAACGTGTCAGATCGTCTGACGAATCCCCTCTAAATATGCACGATCTGGTTCTATTTTTTGTTGAAGGCCCGCAGTTATCATAACAGTCAGACCATGGTTTCCATTCGTTCCATTCGCCCATGCACCTAGGGCCAATGCAGGAAACATTACGAGAATTGCATTTGTCCAGTTGTTCGTTAAACTGCGGTTGGAAAGTACATAGTCTAACCACAAGTCGAGTGCCATTAGATTCACATTCCGCATCACATTCTCTATCTTCCCAATCTCCCCACGCAACACAAAGGTTGTCATTGCAGCTTTCTTGTTGTGTTTCTGCTCCTCCACATTCGTTTACTTCCAATCCATCCTCAGTCAAACACAACCTTTGCCGTGTTTTTACACCACTTGTACAAGATTCCGAGCACGAAGACCACTCTCCCCACTCGGTCCAAGTTGGTGGACAAACTGGGGCGCCCAAACATTCAATCTTTAGTGTGTAACATGATCGGTCGTGCAACGTTGCAAGAAACTCTTCCGAAACTTCTGTATCATCGCATCTTCTTGATTGGGTTTGAGTTCCATTTCCTCGACAGGGGGCATTGCAATCGTCTTTTAATTCCCACTCACCCCAGGTATGACACAGAAACTCATTGCAAGAATCGGTATCAATGTCGCTGCTGATGCCATCGCGATGACATCGTGTAACGTCATTTGTCATTTCACCTTTAAACATGCAGTACCTCGTACGATTTTTTGTTGACGGTCCACACTGATCGTGGCACGCCGACCACGTACTCCAGTTGTCCCAATCACCAAAGCATCGCGGACCAGTACAATCATCGTACCTGATTTGGCAGTCCTCGTTGTCCTCAAGGAAACCGGGAGGATTGATACAATGTCTTCGATTCTGTTGGACTCCGGGCTTTTCACACTCTGCATCACAGTCTTCTGATTTTTCCCAGTTTCCCCATTCCAGACAAAGTTCTTCGTTGCAAACCTTAGTTAAAACCGCTGCACCTTCACACTCATCGACCTCAACACTCTCTTCTGTCAAACAAACCCTGTACCTTGATGTTTCTCCGACAGCGCATGATTGAGAGCATGGTGTCCACTCGCCCCACTCATTCCATGCAGGAGGGCAAGTAGGTGCACCATCGCACTGTACTTGTTGGTTATAGCACGATTCATTGTGAAATACCGACAAGATATTATCCGTAAGATGAACCTCTTGGCAGTTCCTAGACAAAGTTTGGAGCCCAGTACCTCTGCACGGGGCATCACAGTCGTTTTCCAATGTCCATTCCGTCCAGAGGTGGCACATATTTTCGTTGCATGTAATTGTTTCGACATCTGCTGTGTTGCCATCGACAACGCAACGTGTCAGATCGTCTGTCGAATCCCCTCTAAATATGCACGATCTGGTTCTATTTTTTGTTGAAGGCCCGCAGTTATCATAACAGTCAGACCATGGTTTCCATTCGTTCCATTCGCCCATGCACCTAGGGCCAATGCAGGAAACATTACGAGAATTGCATTTGTCCAGTTGTTCGTTAAACTGCGGTTGGAAAGTACATAGTCTAACCACAAGTCGAGTGCCATTAGATTCACATTCCGCATCACATTCTCTATCTTCCCAATCTCCCCACGCAACACAAAGGTTGTCATTGCAGCTTTCTTGTTGTGTTTCTGCTCCTCCACATTCGTTTACTTCCAATCCATCCTCAGTCAAACACAACCTTTGCCGTGTTTTTACACCACTTGTACAAGATTCCGAGCACGAAGACCACTCTCCCCACTCGGTCCAAGTTGGTGGACAAACTGGGGCGCCCAAACATTCAATCTTTAGTGTGTAACATGATCGGTCGTGCAACGTTGCAAGAAACTCTTCCGAAACTTCTGTATCATCGCATCTTCTTGATTGGGTTTGAGTTCCATTTCCTCGACAGGGGGCATTGCAATCGTCTTTTAATTCCCACTCACCCCAGGTATGACACAGAAACTCATTGCAAGAATCGGTATCAATGTCGCTGCTGATGCCATCGCGATGACATCGTGTAACGTCATTTGTCATTTCACCTTTAAACATGCAGTACCTCGTACGATTTTTTGTTGACGGTCCACACTGATCGTGGCACGCCGACCACGTACTCCAGTTGTCCCAATCACCAAAGCATCGCGGACCAGTACACGCATCGTACCTTATTTGGCAGTCCTCGTTGTCCTCAAGGAAACCGGGAGGATTGATACAATGTCTTCGATTCTGTTGGACTCCGGGCTTTTCACACTCTGCATCACAGTCTTCTGATTTTTCCCAGTTTCCCCATTCCAGACAAAGGTCTTCGTTGCAAACCTTAGTTAAAACCGCTGCACCTTCACACTCATCGACCTCAACACTCTCTTCTGTCAAACAAACCCTGTACCTTGATGTTTCTCCGACAGCGCATGATTGAGAGCATGGTGTCCACTCGCCCCACTCATTCCATGATGGTGGACAAGTAGGCGCACCATTACAGGGTACTTTTGTGCTAAAACAAGACTCATTGTGGAATAAGGAAAGATCCAACAGTCCTTCGCCGAGATTGAGGCATGATCTCGACATGGTTTCCAACCCAGTGCCTCTACATGGCGCGTCACAGTCGTTTTCCAAGGCCCAATCACCCCATTCCTGACACATGTTTACGTTGCAAGCGATCTCCTCTGTGCTAGAGATGTCACCATCTCTGTGGCATCGAGTAAGATCATCTTGTATTGCCCCTTCAAAAATGCAGTGACGCGTTCGATTCTGGGTAGAAGGACTGCATGGGCTGTTGCAGTCGGTCCACTCGCTCCAGTTGTCCCAGTCTCCAAGACAACGTGGTCCTGTACAAGAAACAAACTGTCTGTCACAGTTCTGATTTTCGGTTACAAAACCAGGGGGATTGATGCACATTCTTGTGGTAAGCTGAAGCCCCTGCTCTTCACAATCGCCATCACAACTTCCGGAGACAACCCACTCTCCCCATTCCTGGCACAAATCTGTATTACAGGTTTGCGACATTATGTTTTCGCCTTGGCATTCATCAACTTCTTCGCCATCTTCAGTTAGACAAACTCTAGATCTTGTTTCAACTCCATGCGTACATAGTTCAGAACAAGCTGACCAACTGCCCCATTCATCCCAGGACGGAGGGCAAGTCGGAGCTCCATTGCAGTGAACCGAAACCCGGTAGCACGACACATTGTGAACTTCAGCAAGAAACGCGTTTGCAACGCTGTCTAAACAATATCTCGAATTTGCTTGTGTTCCAATACCCCTACACGGTGCGTCGCAGTCGTCTTCCAACTGCCAGGTTGACCAATTCGCACACATTTCATCATTGCAAGATTGCGTGCCTACAGAGCCAATACCGTTTTCTGAGTGGCATCTCGAAGCATCCACAATTTCACCTTTCAAGATACAGTCACGGGTTCTGTTCATAAATGACGGGCCGCAGGTGTCGAAACAGTTGGACCATGGCTTCCACGTATCCCAGTCACCGAAACACACGCTACCATTGCAAGGCACAAGCCGTTCAGTACATGAGGTAGTACTGATGACATCAGGAGGCGTGATACACGTTCGAGTTGACCTTTGTGTTCCGGGTGTTTCGCATTCAGCGTCACATTCTCCAGACAACTCCCAATTACCCCATTCCTCGCACAAATTTGTGTTGCATTCTTCAGTATCTGTAGAAAAACCATCGCATTCGTCCACCTCCGCTCCGTCTTCTGTCAGACACGTTCTGCTTCTCATTTTTTGTCCAACTGAGCAAGAATCAGAACACTCGGACCACTCACCCCATGTACTCCATGCAGGTGGGCAAATAGGTGGCCCAGAACATTCTACTTTTTCAGTGTAGCAAGATGCTTCGTGGAAGGCAATAAAGTTTTCATTGGTCATATCATCAGCACATTTTCTTGAACTTGTTTGTACACCAGTGTTTCTGCATGCTGCATCGCAGTCATCTTCCAGAATCCACTCTCCCCAATTATGACACATGTTTTCGTTGCAAGGAATCGATTCCCGATTGGCAATGTCGCCATCTCTATGACAACGCGTTACATCCTCCTCCAGCTCATCCTCAAAGACACAATGCCGTGTTCTATTCATATGTGATGGGGCGCAGCTGTCATAGCAACTTGACCAAGTGCTCCACGTGTCCCAGTCCCCTAAACATCGAGCTCCATCACAGGGCGCAGTACGACTACTGCACGAGTTATCAATTGCAGTGAAATCTGGAGGTGATATGCAGGTTCTCACATACGCGTGCTCTCCCGGTTCTTCGCAGGGCGCAACACACTCACCTACTAGTTCCCAATCGCCCCACTCGTGACAAGAATCGAGGTTGCAGCTCTCAGTCTCAATTTTTTCGCCAGGGCACCCGTCGTCTTCGAAACCGAATTCGCTGCGACAAACTCGTTCTCGGTTTCTTAGGCCTGGAATGCACGATTCTGAACATGTAGACCAGTTCCCCCATTCAGTCCATTCTGGTGGGCATGTTGGCGCACCTTGGCATATCTCTTTTGTCATGAAACAAGGCAACGGATGAAATTCGGCAAGGTCACCAACATTATCGTCAAGACAAGCGCGCAAGTTGGTTTGTGATCCGTTTTCTCTGCAAGGAGCGTTGCAGTCGTCCTGAAGAAACCATTCACCCCAAATTTGACACATATTCTCGTTGCACGGGGCACTTTCCTCATTTTCTAACTCTCCGTCTCTGATGCAACGCGTTAAATCATCTGTTTCTTCGCTGTTGAACACACACGATCTTGTGCGAGTTTTAAACGCAGGGCTGCATGCATCTTCGCAGGCAGAATAAGGACTCCAGGTGGCCCAGTCACCCATACAACGACTTCCATTGCAAGGCACATCCCGAATTCTGCATTCCTCGTATGTTGGAATTAGTCCTTCCGGGTCTAAACAAATTCTTGTCGATTTTTGATTTCCCCTTTCTTCGCAATTAGCGTCACACTCTCCTATTCTCTCCCAATCGCCCCACGTTGTACACTGGTCTTCATTGCAAGTTTCAACCAAAATGTCATCACCAGGACACCCAATTACTTCCAAGCCGTCATCATCAACGCATGATCGAGTTTTGGTTCTTGTGCCAACTGTACAAGATTCCGAACACGGCGACCAGTCGCTCCAATCGGTCCAGGTAGGAGGACACGTTGGAACCCCTTCACATTCTACTGAAATTTTGTAGCAAGATTCGTCATGAGTTTCACCAAGATTTAAAGGAGTTTTGTCATCATCCAGGCACGGTCTGGATTTAGTTTGTAATCCGTTTCCTCGACAAGGTGCACTACAGTCATCTTCTAAAACCCAATCGCCCCATTTGTGACATAGCACTTCGTTGCAAGGCGCGGTTTCAAGTATTTCTGCTGTTTCCTCTCTCATGCAACGAGACATATCTTCCATGATCTGCCCCTTGTAGACGCAATATCTGGTTCTATTCATTGCCGAGGGTCCGCAGGTGTCTTCACATTCAGACCAAGGTGTCCATTCCCAATCTCCGAAACACTTACTACCGTTACACTGGATGTAAGTCATGGTACACTCATCATTGGATGCGAAGTCAGGCGGATTCATACAAGACCTCGTTGTCCGTTGCAAAGCCGTGCCTTCGCATTCAGCTTCACAATCCCCTTCAGGTGTCCAATCACTCCACAGGTGACACAATTCGGTGTTACATTGTTCTGTATCAATTCCACCCCCGGCACAACCTGTTGTTTCAAGGCCCTCTGCATCAACGCAAATTCTGTTCCTATCTCTAGTACCGACCGCACACGTTAGCGAGCAAGGTGACCATGGTCCCCATTCCTCCCACTTGGGGTAGCATTCTCCAGGGCATTCGGTTGTGCGGTTGTAACAAGAAATGTCGTGGGATAACAAATCCACCTCAGGGTAATCAAGATCGCAAGTTCTCATGCTGATTCGAACACCGCATATACACTCGCCTTCCGTCCACTCCAACCACTTTGGGCAAGAATCTTCGTTGCAGTTTCTTTCCTCCATTTGGTCGTACTCGGTGGGGATAAACGCGTCGTCACACTCATCACATTCAGGATCTATGTCTGCAAAACAGCAAAAACAAAGTGCTTGTATTTTTTGTGGTTTGTAGGGAAATTCATTTGAACTGAGAAATAACAATATAGCTTGTATGTTTTGGATAAAATCTACAAAACAAAAGTGAATTACCCAATCGCCAATGTCCAAAAGCTATTGTATGAGAAAATTATTACAAAGCTTTGTATGTGGTTTTAAAGGTATATGAAGCGTTACTTAACTCAAGAGGAGGATTAAATCACTCATTTATGTGAATATTATATCTCGTGCAGTTTTACAAAAAGTATCGACTTTTAAATTTGACTAAATTATAACACAAACAAAGATTCGAATCGATTCTCTTCAGCACTCACCTATTGCTTCATCCGGAGCACACCGTCTATATCTCTTCTGTGTACCGGGTGAACAAGCGGGGGAACATTTAGACCACCTTGTCCAGCCTGACCAGTCTCCAAGTATGCATCCATTAGGATCCCTGCAGTCCATCGATTCACTGGCTGCCCCGTTACAGCTGAGGACGCCGTTATTTTTCCTCTCTTTGGCAAAACACTCTCTTCTTCGAACCCTCTTTCCACCAAGAGGAGTTCCTTGTTCTGTAGCCGTACATTCAGACCAGGTCTGCCAGTCTCCCCATTGTGCCATGTTTTCATCCACTATAAAAAGCAGATCATTTTAAATAGTTACCAAATATACTTTCCAGCAAGAACATAACTCAATTTAACACAACTCAATTTGTTTATTTCTTCTCTTTCATAGTTATTTCTACATTTATTTTCTTACATTTGTACAAAATACATTTTTCTTATTTTCTAAACAAATTTAAACCAAAATTGAAGAGCATAACCATCACGTACCAACATCGCTTTGAGTTTTTTCGTTTTCACGAATAACGGGTAAAGTACAAACGATGTCGTTGTTCTCCTTTAATAAAAGTTCAGGTTGCCAGCAGCATTTTGCAATGATGCATTCAGTTCTAAACAAGAAAGAGTGTTGGAAAAAGAAACTAGAAACGCACCCCTCATAACGATCTCCCTTAAATTTGTTTTGATTTGATTTGATTCAACGTTTACTGTTTGATTAAATATCTCGAAAACAGCACATCATAATGCAAAAAAGGTAACCTGGAATCCCTGAAACCCGGCAACTGCATTAGGCTAAAATGTGGAAAAATCTAAACACTTCCTAATCATTTTAGTGGAATATGCTATCTGGACATTGCCTGAATTATCCGTTTAAGAAAGGCCGTTTCAACTCTATGTGCCTGATAACTATAGAATTAAGTAACAGAGACACCGATTGGTATCCATTAATCTTAAAATGTATTGCGGTTCGACATTTCGCTGGGTCAAAACTGTGATAATGTACATGGGAGCCCGTTAAACCTTTATTTATCAAAAGTTGTGCGCAAACTTTAAGAGTTACAGATTGAAAAAACCTTGCACATAAAGTTGAACAAACATGATGTTTATCCATGTCAAATTTTGCATAAAGTCGATAACAAATGCTTGATCGCAAAATGTCAAGCGATGGGGTTGCCCGCGTGAAGCTTAATTGCTTGTAGGAAGAGCGCCCTAAATGTCACTGTATCCTGATCAATGTTGTTTCGAAGGGTGATATGACACCATAAGCAGTGTCAATTTCGGAGTTTGAACTGGTGCTTCACATCAGTTACCTGTTTATTCCTGGTGGACCACAGCGAACTGGTGTTCTTACTGAATGACACATGACTTGCAAAGTGGTGTTTTCCACGTACATATCGATAGATGCAGAGACCCAGTCATTCGCCAGGAGAGCCTGCTCTGGCAGGACAGGATCTACAGAAACAACACCAAAATATTTTAAAAAATGTTTGCAACAACACATTATTTTTAAATGCCATTTACCTTTGGGCGCTTCCTTGAAGTGTGTGTATGGGGCCACACAGCGTTCGTTCATCCAGCAACAATTTTCCTCCATGCAAAGGGCCCTGGGTTAATAACAGATAAGCATAATATCAGCGCCAATGGGGTGGAATAATGTATTCTATACTTTTTAATGCAAGAGATCATAAAATTTGTTTGAGAAAAAACATATAAAATTCCTTGTCATAAGCTATATTTTAAATAGACTGTAAAAAATTAACTAGCATTGTTTTTTCGTTGAAAACCAATTAATTTGAATAAACCGTGCAATTGCTATAAATGTTTAAATTCTTTAGACTGGGTAAAATAGTTGATGGAAGCAATTTGTTTTACATGTTCAAATTTGAATTTTTTGATTTTCTTTAGCCTAATATTTGTTATTTAAAACGTTTTCAGTCCAGTACCTTGTACTAGAGTGACATGACTTTTTGGTAGATCGGTCAGTCACCAGAGGGCACTCGAGTGTAACAGAAACATTTTCGTAGCTGAATTGCGAAACGGGTGAAGCATCAATGTGATTGTGCGATTCATCAGTGGTTTTGTTTCGTTGTACAAACTGTTGCATCACTGCGTCTGCAAAATGTGTTAAGGTTATTAAAACAAAGTCCACCCACACCTATTTTCATCATTTACATACATATTTCAAGCCACAACTACAAATCGTCGCACATAATGCCAGGAAGACCAGACTAATTCAGTACTACGCCTCTTGCAATCGCACGATCTGTCATGCAGAAAGCCTGTTGTGATTATTTATGTGGTAAAACTAGGTGCTGGATATTCGAGCAACGTCAATGCAGACAATATCTCGTCGTGGATCAGACAATGGTTCTCAGCATAACCAAAAACTTAAACGGATCAGAGACGCAATAAGAGCGCCTGTGGCAGCGTGGGGAGAAAAGTTAGAAATATTTGTTTCAAGGTTTGCAACATGCGAACCCAAGCGCTACATAGTTTTCCGAAATTCCCTGCAATTTTAAGAAACACCCACAGTGGCTGATAACCTGCCCTTCGGCAACAGGTTGGCGCTACGACCTATAACTAACTTTATTCAGCCTAAAGCGAACATTTGATATTTACCAAGGACTGGGCCGTTCGTCTTTGCTTTGCTATGTGTATAAAAGCACACTGGATTTCCAAGACTTGGATTCCAGCAACATCCTTGATCTATACACTCGTCTCTATAAACAAAGAGTTTAGAACTCATTTTCAATATATATAAATACTTTTAAAGTTTAACATGAATGAAATGCCACGTGTGTTTGTGTTGTGGTGAACATGGGCAACTAAACAAATGTTAAAAAAAAAATGTAACCAACTGAAAAGACTTAAGTTTTTATTTTCGTAGCTTGTTTTGCTCTAAGACTATTGCTTTTTGCCCGTTATTCACGATTGCGTATACAGTAGACAAATTAGTTAACAAATTCAACCACACCTATTGACACTACGATGGCCGCAGCGTTTTCGGTCGTATTCTGTTGGGCAGTAGACCTCCAACATTTCCCTGAATACAGGATTAAAGTATTTCTCTTCTGGTCCATAAGCTTTCCAGTAGTCGCTGTTTCTCGGAGGCGGGGTCGCATCGAATACAGGTTCCAGATTCCGATTCGGCAAAGGCATAATTCTCGGCTTCTTGTCTGTACCGTGATCATGTTAGTTATGTGCAAGTGTTTTAAACAGCAGCGAATGTGGCTTAATGCTGCTGATTTGAGATCGATAAACCGTTAACGAAACGTTTGACTAAACCTATGTGTTTTCTATGCTAAGTATCATTCACAAACAAACTTTATTATGTCAGTTATTTTGTTGTTTTAATTGGTATGTGATTCAAGCAAAATACACGACAATAAAAATTAAACCGTGAAATCTAGTTCGGACAAAAGACGGAAAAATGTCAACGCAAAATATCATGTGACAACATAATGTAAACATGAACGGGCATTGCGAAAATCGGGCAACCAACTACTGCGGTATTTAGGCGTTGTCGTACCTGCTGTCCTATAGCAGTAAGGGAAAGTTTGCTTATCATAACAGCAACCCATCTCCTCGCAAAATTCCTTAGTCTCTGACCAATATCCACACGGTGTTCTATTTACTGGATTGACTTTGCAACGACCACAAGGTCTCTCTGAAATATGGAAATTCAAGCAAGGTTTTAAATTTGGCTACAAGAAGATTAATTCATGCTAAATCGCAAAGCTTGTTTCCAAAATACCCTTTCTTGCAAAACAGGCAGGCGCATCGGTGCCATCTCCCCCATCGTCATGACAACAGCCATTTTCGAGGCATGACGCCGTGTGTAGGTCCCCTCCGGCGGGGCACGGAACGCGAGTTGACGCTTCTTGGTCGCAACAATCGCCTTCGTCTACAAATGCATGAGAAACATTGAATGAATTGTTCTTGGCATGCTTTGCATATTTTGGGATTAACATTTTTTCACTCAATGAATGAAGTCCATCAAAACTCGTCTTCGTGAAACCAAACCAACACAAATGCCTACTTAGGCATAAAAGAAGGAAAAATTAAAACTATATGTTTAGAAACAATAAGTTGAGAAAAAGTATGTTTATTGCATTAAACAAGCAGTGCAAAGCACATGTGATATTTTACAAACTATTAAATCCCTCTCCCAAAAAAGTTTGTCTCTACGCTTTACTTATACTAAAAGTTGCAAAAGGCTGTGACTGTGCGAAAATAAATGTTAAAGAATATGTCCCTAGTGTTTATCCTTTGAATAACGTGGGCGTATTTAGCGAATGTGCCTTGTCGCATGCAGTAATAGGTAAAATCGAGCATGGAGGCCTGAAATGTCGCGCTGTATGCGCATGATATTTCATGGTTCCGCTACAGAAACTCCTTAATCTTTCACTACATATGATAACCTTTTACAATGCAGTCCATTGATCAACATGTATTGTTGTGTAATTCATTATTTGTTGCTAGCATTCAACATCAATTTTCCTGACACGCAAAATGTTAAAAACCAGTGTGATGGTAGAAATATCAATAGTTCTAGCCAAAATTTCACACCAATTAAGAACCAATGTCGAAAAAACACAAATAAATAACGTTGGCTAATCAATACAAACAAAGCAAAACACAAGTATTTCTTACCTAAAGGTGCAATTATTTGCGCAGTGTTTCTCGTACAGGTGCAGACCAAAACAAAATATATAAATAACAAATTGGTCCACATCCTACCGCTACACAGCACCCTGCAAAATGATGCTATTGGAAGTCAGTTATTCCTGGCCCTGCTTAAGGTATCGCACCTGTTATCTTTACAACTACCTTAACAAAAATGTCAGCCGAAGTTTCTAAGTGTGGGGTAGAAGAATAATGGTTAAGAACACACCTAGAAACGTTAGGTTAAATTTCTCTGGTCCACATCAAGTGACTAATAATTAGTAAACGCGACTCGGATGTGGTTTTCAGGTTAGGCGTGTGCTCGAAAAAAATACGCCTGATGTGGCCCAGAAATAAAACCATTACTTGCATTAAAATACACAGTGTGCTTTGACTCAACTGCCTTATTGCGTTCCTGAGATTTTTGAAAGTACAATTGACCTATTTTCAACTTTTTGCGAAAGTCCAACATTCAAACTGGCTTTATAGCAAAAACACGTTCCCGTCAAAAAGCAGCTCATATAAAGTCTATAATTATAACAAGTGCTGGCGCGCTTGACCCATATACAGACATAAAAATTATTTTAGTTCAGCCGGTTTAAGATTGCATCTGTTGTCGTTATCAGTCTGCAAATTAGTTACTAATCATTAGCCGGAAAACGATAAAAAATAAACACATAGTTAAAGCGATGTTAGTTTTAGCTCAAATATTGTGTACTGGTACGTAATTAGACTAGAATGATACTTTTCACACCTTAAATGCAAATCACGCTTTCCTTAGTAAAATCGGGAATCAAAGCCTGTAGTCTACACTTTTTTGGTGTTTTAGAAGCTATTTTTTGTTTGCGTAAAAGATTTAAATTGCTAATACGGCCACATATAAATTCGGTAAACCGAACCATCGGTACACCACTATTTGTAATGTAATTCATGCTTTCGGATCACGGTTAACTCGGCAAAATGTGTTGGTCTCATTGCCGTCCAAAAATCAACCACAAGTTTTCAGTAAAAACGTGACACAAGGGGTTCTTTACACAGAAAACCAACTTACAGCCACTGATTTTACATTGACATTTTCATTATTCCACAATGCCAAGAGTTGAAGAGCTAAAATATAATTAACAGTACATCACTTTACCATGATCAAATTGTTAGTTATCAGTACTAATCACATTGCCAGTAAAACACAAATAACGCAAATCACTTTGTTTACTTTTTAATTTACGCCGTAAAGATTGGGTGTTAGGCTATATGACCGTTAGTAATCTGTATTAACCTTCGCAAATCAGCCTTACTGAAAGTAACTTGAAGTAGGTTGTATGCGTGAGTCAACAAATTCGCTATAACGACACAAGATTGGATTACGATAATACAGATCAGGTTCAGGTTGCAAAGTGTAAAAAGGACATAATAGATTGTATCCAATGTGTAATGCGAATGGCTAGAGGGAAAATGTGTGAGTTCAATTTACCATGGTAAAAAAATGTTGCGTCGTGAATTATTTGAATTTCCATCTTTTTAAACAGTACTTTTCGTTTCTTTTTAATGGACGCTTTACTCAGTCGTAAAGATTAATATTCTCTGCGTGTTTCTCACAGTGAACATGCAATACGTTTTCGGTGAATTTGCAATACTTTTCAATGTCCAAAAATAGAGGAAATGTCGACAAACAACTATAGGAAAATTCATGTTGCATTAATTGTTTTCTTAATGGTTTCGCAGAAAGAATATTACGCCATAGCAGTAGTGAAACAAATCTATTGAATTTGTCCAATAGCTTTGCAAGAAAAACTAATTGTTTTTACGTGAGGAGACTGAGGCCTGAAATATCAAGACAAAAATATTATACCTTGAAATTTTCTTCGTCGTAACGGTGTGCACGAAATGTTATCAGTTTTAGCTAAATAACGGTGTTCAGTGAAAAATAACATGCAAATGAAAAAAAAATGTTGGAGTTGGGCCTACCGAGCGGCACAGCCTTCCGAAACCAATCTATCTCGTCTGTGCACGTAGTATCAGCTTGGTATTTTCCGAAACAAAGCAAATTAACTAATGAATTGATCAATTAAGGCTTACAATTCGAAAACAAATACATACAACACTTTTCTCTTAAGAGTTGATTCTTACAAAACCAACGTTTTGATGATAATTATGATATTGACCAACGCCAACCAACGAAACGAGGACCCACCATTTACATTTTTGTGCAATACCAGCCAGTTGTTGTTAGAGTGCAAATATTTGAAAAAATGCAGCAAAATAAACTTTTTTTGTTGTATTTTTGTTCGAATTACAATACTTTTACCTCAGTTATCGTTTTTTTTTATCCGCACTTAAGAAACGGGGCCTATATAAGACTTTCATAAAATGGACGTAAACGTTGACATCAGGAAACACCCCAAAAAGGTCCATTTTGTAGTACCTAAACCCCGATCAAAATAAGTCACGTTTTGATGGCATCAATTCCCCGAGACACACGTACTTAAAACAGGATTTTTTTTGGTAAATGTTCATAAAAAGGCATGCATAAGTCTGCGCACAAAGTCAACCGAAAGCTTTAGCCAAACACGTTTTAGACAGCGTGCGTACAATACCTCACATAGGACCTAAGTTCTGTGACACGTATGGTAATAAAAATAAAAATGTGACAATATAATCATGCTATATGCAAAACACGTCAGTCACAAATAGGTTATGAGTTACGTTTTGCTAGTCTTTGTTTAATAGTTAAGGAAGACGTCATGAATTTGTTTAAAATTTGAGATAATAGAAATAAATAACAAATATAAAAATGAATCATTTTAGGCGTACTATAATTAAATCATTATTTGTGGTTATATTTTGTTAATCGTTAACGTTATGCAAAACTTAACATTATGTGATCTTAGCAATATGCAATCTTTCTAAGAAGTAATTGCCATTACTTATAACACTTTTTCTGGGAACATGGTTTATTTGACCGCACTTGCATTTATGACATTTTTAAAATTGAAATTATCATCTTTAAGTCCACTTATATTACGGTCCATAATTTTTGTCTGCAATGTCAACTGATGTTACGCATATGCGGTATTGTCTAGAAATACCGAGTATTGTGCTTAGATGCAAACTGCAGCAGAACGATTGAATGAAAATCTCCACCCCAACAGGTTGAGATGAAATACAAAATTTTTAAGTTATGCTTTCTTGAGTCAAACTTAAACGCATTACACAGAACACCAAAAAAACAATCTTAATGCGGCAGTACATTTCGAAAGCCTTTAGTTAGAAATAATATTTATTTGCTTTTTTATATTAACAACTAACAAAACCATTTAGCTATATAACGACAAATTTACGAAAACATTTTACGTTAGTACAGCCATGGATTTCTACTAATCTGAATACCAACCATCTAATAATTAATTGATTGACTAATTGTTCGACTGCCATTTCAGCAAAAGTGTTTGAAGTAGTCCTTGCATTCACCTATGCATATGCAATTCCTTTTCACCAGGCAACCTTAATTAAAAAGTCTTATAGCGTCTTCAAATATATCTTTAGTGGGGAAATACAATATAGATACAAAGACAGCAGATACACTGGCCTGCAGTCGAACAACAAGCGCTATGATAAGAAATCTGGTCGTTTACACAAAACCTTGATCGGAATTCAGAAATAGAAAGCATCTAAGTCACTGTAAAAAGACTTGTGACTGTTGTTGTAAAAATAGATTTCTCTGACCTTCACCATTGTGTTAACAAACTAACTGGCATCTCACGCATAAGGTCTTAAAAACTAAAGATTTAAATGCAACTTTCAAACTTCAATCAAAACTTTAAAAACAACAACAGGTTTCAATTTTTTGTCACTTTACAATTTCTACTGGCCAGTTCTGCTTTTAAAACGATGCTTTGGCGCTTTCCTTATTTTACTCCACTAGCAAGGGGGCGAACATCTTTCCATGCGCACATCAGATCATGTTGACGCCTGCCGACAACACTGAAAGAAAGCGTTCTTCTGTGCGTGCAAAGCGACACAAGAAAGACGCTCGCATACCACGACTGACCTAACCAACTGTAATCTAGCATTCACTTCACCAATCCCCAAGCATAAGCGAAAACTATTCCCTACCTATCATTGCAAAACCGACCGACGACCCATATATTTGAAGGTAAGGCGTTTGAATGTAATCAAACGAGCTTCACGTTTTTGACCGGTCAAGCATTGGCGCCCGACAACTCTAATCGTGAATAATATCGCTCAGAGAGGTAGACGATTCCAACAAAAGATCCGGTAACTGATAATCATGATTTGTTATTGTGACGTTTACGAAAATCCGTTATCTAGACAAGCAGGTAGGCTCGACATTTGAGGCCAAAATTAGTGAACATTTCACGATAGGATAAAGTTCGGCACCTTGATACAGACACTTAATTACAGTGGTAACCGTGGTGAATAATTAAATAGTAAGGTTGTAAAATATTGCCCAGATAGGTGTGTCTGGCAGTAAAAACGTATTTCAATAAAACAATGCGAAGATGATTGAAAAGGCATTTACACATTTTTCCTGGAGTTCACTCGACCATTTTTCGGCATTGAGTTATATTTAACTGCATTATTGTATCATTTGTGCCAGAAGCAATCTGTAAATTTATTTACAATTTTAAATTGTAACAAAATTGTAACAATTTTACCAAGTTATTAAAAAACATGTAAATCTAAAATAAAATAACTTTGACCTTTACAGAAAAGTCATGATATCTGGCATATTGCAGCATTCCGACACATGCAATTTATGCATTAACGTGCTGTTGTTACAGCTGCAAATTGTGAAGAACGTCAAAATTGGCCGTTAAAGTGGTATTAACACAATGGCTAGATGTGTGTTTTAGAGTTGGAAAACAAGGTTTTTTATCATCCCCAGCATTTCCAAATTTCAATTGGTATTCTTCAGTGAAGGCTACAGGTCTGCTTTGTTTGTGGTTTGGTTGTTTCCAGTTTTAATTGATTTATTGTAAACGATCTAACCCGTTGAGTAAAACATTTTAGTAAAAGCTTTAGTTTTTTATAGGCTTCTAAGGTTCAAATGAAGGTAATCCAATATGGCAGCGTTGGCCAAGCAGTAAAGATATTTAATAGGTCACAGAGGTATTGAAACTTATTTTACCCTTCTGCTTCAAATTTTAAGCTGTTATTTTAGTGAAGCAATGGCTGCACAACTCCTATTGTCCTATCACGTGGTTAACCACAAACCGATTTAAATTAAATAAATTGTCACGGATCAAAACAGATTTGGAGTCACTGACCTGGTAGGATAAAAGCACCTCGGCTACAACCGGCTAATGCACATTGAAGAATAACCTAGTTTCCGTTAATAATCAGCTAAATGGTTTTGCATGTGGTAATTCACAGTTTTGTAAATTCCAAAGAAAATTATCTTTCGTCTTAATGTTGTAAATGTGGTTCTTGCATGCGAGATAAGACATCAAGGTACCAATCAGATTGCAATTTCGTACCTGTGAAGTTGTCTTTGTGGTGTTGCAGGCATGTAGTTTGTCTGGTCGTGTGCGACATTTGGGATTTTAACATAAAATATGATGCTAGATTAAAATATATTAAAATTGTAGGACATAGAAACAAAATGAGCTAATCCAAATAGTGATGACCTTAACAAGTTTTACAAATTGAACAATAATAATTGTGTTCGATACAGTTTAAAATAATCATCGAACAACTGACCTTTCAACGTTAGCAAAATCAAACTTAAAAACTTCTTAAGCCGCAGTGTAGCCTTTTTAAATAACATATGGGTGGGATAAGTAAGGCAAGTTAGGCTAAACCAAGTGCCACGTATTTTAACAAAAGTTGCACATTTGAAGAATTGATTTTCAAACTTCGCAGAAACGAAGAAGTCATAATCGATCATCAGGTCATAATAGTTCGAGCAACAATTATTGCATAACTAATAGTGTAATCGTTCAACCAACTGCAGTGGCACGTTCATTGCCAAAAATACAACATGCTTTCAACGGAACGTGTGTGCCTTTTATTTAAACCGAAACGCAAACACATCGAGCACCACGAATGAAAGAAAATGACATCGTCCCGCAAAACTTTTCAATGTGATCGTGGCATACGAGTCAAACAAATCCAAAGTTTTTGGTCTTGATCGCAACACTTAACTTCTGCTTGAGAATTTGCCTGTAAAATATAAAAAACGAGTTATGTGAGAAAGTTAAGGCCGGTGCAATCGACTGTTTTGCAAAGGTTTAGTCGATTAGGACACGCATACTAAAGACGCTAAAACGACATTTTCATTGTGGAAAATATTTTGTATTCGATCAATTTGTGTTCATCCACACGTAAAATCAACTGAAAGTGTCAGAAAACTTAAATAAAACATAGAGTGGCATGGCTTTTCTGCCTGTTGCTTCCAACAAACAGGAGTGTGAGCATATGGGTGGAAGCACTGTGCAATGTATGCATCGTACAAAACCCATTGAGTTTCATAACTCAAAATAGCAATATTTATCCGACCGCTTCCTTACCTAGTTGAATACAGAGGTACGTAGAGCCTCGATATACATGTATTAGCCGTAGGTAGATGTTGGTCATCAGGCGGACGAATGGTGATGGTCGGCATTGGTTGGAATCCATCTTCGCTTGCGGGAAGGGCAGGTGATCCGGTCCAGAAATAAAGTAACTCTTGTTTGTCGGATGAGCTCAGACGATCGACAACCGCCCAGAACCAACGTTTGAACTGGACAAGTTTTTCTGCTGAACCTGCTGCACAAGTACAGTGTTGTACGTCGGTCGCGGTTTCGTTGTCTAGGTGCTAATTATAGTGGGTTATGTCACACATCGATCCTTAATAAAGGGTTACTGCATTACTTAGCAGAAAGCGCCAGAGATCAGTATTATAAGTTACGCCCTTTTTGCAATACTAAGTCTGTATGATTTCGACGAAAAACCTTCAAAAACTTTGATCAATTGCGTTACGAAGCGCTGCACGTTGAAGAATTGTCGGAAAATTTTCAGCCAAAATTCTTTAGGCATTGGACGTGGGCCAGACAAAAACTTTTATTGGCACGAAGTGTTTCGGATCACCTCAGTGTTTTAGTCAAATATTTAGCGAGCTTACGCCTGCGGCCGTAATTGGCTTGGTTACGCTTTTAACGTCGCTTCGGTGCGTTCTCAGAAGCGGACAAGGGGAGCAACGTGCGATTATGTAAAACCGCTAGAGGCAAAAGTTTTTCAAAAATATACGAGTGAATATTTTTGTACACACCTGATTTTCCACTTTCATCATTAAACAGTGTGTAGCTGATAAGCGTACGTAAGTCCACGTGACCGCAACCGTTGACCAATAGGCGAAGATCTTCGGCTGTCAACGATTGTAGCGTGTAGCGAGGTAACACGTCGTACACACCTTGTCGAATCTACATGTGAAAATAATAAATTAACTTTATTTTTTGGAATTAAAAACCTTTAAATCTTGGGGGGGGGGGGTATTACAAGCCACAATTGTTTACATTCCCATATCCCGAAATAGTATGTACAAAAACAAACCAACCTTTTCTAATGGTTTTCTACAGCAGACAATCATCCGGTGGAGGGCGTACCTGCGCACATAATCCCTGACGTTGGATTTAGTGACCGGGGTCATCGCGCCGTCAGCAATAAGTGAGACCTGGAATGTCATTTAAGGATATATTGCGTATTATGTTTGATGCTTGAACACATGAAAGGTTGACAAGTACGAATAGGGATGCGACATTTTGCCAGCACACGAAGCGTTATATGCGTTGGGTGACGTAATTAGTTCGAATAGGGCGTGGGCAGCGAACGGCATGAATGGTATTGGTTGGCCTGTGGTTAAAGTCATACAAATAAACAATTGGAAATAAGTGAGAAACTTTGCCACCTTGACTGATGCGCATATTTGAAATGATCCTTGTGACCGAGAAATACATGGCACAGTGTTCTGAAGTATTACAAACAAATTTTTGGGAGAATTGTTTTATGCAGGTTAGCTGTTGATCGCTGAGAAGAATTTTCTAGTAATTACCCGGTAAAAAAATGCCAAAATTTTCCGTCGCCAATTTAACAACGCACATGTGATAATGCCGAGTTAATCCGCCGGATAACAAATTGCGGTCACGCACAGATAACCTGGTGCTTTATTGGCAAGGTGAACTACTTGTAACCTCAAGTGGCTGCAGAGTAAACCGGATATCAGCTACTTATACGGCATTAAACATAGTGTCAAGTTTTGTTGCTCAAAACATCTGTGAAGTAAATTTAAGCGGTGGAATCGGAAACTAGCGCGTATTATTCCTGTAATTTTGACGGAAATAAAGCAATGTGTAGGAGTCGGTCAATGTGTCAAGTCATGATCTGTGAGTTAAACACGGTTGTGATTCTCTGTATGCAATACCACTATATCACTATACAGATTTTTTCGTGCGCGCGCAACTTTTTGAATTGGATGGTTACAACATTCTAGGTGCAAAAAAATTAAAAAAACAAACAACTTATTAGATTGCTTTACTCATTTACTGGGTACTGGCCACTGTTGAGAAGTTCATTTTTACGAGTTAACAAAAACAGTCATTGTATTTGAAACAACACTTACATTGAGACCAACGCATTTATTCAAAGCTGTTTTTATTAAATGTGTTTGTGGAAATATTAAATAGGTGTTAATTTTTGTATGCATGACATTTCTGTTTCTTTCTTTCAGTTGTATAGTACTATGACTTATATAGCTACAAGAAATTTCGATAGTCCGAAACGTCTTTATTTAGTCGTCGCCTGTGGTGACGTAACTACTGCTGCTTTTCTACCTTAAGCCTCTACGCAAGCGGATGCAATTTAACGCCGATAACTATCTAAGATACTAGAGATAACAAATTCCACCCATCACAAAAAACAACGTTACCGTTCCAGATAGCCCACTAAACAGGTTAAGGTGCTAGAAAAACTTATTACAGAGCGAGGTTATAACCAACGTTTGCAGTTTAAATTTCAACCATTATTACACCACCCCCTGTCGCAATTACATGGTATGTCGGGTATATTTTGACAAAAGGCGCGTGAATGATTAAAAAATATTTGCAGAGGCAGACGAGATGTGTTTATGTGATGGAGTCACGAAGTCGTTATACGTTGATGGGTTTAAACCGAATTTCTTTCAGTGTTTGTTTAGCTGTACGGACATTTTTTACAGATGCATGTTGTGAAGCAACACCTTTTTGAAAGCGTGTTTGACAATGACCACGAAAAGTACACTTTAAGTGCATGTTTATTTGGATATTTTTGGGTGAGTATAGTTTTGTCATTGAAAATGAGGTTAGGTAACGAACCTGTCTACCACTCTCTTCACTCTGGAGATCCGCAACAAAAGTCAACTCAAGATCTTCTAGGACTCCTCCGTCATCACTTTCCGCATCCACCACTAGTTGGCGCAAGCTCTCATAGAGCGTTGGGTCAAAGAACGCGAGGTCATGCCAGTTCACCTAAAAACAAGCCGAACTTCATAATATTGAACACAGCACAAGTCATGTCACAGGAAAGATAATTTCACATACCTTTCGACCTAGAATAACCTTGAGCACGTGACGACATAAAGGAAGGGGGCAAAGTTCATTTTGTAGCAAACACAATCCAAGTATTCGACCGACGTTTCGGAAAGCGTTTAATCTCGCTTCGTTCATTTCACCCCACGATGTTGGTGAATAAAATCCCCTTTTACCCGGTTGGTAAAACAAAGGAGGGCCCCCTGATTGTTCTTCCGCTTGCTGAGCACAGCTGGATGCATCTGGAATATGCATAATATATTTAAGTTCCTTAATCTCGATAAAACATCGTAATTTCCGTAACAATAAAAATTGAAACAACATCAAACATTGAAATAGCTGTTTTTTAAGTTGTTTTTTTCATTCTATTTTATAGGACGAGAAAAAAACTTACTTAACACTAAGTCTGATGGTTCAAATAGTTTTAAGTCACATACAGCACCTAACTTTAAAGAAAATCAACCAAAAACATTTAAACAAAAGAGGTGCCAACCTTTTTCTGCAGACTTCGGTGGTTTATCTGTTGTACTTTCACCAGTCGGCTCCTGGCGGGATTCCCCTGTTCCGCTACCGGGCTCGTTTGTTTCGTTTCTCGATTCGCCGCTAGATGGCGACTGGCGTTGTCCGGTTGCTGCTCTGTAACCTGAACTGAGCAGTTGATCGATCGCTTCCGATACTCGATCCTGCAGAGTCCGCTCGCTGCGTAACAGCAGTAATAGCTCGTACGCTGGTAGACCTAAGGATGAATGGTAACAGTTGTTTTACTGAATAGGCTAAGGATCCGAACTCTGATCTCTGTTAACAGTGTTAAAATCACAATAGGTTTAAAAATGTAGCGTATTAGTATGGTGACGGAGTACGTTAAAAATGTTAACCTAGTCCTAATCCTTAAAAAATGTTTGAATCCGAATTCAAAACAAAGCCTTAATGCTGCCCTTGCACAATTTATTGGTGTTTTTTTAACAAAATTTGCCAAAAGTCGCCAAAAAATTCCACAATATTTATAATATCAACTCCGACTCAAACTTGAAAACCCCATTTTCAATGGGTATTCGTGATTAAACTTACCCAACAGCATTCCAGTAACTTTCGGTGCCCAAGCCGAATGCATGCTCAGCACTTTCGGAAACAATCTCTCGCCAATCGCGTGTTTGCTACGCTCCAACGACGACTGGTTACCTGGCAACAAAACAATCACCATTAGATGCACAAAAACGCAGGAAAAACGGCAACATAATTTGCCAGTTACAAATTCTCTTGTTCAAAACGTACAGTTGAGAAATAGTAGCGTTTGGCTGTGTACTATATACCATACCAAAGTACTGTATATACCAAAGTACTGTACTATATACCATACCAAAGTACTGTATATACCAAAGTACTGTACTGTATATACCATACCAAAGTATGTACTATATACCAAAGTACTGTAAAACACAAGTTGTCCAACCCATTGTTACGTGATAGAGGCTCATGGACGCCATTTTGTGTCCAAAATAATAAAGCGGGTATAGAAAGAAACACATGAATTGTCTGATTTTTACAAACTGGGCAGCTTAACGCCAATTTATTGGGCCAAATTCACTAAACCTTTGTGGCTATAACACTTGAGCGTATGCACTGCTGGCTACCCAAGTGTACAAGCATATTTGGTCATCAAAATTAAACGCTGGATTGGAAAGATAATATCGTTCGCAACTTACTTCTCTGCGATGAGCTTCTTCGGTAGAATGGTGCTGCGTTGGTTGACATAGGGGTAACCGACGCCCCCGACGAAAAGCCCCTCCGTGGACCCCGATCTCTGTACCTGGCTGTAAGGAAGGACCGGAGATTGATATGTCGCCCACCAGGGTTGCTGCTCGTCGTTCCTTATTGTTTAGTGAGCAGTTTTACACTCAGCACAAATGAGGAACACCAAGCATGCCACCGATATATTGTATTTTTGCTCAAGCTTTATTATTTCGTTTTTTTGTAACACCGTAATTGGTAGAAACACTTATATCGGACCAGCTGTCAGAATTCCAACTGGCATCAATTGGGTGGCCAGGTTTTGCAAGCTAGTTAACCCCAAGTGATGTTTTTTAACCCCAAGTGACATTTCCAAACAATCTGTGCCAATCTAACCCTTTCTCCAAAAACAGGAACAATGTGCTTAGAACTTAAAATCTACCTTTTGTGTCAGCAATTCGTTATGATATATATACTATTTTACCAAAGCATTTTTTTACCCGATCTTCCTCTGTCGTCTTGACTTCTCTTGCAGAGTTGTGCCATGAGTGGATTAACAGACGAAGCTGCGGATCCTTTCCTACTCGCCGAACCAGGAATTAAACCATCCAATGACGGAAGTGGATCCGATGACAATAGAGCTTCCGATATTGCTGTGTAAAAACTGCGAGCCACTCCTGTTCCTTCCCCGGGTTCGTCTTTGAATAAGACTTTAACCTAAAAAAAATGATTTGATTTTCAATGGGTTTATTTTCAAATGGGCAGCTGTTGGGTTTCCACCAGTTTTAGGTAAAAAATTACCATACAAGCATTTAATCAGAATTTTGCGTTATTTGTTACATCTTTTAATGGCAAGTTCTACAAACTGTCTAATTTTATCCAATTCAGACATACAGTTAAAACATTTTACCCATTTTATGGGCCAGTGGGGTAAATTGTGGGGCTATAGGTTTTAAACATGACAATCGACGACGCAAAATAGCATGTTCTATGAACTGTCAAAACAAACATTTATTTCGATAATTGTTTAAAATGTGTTAAGGAATTGCAGGGTTTATTTAAATTTATTAAAATACGGCAGTTAATACGTATATAATAACATTATAACACGCGTATTTACCCGGAGAACAGCCATTGGTTGACTGGAACCACATCTACGCTTGAAATGCTGATTTAGATTCTTAAACGTTTGCTGAATTAGCGGATCACGTGATCGCTCGACGTTCAACTGGAGATCAACAGTCTGTGAAGTCCGAATTCTTTCCATGTCTTTACGAAACTTCGCCTCACGAACCTGGTTAAAAAGCAACAAACGATTGTATTCGAGTGTACTTATCAAAAAGGTAACATAGGTTTCATGAGACTGTAATGAATTTTTAGCAGATACTTCCTCCTTAACTTCTATTAAACAACGACAATTATACTGGCCGATACTTAGAAAATGGTTGTTTCCAAACTTTTTAATTTTGTACCATAATGGCTGTTGTATGCTTTTTAGCACTGTTTTTGGAAGTGTGAAAGTTTGACTTCGTAATATAAATCGTCAATCCCCCAGGTTCTGGCAAAATAAAAGTTGCATGTTTCTACAAATTCTAACATTAACAATCGATCTGAACTGAGATGCACCCTCATACAACAAAACTGTGTGTAGTATATTATGAATCATGAGTCACCAGAGACTCAGTACGAGAGATGGAGACAACAGTCGCATATAATAACAGACTGAAAACAACATACCTCAAATCCCCCAAGTTCTTGAAGAATCGACTTCGGTTCATTTCCGACATCATCGAGAAAAACACGACTGAAGAGTTCCAAAGTCAACCGACATTTTCCAAGAACCGACTCCACAACCGCTGAATTGCCGTTCTGATACAAAATTAAACAAATATGAGGAAAATAAAGGCTCATTGCGACTCGACAATTTCACAAACCAACCTTATTTCCGCTCGGACCTGGTTCACTTTCGCTGGAAGTGACGTCGACAGTAACTGCTGCTCCTGGTGCTTGAATGGTATCCATGGGAACGTTTTCTAAAAACAATGACCTTAAATAAAGCTGATTTGGCGTTTAAAAGTTGAGCTGGATACTATATTGCGGTTAATGACCAGATTGAATTCCCAAACATTTGTTTTCAGTAAAAAAAATTGTATCTAAGAGAAAGCACGCTGTCAAAACTGAAAACAAGGCTGCAAACGAATACATTCATATGCAACCGTTCAGCACACAAACAAGTCATCACCTGCATTTGCAACCGCCACAACTTCCCTTTGTGCTTCACCACCATCTCCAACAATCGGAGGATTAAGACTGGAAGTTGAACGGATCACTGATGAGTACGGAGGAGGCGGATGAGGATGTTCAGGAGGATCAACATTGCCTGATGAAGACGCTGCAGGAGTTTTGCCGGATGTTGAAGGTCTGGCATCATCCTCATCCTTGTCTGTGGCAGAAGAAGATGATCTGTGTGAGAGACTCATGGATGACACCTGGTGGGTTTGCTGGGACTGGGAGGAGCGAAGCCGTCCGAAGAGTTCCTCTTTGCGAGCGCTGGGCTGAAGGATGTGAGGTTTCTCAGCAAGTGGCAGCGCAACGGGCAGAGGAACCTAAAAGTATCACATTTTATTAAATAAATTTTGATCCAAAGCATTTTTTAACAAAAAATGATAAAACAATATAATACAATAAAAATGGAACGTCGAAAAATTCTTTGCATCACAAAATTAGAACCTGAAATAAAGACATATTTTTTAAATCATTGTTATTTGCCATAAATAAGAAAAACTAAGTGTTAAAATCTTACATCAAACGGATTTGAGTCGGAACTTCCAAGAAAAGTCATCGATTCTGATCTGTGGAAGAACGATGCTGGAGGTTGCGAGAACAAGTTGAGATCTTCCTCAGTCGGGATGTTGGTGTTGACACGCAAAGACACTGGATCGGACTGTATAGCAACCGAATACAGGTCGTCATGGAAACTGAAATCGTCATCTTCTTCGTCCTCATTTTCGCTGTTGTCATAGC
Source organism: Phallusia mammillata (assembly GCF_965637545.1). NCBI lineage: Eukaryota > Metazoa > Chordata > Ascidiacea > Phlebobranchia > Ascidiidae > Phallusia > Phallusia mammillata. The sequence continues at coordinate 11,444,608 of NC_137258.1, forward strand.
TACAATAAAAAAAAAGATACATGAAAAGACTAAGGGTTATGATGAACATAAATTCATAACCGGGATCAGCCCTGAAGCCTTCTTGTAGACCAGCGGTGATTGCACACTCATTTCGAAATCATAGCACGCCAGGCCTGTTGAATGCGTAATACCAAAGCCGGGTCACCAAGCATTCCCATATGGCAAGGTGTATAGGCTAGAAAAAATAGCTTTCTAGCCTACTCCTTGCCATGTGGGAATAGTTGGCTGATTCGGTACAACGCCTTTAATAAGCCTGACGTGCTACGATGAAAAGACTAACATATACACTACGAGCAACTTTATATAACTAACCCGATGTCAAGTGAGATCTGGTTTCTTGAGTTTGTACTGTTTTTCATATCATCTGCATCACGGAACGACAAACCGCGCATATAGTAGATATAGGCGTCCAATACATAAGCAACATGTTTTAATGCTGCCACATCCACTATAGGAAGAAGATCTGAATGCTCGTTGCTGTGGGAACGCATCAAAGACAAGACGTAGGAGAAAAAGTCCTATTAAAAACATGGAAATAAATAACCGTTAGCAGAATGTGAAAAAAACCAGAGGGTCAGAGAGATTTCGCGACTTAAATATCTCTTCCGAGTGTCATTACACAACATAAAAGCCTAAACACCAATTTAAGGGACCCAAATGGGCCTGTTAATTAGTTTAAGGCAGGGGTTCCCATCTGGGGGCAGCGGTACATAGATCCTTGGGCCACAAAGCAGCTTTTTAAACAGATTTCACAGTACAATTTATTTTGGAATTGTAAATGATATTATGCTTATGCCATTACAGTCTTTGCTTTAAAAAAAACAATTATTTACAAATAATTGTTGTTATTTAGTAAAACGCCTCATTGCCTCATAACAATGCTTTTTCACTTGGTGCCAGCAATGAGCAACAAAGCACAAAGTTAGGAAGAAAATGCAAAGTTAAAGGAGGTGTTTGATTGAGCTATAAAAGCAATTTAATTTAGCAAGGCCTGACAAAGGGGTACGAGCATCAAAAAAGGTTGGGAACCCCTAGTTTAAGGGGTCTGCAGTTAGTTTAAGAAGGGGTCTGTAAAGCGAAATCCTATCAACAAATCTACATTTTCAGGGACATGGCTAAAAAAATGCGAAAAAAACAATAAAATATACACGACTTACTTGTTTAGCATCTTCATTAAAGTTTGAGCTGCCAGGATGCCTCGAAGTATCACGTGATCTTCTGTTATCACGTGATCCACCTTGTGATCCAAAAATAGGTTTAAAATCATGAATGCAAATAGTAGACAAAGTACACAGATTAACCAAATGTCAATTTTAGTATTTCAAAGCATATTTTGACATGACATCACTTGGCGTGTTTTACCTGAAGATTTGTGATGCGGGTGATCTTTGTGCGTTGGGCTTGAAGCCATGGTTAGTATTTGTCCATATCTCAGCTGGTATTCTGTTGACTCCACAACAGTGAGAAGCCAGTTCCAAGTCTTTTCCATGAATGATTTTACAAACGTTTGAAGGTCACTCGCCTCCTGCAAAGGCAATACATTGTATGTGAAACTGTTGTGCAAACATTTTTTAACAAATACTGAAAGTACAACTTAAACTATTTTTTACCTTGAACGAAACTTCTAACACTGTGGAGAGCGGCGCCTCAGAGAGGTAATCCCCTTTCTTGAGAATAGCGAGAAGATGGGAAACTTCACGAATGCAAGTTGCAAAGAGGCGCGCTAGTTGAGCGTTAGTGACAGATGATGAGTTAACTCGTGGTTCCTCTGCATGTTTTACACGGTTCGGTCCGTAATGTCGATCCAGAATGCTGTTGATATACACTGAAACAAAGAAAAGTGTTTGAAACCAAGCAACTAACACGAACCAAAAACGAGTTGAGAACAGTAGGAAACAAATCAAGCTACAATAGCTCATGTTTCGTGTGTCTTAGACCGACCGTCCTATATTTAACAATAAATCACAAGTGACATATTTTTTCCTGTTGTGATTTTTTTCGTTAGAACCGACATGTTTGTATGCTTAAACATGTTTCAGGCAGTAAGAATCACTTTTTTACTTTTGAAGTTTTCAATATTTTGTGATTTGTACAGTACATTTGACATCCATTTTGTGTTGGATAACTGGGTGTTTTTTATTATTTTGGACAGTAACATTTGTTCTACAAAATCGAAAAAGCTTTTCCAAGTAGCCAAATTTGTATTTCTTTTGACAATCATTGAACCTAACGAACAACGCACATTTTTTGTCAAACATTTACCCAGTTCTCCAACGCGAAACCGGTGCTTGATAGAAGTTCAAATAACTTACCATTCTCCAAGTTATCACTGCGTCGCATTCCCCGATCAACATATATGATGCCGGAGTTTGATGATGAAGATCCGAGATTATTGGATCCGACTCTTGATCCACCGCCTCCTGCTCCGTTTCCTGATCGTGGAGGCTTCACAGGGATCATTGAGCTTGATCCCATCGCCCATTGCATTGTGTGAGGTGCTTGGCGGGATTCTGCTCGAAGTTGTCTGGTCGCTTGTCTGCGAATGAGACAAACCAACAGTGTTTTAAAAGTTTTCTCAAACGTAAAATAGATATACAAGCCTACATTTAGTCACACAGGGCAATGGTTCCCATTTTTCGCGCAAAGAGCGATTTAAAAATTCACAACACTTTTTTTCAAGTTTTCAGTCAATTTTAACACCAGTTCGCCACAGCTCTTTCAGAATTGCTTTCATGTTTGATCAAAGGGCAGCAAAAAGCGCATTATTCTATAATTTTATTGTAGGATTTTTACGCCACATTGAGTTAATTGCAAAGAAGAAGAACTCCAAAAATCTTCAGTCACGTTTACTTTTTTGCTCCTTAGTTTTATGCGTGCGTTATTGTAATCTTAAAATTTCTTGAAAAGTATTTAATGACACGGCTCAAAAGCACACTCCAAAACGACACATCTTATAAGGTGTGTATAATATATATTAGCACATAAGGAAATGCTGAGTTTAAAATTTAAAAACACACTAAAAAATAACCTTTTTTGCTCTTTAAAAATATATTTCGAATATTTTTACCTTTCTAGTGTATTCTCGTCATGCCACACGAGTGGATGATCAGAATCCGTGTCCTCATCTTCTTGGTGAGCTCCTCCACTCTTTGCATCACCACCATCATCATTCACTGGCTCTGTATCATATTCCTCCTCATCGTCGTCATCATCCTGATCATGTGATTGCTCACGATCACGCGGGGTCGTCATGTAATCACGAAGCAGCTATGGGTTTACAAGAAAACAATGAAATAGGAGATAGCTCAACACAAACAGCATTTTTTAACATGCAGCGCATTTCTCAACAAAAATCAGATTGTATTGTAGCTTTTGTATGTGAATTTAAAAAACATGCTTTTTTCAACTTATTGATAAAAGACACTTTGTTGTCCCTCATTTAATTCACAATTTGCCACTAAAGACACCTTATTGATGAATGCATACGTCTCAAAATTAGCATTTTTGGTTTGTTTCACACTCACTTTGCTATCATCACTTCCAAGTGAGTCACTGTCACTTTCAGCGAGCAGTTCAATGTCAGTTAGATCCATGTCACTCTCATTTCTTTCACTGTCTGCACCTTGGTCCTCATCACCAGTATCTTGTGCCTGTTTTAATTTTCATAATATGATAAATCACACAACGAAATCTGAAATATTTCTTTTAAAAACTCAGATTACAACTAGAAAAGTGGCTTTCTGATATACTTCCATTTTATATATTCTATACGACATTTACCAACTTACTACACTATACACAATTTATCTAAATGTGTGATTGTTTTTGCAAGCAAAAACGAATGGGTCCCCACACGCGCGTTTATGCGGATTTACGGTAAACCTATGTTGCGGTTATTTTTAGATTTTGTAGATAAAAGCATTAACTTAACTTTAAAAGTTTTTGTCCATATTCTTTTTGCATCATTATTGTCATGTAATTACAAAAAAACGGTGAAAAAAGAACGGAAAAAATACTTTCAATTTAATCTCTTGCTTTGACCTTGATATTGTCGTTCAAGTTCAGTATTTAAACATAAATTTTCCTAGAAAGCCTTAACTGTTATATTAGACACTATATAAAAAAGTCGTTTGCTACAAAGGTATACATAACAACTTGTTTTTCACTTAACTTTGTTTCGCAAAAACGACCGTTTAATGACCTTTTGACAATGTTTTTAACAGCATGCAGTCCTCAGTGTTCAACAATACCGTTTAGCCTAATTTATACATCACTTAAGTACTGATTCTTGAATTGATTTGTCAAAAATAAAGAAGATACGTTATGACGAAATATTCGTAACTGTGTTGTAATGACTACAAGTTGACCTTTAGTGACCCGTGGTTATGCGACGGTCAAGCTGACAACGAGAATTTAAAGACCATTTATCGCGGCTTTCGAAAAAGTTAATTTTGTTTTCATATTTATGTTGATCAACGACGTTTTGCCCGACATAAATGAAACCGAAGTACGTTTATTGAGATTAAATTACGTCTTAGGTGTAAAACCTTCGCCAAAACTGAAAATGCGCGTAGTAACTCAATAAAATGCCACAGCATTGCTGCACACAAAAACAGCTGATTTCTAATCACCCAAACGACTGTCTCGTAAAACACGTCTGTCCGGACGTCAAGCTGAGCACTCCCACTCTGCGGCCTTAATCGTAAACCAGTGAATTCCTCCCTTGGGACTTATATCTGACTGATAGCGTACACATATTATGGGTTGTAAAGGTAACTGGCAAAATTTTAAATACTAAACGAATAGCCTGCTTAAACAATTGTTAAAATGTTCAAATGTTTCTGCACCATAGGACTTCTGCTTTAGCAAGTATAGCCGATTTAAAAATTTCACGTTTTGGGGGGCTGTGGGTGAACCGAGGGATCAAACGAGGTCAAAATTCACATGGACCATCTTTAGACCAATATCTGTAATGTGTGTAAATTTGAAAAAGTTTGAACCATTCTTTCTTGACCAAAACGTGGGAACAAATCCGCGCTAAAAATTTCACGTTTTGGGGGGCTGTGGGTGAACCTGAGGGATCAAACGGGGTCAAAATTCACATGGACCATCTTTAGACCAATATCTGTAATGTGTGTAAATTTGAAAAAGTTTCAACCATTCTTTCTTGACCAAAACGTGGGAACAAATCCGCGTTAGACGGAAAAAAAGAAAAAAGAAAAAAAGAAAAAAAAATACGGACAAAAACAATATGTGTCCCCTTCAGGGAAGGGGACCCATAAAAACCGAGCCGATTTCCAATACATTATAGATATTTTTTCAAAAGATCACCAAAAATCGGCATGCTATGACAAAAACAACATTTGAATGCCAATAGGTTGTGTCAGAAATTTAGTGTCTGGTTTTCATATAATTTTCTTTCTTTTCTGCTTACTGTACTAGTTAACGATCATTGCCAGTGTTACATTTTCTTTTATCACATTATTTTCAATTATCAAACTTACTAGAGCAGTTGAACTGGTCTCCTGTGAAGTTTCCATATGGTCAGATTCACCCCCAGCATTATCATCCTCATGTTCACCATCACCAACATGACTTCGCCGACTTCGTGCACGACCTGATCCGTATCTTCGTGACAAGACAGTGTTGCGCTTTGATTTCTTCTTCGACTTGGAAGATTTTTTCACCTAAGCCACAATAAAACACATTATTATGCTTTAAACCATGAATCGGGAATCTTGCGGACGGTAGCACTTTTTCACTTTCAATTTCGTCCCATTTGCTGTTTGTCAGTTTGTTGAAATTTGGAATTTATCCCAGTTTCTTCGACCGTTGTTTAGCTAAGTTTTGTTAATATTTAAAAAAAGGAACGAAAATGCGATAAGTTTTGTATTGAAACCGATAATATTAACCACCTTCATGAAACCGTAAACACTTCGAGTTGGAACAAAGTTACTTGTATTCACTATTTGTCGGGCCGAAGATTAAAAAACATTTATTCAGTAACCACTAAGTCTTAAACACACAGAAAAAGCGCAACATATGAAAGCTTTTTACACCCACAAAATATTTTTTCCCAAGTAAACACTTTTTTAGGAGTGCTGCGGGTCGGTTAATTTTGCTTGGTGGATCAGATGCAGCCCGCGGGCCATCCTCGGTTAAACTAAATTTTCACATGCTACACTGAAAATTTATCGCAAACATTTTCAAAGGCGGTCACTTATGATTGGCACAAAAGGGAGACAAAACTTAGCCAGGATTAAAAGGTTGCAGCAAACGTTCCTTTGGTGAAGTATTGCAGAATTAGTAAATGGACTCATGGAATATAACTCATATACATACCTGTTTGCCCACACCTCCACCCGAAGGACCAGGTCTACCAGAATCGTCATCAGAAACCGTACTCCTGTAAACAATTTTGTTTAAGAGTCGATTTAGGTCAGTGGTTCTCAAAGTATGGGTCGCGCAGGTTCAATAAATGGGTCGCGCTGCGGTGATTCCATTCTGCCCAAACGAACTATTACTGTATTAAGTAAACACAAACGAATTTTCTTAATGTAGTAGTAAAGTCACCTCATTTGACACGTTGTTCAGTAAATGAACCAATCATTACAACATACCGACAATAGCCTTTCAATTTTACTGTTACGCACATAGCGATTGTAACGTCATAGCACGGGGAATAAAAGGACAAAGTAATCTTGCGAAACTAGACGTGGAGATGTAACAGTTAGCGTTTAAGGATTATTAAGTATTCATACAAGGAAACTTTTTAGATTTGGGATTCACTTCTATCAATGATCATGGTGCTGCAAAGCCACAATGTGTGTTTTGTTATGCAGTGTTGTCAAACGAATCGACCTCGTTAAGCCTGCAGCCATTTAGACATGGGCAGACTCCTATGCGGCGACGGCGTGGCCTCGAAATTGCAGTTTGGCTTGTTAATAAGAATATTTAAATTTTTTGATGTTTGAGGCTTGGGTCGTGAGATATTCATAAAACTCAGATTTGGGTCGCGGTCAAAAAAGTTTGAGAACCACTGATTTAGGTGAAAATAACAACATACCTTGGTGGAAATGGCATTTTGGAGAAGGCAGTGGTGGAACCATGTACAACTTCCATGTTATGCGAGAGTAGTGAATATGACGTAGTGGGCCGGGACACCCCCATTCTCACGGGTGCGATTAATGCTTCAGCCATTTCACATAATTCCTCCACAGCTATTGGGGTCAGTGCCTGAAAATGTTTTTGAAATAAAACGGTTACCTCAAACGTCATGTGAAAAGTGTACAAATAATCTAAAAAACTATAGGTATAGATTTTAACACAAAACGTATGTTTTCTGTCTGCAATAAACATGTAACTATACACATACTATGAATTATATTTAAGTAACATATAACTTACTTTAAAATTGCACAAATGAAAAAAAACAATTTATAGTAACAATGACAAGAACACATACAAGAAAGGCTCTCCTGCATTTGGAAGTCGGCTGATTGTAAAACGATGATTTGGACGAGATTTTATCGGGGGTAGATTGGGCAGTGAGTACAACAAACACACGGATGACAGAACGCAGAAATCTTCTTGCAACCATAATTCCTTCATCTCTTTTGACTCCTTTGTTGAGCTGTACAGTATGAATAAGTGTTTCCAACAGTTTGTCCATGTATTCATAACTCGCACTTTTGATGAGAAGTGTGTGCGTGAACATGTCCAAGCGTGCTGTGCCTGTTGAAAATAGAAAAAAATATTGTTCATGTCCCTGTCGCAGAAAAGTCAAAATAAACGTTTGTCAAATTTTTAAGCACAGTGTTTATTGTTCTTCTGAAAAAAATGGCCTCACAAGTTGGTAAAGAGTTGAAACGTGACTTACTACGCAATTAAGTTACCCTGTCCTAGTGTCCTATATTATAATTTTGTCCTTTTTATACATATCAAGGAATATCTCGAACGTATTTTTTGCACAATATTACTTTCATAATTTTTGCAAATGTAAAAACATCGAGCTAATAAATGATTAGCTGTAGAAGGCATGTGTTTCTACCCTGTTACTCCCAACAAACTGGAGGGTCATTAGATGATTACACTAGCCAATACGGCCGATCCCTCGTCAGCAGATGCACTGATGACACCTTATAGGTCGAAATAGAATGCAAATGTAGTTTTACTAAACACAAAATTGCCAGCGATTTAGAATAAAACGTACACATTGTATTAAGCAAACGTTTCGGCGAAATTGTTATCATCAGTGAAAAATGAATTATGCACAAGCGGAATCAAGTGCGTTTATATACATAGAAGGGAAAATATAATGGGGAAATGTTTAATGAAATGTTTACGTTCTATTCTAAATTTTGTTTTTAGTAACTGTATTTGAGTTGTTTACAAAAAATAATGTTGGGCAATTTTCCACCTAAATTTTATAGTAAACTTTTAGTAAGAACGAATACTAAGCATGACAGTGGCATACAGTTTGACAAAACTTACCAGATTGTTGCTGCAATAGTTCCTCGTCTTCAGGAAGTAATGGAACACCAGATCCTGATTGATCCTTTGAATCAAGACGGAAGCTCACAGAGAGTTTGTCGCGTCTATCCGTATCACCTCCCATGATGAGAGAACGAACAGCTTTCCAATCACTTAGTAACTGCAACAAGGCTTCACGACAAAACCTAAAACACACAAGTTCAATAAATACTAAGCACGATTTAAATAAAGTTATTTGTGTTGGTACAGTATAGTGACAAGTAAAGTGTTATGGTACAAAAGGTTTTTTTTCGGCTTTACTTGGACCACAAAGTGACAAATATATATAATTTATGTATAAACATATCTCCACAAAAGGCTTTTCAATGATACGAAGGCACCAAGCAAATGGTCTCCTGTCGTTTCTTAAAAAAGAACCCAAGAACCTATTTCTGAAAAAAGCTTCGGGTAAATCAAATTTTTGCTTGTTGATCTAACCTAGGTGGGTGAAGATCATGTTCTGGCATATCTTGCTCCCCGCTCTGAGTCGGCGATTTTGCTCCACTTCTCCCCATTCTGTGTGCACGAGATGGTGGAACGTTCATCCTGGATGACCTTTGTGGTGGTCGCCATTGTCGTTGGTCGAGCAACTGACGAACTACTGTCTGAATCTGAAATTTAGAATTTAGAAACATCATTGTTGAGCAAATCTGATTTTTTCTGGATTAAAAACAACAAATAGAAATACCATATTGGGTTACGGGTTGTGTGAAAATATAGTATTTTAACAATAAAATACTCTTTCCCCATTAGGACCAACAAACCATCGTAAACGGAGAACTTGTTATTGAGGCAAAAATAAAAATAAATATTTTTGACAACACTCGTTACATTAAACAAGAAAAACCTTAAAAATGCAATAACTCATTATAGCAACAAATACTCAAATTAAATACAGAAAAAAAGATAAAACTGGTGTAAAAAGTTGATTTCATCGATTTGCGTAACACAGTAACGTAATTTTACCAGAAAATGTAGTATATGTTGACCAGAAGAGTTGTGAATTTCGTACAAGTCAGTCAGGTGCAGCAGATTACGAAGTAACGCCATTCTGTCATTGTTGTCACCAGCAACCAACGACTTACAAGCACATTTCTCCCAACAGTCACAGTAAGCTGTAGGGCTCGTGCGCTTCAATCTGAAAGCGCAAATCATAAAAAATACATTAAACGCGACATTGATAATTGCCGGTTGAGCAAAGGAAAAGTGGAAATATGCCTGGCAACAACACTATATCCATGATATTAAAAAGTACGACATAATCCGAGAATGTTGAAATAGGTAACAGTGATTGCATAGAATTTATGGAACAATAATCAATGACATAAATTGGATATTTAAAATACTATACTTCCACGGTATTTTGTACATGACCAGCGAAGAATCTATGTGACAAGAAAAGCAGTCGAATGCCTAGGTTAATTGTTTTTGTTTTTGGATTGAGAAAATACACAAGACATTGTAATGGGCATAAAGATCTCGACCTTTAACTGTTATAATAAAGAAGTATTTTACGAACTTGCAATCATGTCCTTTGTGGCAAACTCTGGCACATTCTGTGCAACAGCATAACGTCTCCGTCAATCCACATGTCAGACACTCGAAGATGTCCTAAAGAAATACAATTTAGTCTCAAAGCACATGAACAAAACATTTTATACATAAACTAATTGTCCAAAAACAGAAAAACAACGATATTTATTGAAACACAATGTAAAAAGCTTTTAAATAGCAACATGGTTTTAGCTTATAGTATTAGACATAAATTGTATTTACTGACTTGGTTAATGTGTTGGGCACCAGTCCATGTAAAAGTACAAGTATCATTACAACACAACATGTATAGTGGGTTGTCATCTGCATTTGACCCAGACGGATAAATCATTGACAATAGTTGTTTGTAATGTTCAGGTCCAATCTCATCTTTGTCTGCAACGTCTGAAGAAAACATGCAATTTTTGATTATTTTGATAGAAGAGGTAAAGAAAAGGTCAGGAACCATTGGTTAGGTTTGCTGGTTATAAAACAAGGTGTCTGGTGTTTGTTATTTTACCTTTATCCTGTTGAGCAACAGTTTCCTTTGCAACATTTATAGCAGCAGTGAAAAGAATGAGGGCAGCAGGATAAGCTCGATGTGCGACGGCAAACATGAATGGCGTGTAACCAGCTGTGTCCCTAAATACAAAATCAAGGTATTGTTAGATCTTAAACAATAGCTAAAAGTGTTTCTAAGTTCAGTAAACCAGTAAATATATTTTTATATATTCCTTTATTAAACCGACTGATTCTGTTTTACCAAGGATTTTATCGTCCATTGATTTTACTGTACTCTAGTTAAAAAGGCAAACAGTGATCGTCAGGTTAAGCCATGCTGTTGATGGTTTTGATCTATTATACTAAAGTTGTTATTTTGATATATTTTTAATACTCTGTTTAAAGCAATTTCTTTCTTTTTTATGGAATAGATTTTTCTGAATCTGTTTTTCCACTTTTCACATTTGAATTTCAATGCTTTGAATCAAACATTGAGCTGTAAATTGTAAATGTAAAACTTTATTCAAACAAATAGTCGTACTTTTGTGTAAGAAGTTTCTTTAGATGAGGTTGAATGCACTTTGAATTGCAAATGAGCTTAAGTATAGAAACTGCATCCCATCGAGTTCCACGATCCTTCCCTTCTCCTTTACCTTCAGACCATGTTGATGAGGAGCGGTTCTTTTTCTTGTCACTCGAAGGCACTGTCAAATTAATTCCCTCCTCTTCTGGCATAAAAGTGAAAAAATGTCAAAGAGGAAGAAGTAACGTTCATGCATAATACATGCAAACAAAGACATAATTTGTCGAATAATATTTTTGACATATTGTATTTTATTTAAATTTTTAAAAAGTGCTTCATGATTTCCTTATTTTGCTGCCAGTCCTTCGGTTTTCTTGTTTCTATGCTTTGTTTAATTACATGTTATTTACCAAACGTACCTTGCTGCCCATCATTTTTCCATGTGGGCAATTCTGGTGGCCATGTAAGTATGGGACTTCCAGGTGGGTGAACTTCTGAAATCTGGATTCCCTTTACAAAAAGTATTTAACTTATTGTCAACTGTCAAACCAAACTTGGGTCATGTGACAAAACCTTACCCAAGGTCCACTTGCAAACTGGGTTGGTGGAACGGGTGGAGAGGACCCTGGAACTGGTATTGGAGCCCTTGATGGACTGTAACAAAAAATATAAATTCAGAGATCAATACACACATGTTTTTACTGAAGAGAGAAGGATTTGTAAACTACTGGATATAGCACCAGCTGATAACACATCTGCTACCAGATTCACAACATGAAATTTGAACACAAAAAGACCTACAACAACAAAATCTGTTAACGGAACAAAAAACCTAAAATATCCCCTATTTTATCTAATGATGATGACAAGTAATGTTGGAATAATGCCCCACAGAAAAGCTTTGAAAAATACCTTTCATCTGGGGGTCCACCACTAGCTGGTCCACGTGTAACAGCAGATATTGCATTTGCAATTGCATTAACAGCATCAGCATGATCACTATCCGACATGAACAAACCACCAGCTGGTGAAGTTGACATTAGTGGTTTTGGTTCACCTGTTGAAAGAAAAACACTTTAACTAAACAGACAGTACAACATTTCAAACAAAACCAGTAACCCTGTGGGGACCTGAAACTGTTAGTCAACTATTTTCAAGCATCCTTGTGAAAATAATTTTTAATGGGGGAGTGTAGCTGAAACAATTCATAAGAGTGAAATTTAAAATCTGATTGTAACAACATCATTTTGAAAAAGTACCAGGGTTGGGCCTTGCAGGTGATTCTGGAACTGTTTTTGGTGCCGGACTTTTCTTTGAGTCCTTTTCCTTTTCATCTTCCTTTTGTTCTTTGTTGGATGACGGGATGCTCATCTCAATGCACATGTGAAGAAGGTTTCGCTGCCCATCACACCTTTCATCAAGTAAACTCTGCAAATATGGTTATATTATGAAAATACAACTGATGCAGAATATATAACAGCAACAGATTTGCCTTGACAGGTAGGGTTTGAATATACTTGGTATATTTTGTAACAACACTGTTGTTATTCAAAAATGTTGATCTTTTCTTTGCAATTGCTTTTTTCACCAACCTTGTAAAAGACATTGAGCCATGTTGTTGATGGGTTGGTTTCTATACTCTTAATAAGAGCTTCAAATGCAGGAAAGTCTCGTCGGAGGACAAGTGGCATCAAGACTTGATTTTGAAAAGCCAGAACGGTAACTGTGTACCTGAAAACAACAAACATAAAAATAGTGGTCATCTAAATCATCTGCATGAGTGGACATGTAGAAGAAAATTTTAGGAAATGAATGTTTTAAAAAAACAGTACGAAAAACAACAACAAATCATACCTTGTGTCAGCATCAACTGAATGTATGCCCATTCCAGAAGCCAAAAGTGGGGGAATATCTGCCCAAATGGGGTCTCGGATTCCATCATTTTCATCAGCTAGAAGTGGGTACAACATTGCATTGTAATCTTGAAGAAGAGTCGGACATTCCTGAGAGAAAAAAAATCGTTAAAAAACAATAGTCATACACTAGGTGTTTAAACAAAGTGTGTTTGTGCTTTACAAATCATGTCTAGTACTCAAGGCTGAATGATGTATGTTAACCATGTGTTTAACATGAAACATTGATTCAATTGTAGTTATAGCCAGAAATGAATGAAACTTTATCTATGAGAAGAGATATGAATAATCTGTTCTAAAAAAAATATGTAGTTATTTTGTAACATAGTGATATATAGCACAGCTTTTTTTCACTTTGCTAAACAGTATTTCTTTTTTTTCAACACAGTTTGAATGTAGTTTATGGCATGCAATAACACACAATTTGGAAATCTTAGATGCCCTCAAAGAATTTGTGACCCCTTTTTTAAACTATGATAATGGTCAATGGGGTGTGCCAAACACAACCAGAACTAATCAATGGAACTTGGTAAGATTGAAAAAGTCAAACTTAAAACAGTGAAATTATGAAAGTTTAATGTAAACTTTACTGTAAACTAACAAACAATTTTGTTTAGATCTAACAGGCCCAATACAAGCTGTAGCCAATGTTTTTTTTTACCTGGCTGCAATTGAGAAGTTTGCATTTCGACATGCTGTTTGTTGCTACAGAGGTTGATGCCTCTTTGCTAAGATCGACACCTGTAGAAAAAACACTTTTAAACAACCTGATCATGAAAACTACAGGAGAGATAGAAATATTAGTAATTTACTGTGGTCATCTTTTTATTAGTTAATTTTATAATCAAACGATAGGTGTTTTTAATGGCAGACTAAATATAGCCAAATATCCACCAGTGAAATGGCTGTTCAGCAATATGTTTGCTACCAGACAATGTCCTGGCAACGCTTAATAGCTTTTTTATATTTTTCACAACATTTGAGATTGTAAAGCAAATGACAAGTTCTAACACAAGCGCCTAGCAACCAAAGCTTTTAATTTATCCCAGCTTTGAAATAGGATAAAATAGGGTAAAGTAGGTAAACTTAACCCATAGTCTTAAATCCATTAAAACCAATCCAAATAGTCAATTACAGTTTATAAAGAACAACGTTTTACTTTTTGGTTACAACGTTTTATTTTAGCACATTTTTTTCGCTCTTTTTAGTCATGAAACCATACTCTAAATGTGTTGAATACGACACTTACACATTGCCATTGCAGTTGCAGCTGCAGCAACTGGCTTTTTCTGTCTTTTCTCTTCTATTTCTTTTCGTATCTTGTGTATCTTTTCAGCTAAAAGGTGGAAGTATTCCTCCTGCCAAATGCATAGTATTAGTTTTTGTTAACAGTGGAAGCATATTTGCGGCTTTCTAATTTTTCCAATTTATTCAATATGTCTTACCAAAACATTTTTAAGGACATTGGCAGGCTTAGCTTACAACATGTTGGAATTTAAAAAAACTTTTGGTTACTGCTCAAATATAGAATGTACCTTTGAGTTTGCCCCAGCATAACACGATTTTTCAACTCTGTGAGCAAAACCGAGAAGTTTTATCAGCCTGTTGTCATTTATAGGCATCATATCTGAAGTAGGAAAGAATCTGTGCACTCTGAAATACATTAACACTTGTCAAGTTGTGAAGAATTTGTTGCTGTCGAAACAGAGTCATTAAAACTTACAGTTTTTGGATGAGATATGTTCGAAGTTCCCCTTTTACATGACTATGCCATTTATGAACAACTTTGCCCTGGTTTATTGGAGCATCAACACTGCTATAAAAATGTGAAAAGAGTTTTATAATTTGTATTACTGCATATAATGAATGTGTAAAAATACACTGTACTTACCCTGAGGCAGAGGTATTAGCAGAACTTTGCATGTCCAAAAGACCACTGTCAACCAAACCTTGAGTAGCAAACATTGTTTTTTTGCCTGAAACTGTTTTTTAAATAAACTAATTTTACAAAAAATAACTAGTGCAAATTATTTACTGGTTAATTTATGATTCTCATGATTGTCACTCTTATTTTACCATTTTTGTCTTCGTAGAACTACATGGTCAGCAAAAATTTAAACCAAATTGACAAAAGATATATAATTATTAAAAACTGAAAAACAAGGAAAGCCCTACAATAAACATAGTTTTTCCAGCAACCTGGAACCCAGTAAAAAAATGGGCAAAATTCAAATATAACACACTTTTTCATTATCAGCTAAAGTAACATTCCAGCCTTGAGAAATCACCCTAACCAGAACAAAGCACAAAACTAATTAACCTGACTGGACCGGAATAGGTGACCAAGAGCTGTTCAGACCCAACACCTCCTGCACTTGATCACGATTAAGGACTACAGAAGCTTTCTGGATCTGAGTAGGCAAAGTGTCAGCTGTAAAGTCAGGTATTGGTGTGCTTGTCTTGTTTTGGTTGGTCGTGTTCATCTGGCCATTCTGATCATTAGGATCTAAATAATTTTTGAGCAAAAGTATTAGCCAAAAATGCGCTGTTTAAACTAAAAAGTGTTTAAACAAGAGACATAAAAACTTGGGGTAAGAAATAATATCCACTTAATCAGTGCCAAATCTAAATTATTTTCAGACACTTTTTTGCTAGTAACCCTGAATAAAATTTGAACAAATTTTCACTTGTAATGAAAAAAAAAACATATTGAACTTCCGCCATTAAAAAACAAAATTAGAAACCTGTATTCTTTAACATGTGAATAGGTTTGCTGACACAATATACATTTGTTAGGCCAAAACAGTATATAAAACAACAGAACGCTTACTAATTTATTCTCTGCACAAACCACAAAGTCCCTTGATTGGTTTATGACAGGGGTGGGCAAACTACTGCCCGCGGGCCGCATGCGGCCCGGCAAAGGAGTTCATGCGGCCTGCCAAATGTTGGGAAATTTTAAAGAGAAAGTTACCGAGCAACGCTGGATAGTATTATAACCACAGGCATAGTTTTAAAAAATACCGGGGGTGCTTACGTGCTTTAGCCTGTTGTTTCTGCCACGTTATTTTGCAAATCGTCACTTGACACAATTACTTCGTTCGATAAAAGTAAAAGCTATTTACGTTTTCAAATACAGCCCACTTTGTACTGTTGACGCCAAAATTTTGGTCACTTTGGATCAAGTTTAGGTCGTTGCAGTACATTGCAAACAGACATTAAACATGGCTTTAAAATCGTTATCACAGACCACACCACACTTAAGTTGGATAATAAAAGTGGCTCGCTTTGTTTAATGTTGGCGCAAGGAATTTATAAACAAAAAAACGTGGTGTTGCCTATGCTGCAACAAATGCTTGTTTAATTTGAAACAATTACAATTGTAGATATTCCACCAACGTTTGTGCAAACAAAGTGACAACAAACGTATTTGCACATAGCTGAAAATATACTATGTTAATATTTTGGGCTAAATCAGGGGTACACAACTTACGGCCGTACGGTCACATGCGGCCGCGGAGACTAGTTTGTGCGGCCGTGACCATGCATGTTAAAATACATGTACTGGCTGCCGTGACGTAACTAAAACTATTTTGCCAAATATTTTGATTTTTAAACTGCTAAAACACATTTCGTGAGACTGAAAAAAAGATTACCAGCCTATGAACCATATGCGCAAGGCTTTTTATCCACTTATTGTGTACAAACAATGCGAAAGAACAGGCACCGCAATCGTCACAATACAGATTATGACGTCATAAACAGTTAGCTTCGTTTAGCTAAACTTATGCGTCAAGTATGAAATACATGATATAAACCTTATTCTTTACACCAGTTATTTAAAAAAAAACAAGCAAGTAATAGGGGGCCTTTGGTGAAATACTATGCGGCCCCATGAAATTAAGAACTTTTGAATGCGGCCCTTGCTCTGAAAAGTTTGCCCACCCCTGGTTTATGAGCATCTTATTGTCATTTTTTTTATTTCTTAAACTAATATTTAATGTACTATTTCTAACTTTCTATTAAACCTCCACGAAAACACTTTTGACTCAATTATTGCAAATATTTAATACAGTGTACTCACCTACAAATGACTCTACTTTAGTTGGTAACACTTTCTGTGCCAAGACCCTTCCCATTGAAATGCTGAGCTGCAAGTAACTCAGCTTTTCCCCAGGTTTATTTCCCACAGCAGCTATTCCATTTGTTGTTGCATTAATACAGTGCAGATGAAGACGGGGATCGCACTGTGGAAACACAAACAAACAAATAAATAAAACTTACTATTGTATACAGAGCAAAACCAAATGCTTGCGAATTATTTTATATTTCCAGTGTTATGCCTGGAGTCATATAATATCCCTAAATCAGCATATAAATTAACACAAAAAACCTATAAAGTCTGTTTTCAACACCAGTGGGTTTTGTAACTAAAACTAGAAGGGTGGCTTAGCACATATTGCCCTTGCATATACACTATAACCTATTTTAAAACATTGATATATTTCCTATGCTTATTTTATATTGGGTCCCATACCATCCACTATCTTTTATAACCTTAGTTGTTTCTGCAAGCAGAAGCTCATGGGTCCCCACACATGCAAAGTTGTAGATAATGCATTTCAAGAGATAACCATGTGAAAGTTTGGTGTTGTAAGGTAAACGCAGTGATCGGCACTGGGCTTAAATAATAATACTATGTAAAAACATAACATTTGAGTATGTTTAATAAACTTTGCAAAATTTCATATAATTAGAATGTTTTTTAAAAGTTCATTTATTTTAGGGGGCTAGTTGAGTAAATGTTGGGGCTAAAGGTAAAACACATCAACTGAAACCTACAAATAGCATAGTCCACATACTACCCCAAATTTTATCCAATCCCGACACTGTTTAAAAAACTGACCCATTGTAGGGGACTAGTGGGGTAACTAATGGGGTCAGACACTCAAACTAAAAAAATATGAAATCTCAATGACTCAATCAATAGTAATGCAAAATTTCAGCCCAATCCGCCAATGTTTAAAATTTCGACCACTAGAGGTGTTTTGAGCGACAACCGTTAATGTTTCAGATGTCATAGGGCTGTTAACAACCCCCTAACTAATGTTCACCAAGCAATCCACAAAGTCATAAAAGAGTAACATACAACTGCTCGCCCTTGTAACACTATTGAGCAACAGAAATCTTTCGTTTGTGGTGCCCAGTAACATACAAATACGTTTTACACTTTAGGGGCTTGTGGGGTAAATGATGGGGCTACATGGTTGAACACACCAATCGACATCTATAAATGGCATACTCTACAAGCTATCCAAATTTCAGCCAATTCTGACACTGTTTAAAAACTCACCCATTTTAGGGGGCTAGCGGGGTAAATACTGGGGTTATCAACAAAAACGAAGTGGGAAGCACATCTACATAACTACATCTACCATCTGTGTAAATTTCAGCCAAATCCATCAAACATTTGATGGAAAAACGAGTCGGACAAACTTTGGGGAAAAAATACCCATTTTAGGGGGCTAGCGGGGTAAATACTGGGGTTATCAACAAAAACAAAGTGGGATGCACATCTACATAACTACATCTACCATCTGTATAAATTTCATACAAATCCATCAAGGATTTGATGGAAAAACGAGTCGGACAAACTATGGGGAGAAGAAAAAAGAAGAAAAAACAAAGAAAAAAAAAGAAAAAAAAACAAAACAATTTGAGTAAAATCAATACGTGTCCCCTTCAGGGAAGGGGACCCATAATGAACATAAACATACACATACAGCGAGTCTTCTTGGTGTTTTTTGGACACAATCAACCACCCGAGGAAGAGATGATTTGACAACTACAATGTCATCCTTGTGCAAGAGTCTACACGAGCTCAAGCTTGATGATGCCTCAGCACTTTCTTGTGATTTCTCATCTGAGGACGAAAACTGGACAGCCACAATGTTTCCATCAATCTACACAAAACAAAACAGATATATCCACATAGTTCCAAGTCTGCACTTCGCTAAAACCAGAATCACTTGGAATCATTACAATTACACTTAACTTAGGCAGCATAAAAACATGTTACGAAGCTAAAAAGTAAAGAATAATGATTTATCTTCACAAACACATACCAGCACTTAAGCCACAGAGCTACATTTTTAGTTTTGCTATTGAAATGATACTTTGTGGTGAAATTTAAATGTTAAAAATCAAAATACAAACCTTTGTAACTTTTCCAATTGGAATTGTCCGAATATCCTCAATAAAAACAACCTTTTGCAAATCCCATTCCTCCTCATGAGGAGCTTCATCAGCTTCTTCTACATCCTCATCTTGTGATCTCTTCCTTTTATGGGACTTAGATGTGTCAGAGAGCGATGTAGTAGCACTATAGCACACAAGATTGAAGGCGCTAATTCTTAAACATGCAGTTTTAAAGAGGTTAATTAACAGTGTTTTAGATAGGTAATTGAAATGGGTAGCTCATTTTCTTGGTGGCACACCATTTTCGGCAGATCTCACCAGTGTAAAACACAATATACTTAAAAATACCTCATCATAATCACAAAAGAGCAATGCACAAAAGCACAAACCTGTTATCTTGTCCATGTTCAACAGTTGAATTGTCTGCAAAATACACAATAATGTTTGCTAATGGCTAATAACATAAAATATACAAACAATTTTAATACAACTGAGTTGCTCCAACTGGTTAAATGTTCAACCAGTTTTATTCCTATTCATACAAAATTTAATTCAAAATCTAGTCCAAAAAAAAACATCGTGGTATTCCTAACCAACCTGGAGCTTGATGTGTTTCCGGTTTAGCTGTTTTGTCGTTTATTATCTGAAACTTTGCCTTTTTCTCTAAGTCCCAAACAGATTCCAGTAGCATTCCCATTTTTGGAGTACCAGTCGAAATATTCACAGCAACAGCACCAGCATGGTATATAGGAAAATGCCTCAAACACACATGAGTTCCAACTGCAAGCTGCACACAAAACATAACTGATCATCTCTGAAAACAATCAATGGTAAAAAATGAACATGAAAATTTTTTTACATCAGGTTTGCTGCTTGGGGCATTTTCTTTTGAGAGATTCTGTAGCAGACTGTTTTGGGACTTTTCCAGAATTTTCTTTCGTTGATTAAAAGGCAGAACACCCCACCAATAAACACGACCTGCAAACAAAGTGTTAGCAGAAGTTCCAAATAACAATCAATACAAATATATTTGGTAAAAGGGCTGGCAAAATTTCAACAGGTCCACAACTTAGTCAGTGCTTCCTAAAATTAAAGCAGTGTTTTATGCCAGAACGGAACGTTATACCGGAACGAAATAAATAATTTTAGGCTCAAATACCGGAACGAAATACCGAAATAAAAAAATTCAAAAAAACGGAACGGAACGAAATATCGTTATATTTTATTCCGGTATTTCGTTCTGAACATTTGACATGAAACAATTGCTGAAAATTTCGCGCCGTTAAAAATACAGTTATAAATTTATTTCGGTCAGACCGGAACGAAATAAAAATATCGGTCCAGAACGAAATAATGAAAATAAATAATTTGCTCAGAACGAATAATGTTATTTCGTTTTGTTCCGTTCCGGTATGAAACACTGGATTAAAGCATATATACCTTGTTGTGTTAGCACAGCTGAGTACAAAGGACAAACATGAAGAGATTTGACCACTTCCATTTCAATTACATCCATCGCAGAGCAAGGCTGGTCAAGCGACATCGTGTGGCATGAAACACTTTCATCCATCCAAGTTGCCATGGCACCACCCTCTGTCACAATTGAGGCTCGCAGTGAACAAGTAGCCAACATGGAAATCTGTAGAAAAATTTTTTTTTATAAATTTTAACTTCTTTGTTTATAAATTCTAGTTTACAGCACAAAAGAAAGTGCAAATTTTGATGGTGTTATTTTCAAGGTTGGGTCCGAATATTAGTTAACTTGGCTGATATACAATTAAAAAAAAACGGTGTAAACATAAAAGAATGCAGTTTGCTAAGAAATGTTAACAGTGCACAAACAGAAATCAAGGTTCTGAATATGATATACCTTATGGTTTTCCAAATTCAGAAACTTTGAGCGAGGATGAAATGTTCCATCATTAAATGGTTTCTTTGATTTCCACTTCCACTGGCGGAGAACACAACTGTTGTCAACTGCAACCAGTTCACTATGCATTCCACCAATGAGCTAAATTAAACAATAAAGTTTATTTTTACAGTTGTACAGTTATATATTAGCTTAAATTCCTTTCTGAAAAATGGCATTTGCAACATGTAACTCATAGATTTCATTTAATTCCTAGATTATTTCACTGTTTCAGAAAAACAAAAAAGAAATAAACTTACCTTAAACAAAATTGCTTCTCCATTGTCATTTACCCACCACTCAATATCCTCAGACAAAGATATTCCACTGCTTCCTGGTGGCGGCACTGTACAATTTTAATGTGTCATAAACTCCAAACTGTTGTGGAAAACAATTTTTCAAAATACCTGTAGGCAATTTTGGTTGGCGTTTTGAATCAATTTTTCGAAACAAATCTATCCAGTGGGGGCTGTTCATTCTTGTTAGATTATCATCATCTGGGTCATTTTGCCTATCACTGTTGCCACTACCACCACCTCCAAGTCCTCTGGATGATGGAGGAGGCCTGCTGCAATGTTTACAAAAACACAATTAAGTACAAGTGCATAGGCACCAAACACAGATATGCCAAATTCCCATGCATACCTAGACAAAAACCCAGGGTAGGCGGAGAATTGGACAACGTTATTCATTTGTTCAGCCATATGTAATGTTTACAAAAACACAATACAAGTTTAACATTGGTCTCAAAAGTTAACAACTATATATGTTATTAAATCAAAATAGACTTTTTCACTTGACATAAATTGCACTTTTACATTTTTAATTTATGCTATAATAATAGAATACACACCCAGAAAATGAATAACCCAGTAGATCCTCAGGCAGCATGGCGTCTGCATCAATAACAACACGTGGATGATCACCTGGATGCATTCCACCATCCAATAATGACATAAGCTCCTCTCCAGGAATATAGTCTCCAGCTAAAAAACAGCGACACATATACATTTGCTGTATGCAATCAAAAAAATAACACAGTGTGGTGGAAGGTACCCAATTTAAAAACAAATAATTAATCAAATGAAATTTAAGTTTCTGCGAGTTAAACTACAAACCTACCATCATCTAAATCATCATTTTCTTCATCATCACGGCTTAGTAAATTGTTAACAGCCAAATTTACATCCAGATTGGTGCGCTGCAGTTCTCTGACAATTAGATTGCGAGATTTCCCTTGCAAGACACCCTGTTAACAAGTAGGTTAGAAGTAATGTAAAGTTTTACCTTCATTCAAAAACTGAACTAACTTTTGAAACACAACCGAAACAGATAAATGCCAAACCAATGCATACCTGCACTTGATTTATTAAATCCTCAGGAACATGTGAAGCAGGCAAAACAACCCTTTGACCTGATAGCAGTGGAAGATTTCTTCCTCTAACCTGTCCAGATCTTATAAGTCGAATATTTGACCCAGCAATTCCAGCTGCAGAGTTTAGTGACATGCGAGCTGTTTTGCGAGTAGATGAGGACGCAGTGGTTGAAGATGATCCAGTAGAGGTTGATGCAGTTGAGCGAATCACACCTATTCTGTTGCCCCATCTGGTCCAGGAAACATCACTGCTCATATTAAGTAGGTTTGCATTGTCAAGATTCCATGGAGAGTCATCTGTCCGCATAGATTTGGAGCTTCTTGAACCTTAAGTATACAAACGATCTTGAAATTTAGTGTGTAAGATTAAGATTTAAACATTGAGAAGACAGCGCTTTCTAAAAAGTTATAAAACAAAAGCTCTTTTGATTTAACAAATTTTACAACATGAAAACTTCCTAAAATAACCTACAATATACCAAAAAGCATCTATTAAATGTAAGTCACATAATCAGGGTTGCCATACCGTCCTTATTTCTAAGATTTGTCCTTATTTTGAAGGGCACCATCTTAGAAAAACGTATTTTCCTTATTTCTAAGAAATGTCCTTCTTTTTGACTTACGTCCTTATTTTGTCTTATTTTCAACAATTACAAGTCAAATCCTTGCTAAAAGCAGAAGTAAACCTAGACCTACGCTGTCGTAAAACGCACAAAGTATTTTCTACAAACAAGGAGTTGCTTGAACAAAGTGTTTCTGGCAAAATATATGGCATGTGATATGTCATGGATCGTATAAATTCAAAGATTTATTCTGAAACGTTAGTTTTGTTTCGTATGAAAACTTAATTTTTCGGTTGTCCTTATTTCAGGCTCCATGTCGATGGCAACCCTGCACATAATACATAAAAGTAGTTCAAACTGTAGTGATAAAATAGATTTTTAGTCAAAGATTGCCAACCTATTTGAACATTTTACATACATCAAACACTTACTTCTGTTTTGGTGGCTTTTGTCTTTTGCCTGCTCTTCATTTTGTTTCTGTGAATGTGGTGACAAAATACTGGCTGTGTATCCCAATCTGCATACTCTTCCATCATCAAGTAAAAATACAATGTGATCTGGCCCTACCACACAATCTTTGATAGAATATTGTTGCAGCAACTGCACAGCAGGAGAGGTATCATTCACATTGCACGAGAATATATTTTCAGAAAGTTGAAGAAGTCTGTTGAAATAAAAAACGTCATGGTAAATAAAAAATTAAATTGTTTTTCCATATGTATTTTAAACTACTTAACACTTTCAGCGCGGCCAGCAATCACCCAAACATGCGCTCAATGCGGGCTTTTGTTAATTGTTTCAATTATTGCGCACAATTGCTTTGTCTTGTTTGCTGCAAGGCCTTAACAGCAGCAATAACGAATTACAATGAAAGTAATGTTACAACTTATGGACAATAAAATCTTATGCACAATAATTTACTGCTAAAACTTATGCACAATTATAACTTTAAACTTTTGCCAACAATTACACAGTATAACTACCTCAAGCATTTGTTAGAAAAGCCAGCATTGTTACATTGTTATAAAACAAGACTCCATTCACATAGTCAAGTTTAACGTGCGCCAAGCGTCGCCCTAGACACGCGCCGATCACACATTTATGGCATGGGGCTGTTTGGTATCGACATACATTAACGGTCAGCCGCATTTTTGAGCAAAACATTTTGATGTTAATTAACGTCAAGCTCCACTCTGCGCAAAACGTCTTTTGACGTAGATTTACGTCAACCGCACTGAAAGTGTTAACGATACAGCTAATCTTTGAAAATGCAGAAATGAACTGTTGGGCAGCAAAGACATTCATTTGTCAAGTACATTTTCGCTCTGGTAAACCCCGTTAGAACTAGAAAAGTGGCTTTCTGATGTACTTCCATTTTATATATTCTATACGATATTTACCAATTTACTATACTATACACAATTTTATCTACATATATGATTGTTTTTGCAAGCAAAAACGAATGGGTCCCCACACACGTGTTTATGCGGATTTACAGTAAACCCATGTTGCGGTTATTTTTAGATTTTTAAGGACAATTTTTTTACAAAGCATTAACTTAACTTTAAAAGTTTTTGTCCGTATTCTTTTTGCATCATTATTGTCATATAATTACAAAAAATCAGTAAAAAAAGAACGGGGAAAATACTTTCAATTTCATCTCTTGCTTTGATCTTGATATTGTGGTTCAAGTTCAGTTTTTAAACACAAATTTTCCTAGGAAGCCTTAACTGTTATATTAGACACTATATATAAAAAGTCGTTTGCTACAAAGGTATACATAACAACTTGTTTTTTCACTTAAGTTTGTTTCGCAAAAACGCCTGTTTAATGACCTTTTGACAATGTTTTTAACAGCATGCAGTCCTTAGTGTTCAACAATATTGTTTAGCCTAATTTATACACAACTTAAGTACTGATTCTTGAATTGATTTGTCAAAAATAAAGAAGATACCCGTTGTTATGCGACGGCTAAGCTGACAACGAGAATTTAAAGACCATTTATCGTGGCGTTCGAAAAAGTTAAGTTTATTTTTTCATATTTATCTTGATCAACGACGTTTTGCCTGACATAAACGAAACCGAAGTACGTTTATCGAGTTTAAATTACGTCTTAGGTGTAAAACCTTCACCAAAACTTAAAATACGTGTGATAAGTCAATAAAACGACACAGCATTCCTGCACAAAAAAACACAGATGATTTCTAATCACCCAAACGACTGTCTCGTAAAACACGTCTGTCTGGACATCAAGCTGAGCACTCCCGCTCTGCCGCCTTAATCGTGAACCAGTGAATTCCTCCCTTGGGACTTATATCTGACTGAGAGCGTACACATATTATGGGATGTAATGGTAACTGGCGAAATTTTAAATACTAAACGAATACCCTTCTTAAACAATTGTTAAATTTTTTAAATGTTTCTGCACCATAGGGCTTGTATTTCTGGCCTAAAACTAAAACCGATTATTTCGGGGTGTAAAGGGTGAAAAATGGGTGAATCCGAAAAAATAATTCAAAATTCTTTAAAAAAATCTTACATTGCACCAAACAACAAAGCATAAAACTCCAAGATGCTGTACTTTAGTCAGTACAGCCGTTTTAAAAATTTTACGTTTTGGGGGCCAGCATTAAACAGAAAAAATAAGAAAAAGAAAAAAAATACGGACAAAAACAATATGTGTCCCCTTCAGAGAAGGAGACCCATAATAAACATTTAGCCACTCAGTTATCATGTGTTGATAAAAGGTGACATTTCAAATTGGTTTTGAAACTTTGCAGTAAGCACTGATTTAAAACTAAAAATGCACATACTTTTCCTGAAACTTTTCTTCTTCATCAAGAAAATCCTTGTTGCCCTTGGATATTGGTTGAACTACAAACTGTAGGTTAGACACAAAGCTCTTCATCTTTGGTCCAATCAATACATACACCAATCACCAAACTGGTCAACAACCAAGTCAGACTTTTTAGCCTTGAAAGCTTTATACCACACTAGGCACTCAAGGGGGTTTCTTTTCCTAAATGGTTTAAAAATAGATTGTTGGTTAAAACTTTTGTAGTTATTGTCACATAAAATTGCCTACCAAAAATTACAAAATTTACACATAACTGATATGCTGGGATGAGGAAACTTTAGGTTTAGGCTTTGAGACAAAAAATTGACTTGGTGAATAAAACAAATCAGGTATTAACAATTATTGCTTCTTCAGCCCATTTTTATTGTAAAATACCCAACGTAATTTAAGCATATTGAACTATACCATTAAGCACTTCGTCATAAAAGCGCAGTTTGTAGCACACCTTTTGGGTGGGTTCTCAAACATACAGCCTATTGGCCAGGCCACCAAGAGTCCAAGACCCATTTGGACCCGTGGCTTCAACCTATTCTTTTATTCTATAGAATAAATTTTCTTCTATAAATAATGTATACATACATACATCAACTCTAAAAAACTGTTTTGTGAAAATACGCTAAATTTACCGTCTAAATCTATCATAACAATGAAAAGGGGTAAATGAGAAAAAGCCAGTTCAACTTATGCAAAAAGCACTAAACAGACATAGAAATAGTAACTTGCTGTTCCCCTATCCGAGCAGATAGCCATTCTAGTGACAACGACATGAGGTGCCATATAATAACTTGTCATTATGAGTTATAACGATAAAGGAAAAATACTTTCCAGTTTTTCTAGTGCTGGTGTGATGCATACAAGTCGTATTTCTTGTTTCTATAATCTAACACTCCAGTAGGTTTTTAGCCCAATGACATATACGGTACTGCCTTGCTGTTTGCTGCTCTACCTAAAGTTTACATTGACTGGAAACAAAGCCACTCAAGCTTAAATTGCTTCTGGGGCCATAAATTGTTTGAAAGATTTTATAATATCTGTCCCAGTCGAAACAGAAAATGGAATGTTGATCACGTTTGCGGGGCGCGGGGTAAAATGAAATTTCACGCTTCAGGGCGCTCAGGGGAAAAAAAACTGACGTCATATACATTTTCAGGCATGACGACTTTGAAGTCACAAGCGACAGCACAACAAGGCAAATTTTAATCTGTGTTTAGTTTGAGGTTTACAAACTAAAAATAAGTTGCTCCATTTGTTTAATAGACTCTTTTTCCTATTTGTCTTTAGTTTATTTATCTTTTAACGAAACGTTACGTAACCATAACCATATCGATAGACAAGTTGAGCTAAAAATCCACAGCCAAGAAATTGTCACAAGTCGATTGTTTCAACCTGCAGTTCATGTACTCCCAGGAGATGCAAATACTTGGCTGTTTTGTTTTAAATTTCTACCTCTCTTCGCCAAGCAAATGATTGTCCCCGCTTTGACTTTTTACTTACCTCGGTTTTACTTACCTCTTCTGCTTAGTTGGCCTTTCAAATGCAGTTTGTGTAACAGATATTTGGAATGTAAATTACAGATGTGTGGGATGAAAATTTAGAGCAAATTACCAGAGTGGCGTACAGCATATGTTTCATAGCATAACTTCTCACTTTTCACTGGTATTAATCATAAGTTGTAAATCGTAAAGTGTTCTTGTTGGGATAGTAATTTTGTTTTTTTGTCACTATACATGACTACCAAAAAGTCACTCTCAGATAAACATCAGCTGGGGAAAATATTGTGTTGCGCATTTTCCAGTTTTATAACCGTGCTTATGGGCAGCAAAGAATGTTATGTGAAGCGGTGCAGCTGCTGAAAGTAGGTGCAAAAGTAAGACAATTACAGAAAAAAGACAAGTTCTGCACCATATCGTAAACATTTAGCATCAAACACCGTACGTGGCAGTAGCACATCGAAAGAAATATTTCAAATAGTGGTCAAAACACATTTTGAATATTATTAAACCCTAGAGCGCCGGTTAAACATCTCGCAATCAAATGCCATCTTATGTTGTGTACTGTAAAAGGGGAATAATACCCACATCGCATAGTCTAAATATAAACATTAAAGGAAGTCGTGGTTTTCAATAGCGTTCGAGTGATAGCCTGTTAATACCTCAATGTTTGTTTTGAAACACAGCAGTTTTTAAAAAGAGCCTAATAGTCACATTTATATTATATTAACAATACATGCGTTTGTGATGCAATTGCCTCTGTGCGTTCATTTTTCGTTTATTGCGAGTATCATTGTTTGAAACCGGGTTGTTTATGACGAAACAGACTATGACTAAACTGGTAATGCACAAGAACGCACTACAGTGTGAAAGGGCAGATTAGGTGCAGCTAGGTCATCGCACGCTTTTGTGGGCCCTGGTTGCCACATCTCAGTTGGTGGCCCCAGCATGACTTTTTTAAGCCTCGTTACCAGCAGCTGTAGTGGCATATAAAGACGGTCTTTTCGCCATGTTTCCAACAGAGAAGTGTACCCGGTGTCTCTTTTTAGAAATTGGCACGAAATGGACCATTCCTTTTGTGCCACATTCTCAAATCGTTAGCCAGTCTAGATGTCCCATATGAGTCAGAAAAGCAGGCCATTTGATCAGAATTAGTGTTGAAAAGTGCGTTTTTTTTTCATTTTGACAAGTCGTGTTGCCGATACACGTTGTTTCATGATTCTAGTTAACGTGCAGATTTGCTGTACTGCGTTGTATGGCATCGTTCCAGTGGTCGTTATGTGTCAAAAATGAGGCGGTGGGACGTAGCCTACATAAGACAAGTTATATTTTCTTACATTTACCCTAACTAATGAGCTGGTAGATTTTTATCTGTTGTCGAAGAAGAGCTGGGAAAGCTATTGCATAAAAAACGACGTTGTTTGCTCGCCAGATTGATTGCCTTCAACATCCGGCAGGCAGCAGTGAACCACCAGCTACTTTACAGCATGCAGGAACTGTTTTTGAAAAGCAAACTTTGCTCCAAGTCATGTCTTAAAACAGCCCACTGTATACGTTGGGTAGCAAAAAATCAATCTACATGCAATGCGTTGCTGTCAGTATTCTTGCAATTAGGTGTAGTACAGGATGGATTGTGTTAGCTATAACTGTATTTCCCGTCGGTGCACAGCTGACGGTGGTTGATTTGTCGGTATATTTCTCTTACATCAGACAGCTGGGGTATATTGATTGGTGTTGCCCTGTTGAGATTGCCAGCGTACGACGTTTGTGTGTTTCTGTGGTAAAACAAGTCTCCTCCTTTATTTAGGCGTATTTCGGTAGTCAATAAGGTTTTGGTGCTCTAAAATACAATTGGCGTTTTGCCCTTGGAGGGCAAGATGGTACGACTGGCGAGGCCGAATTTCGAGAGGAAGTATCCCTCTAAGGGTGGCTCCTTGAGGGCCCTTCGATGGTTTTGGAGTAATTTTTGGTCGACTGGAAGTAACAAGCATCGAGAGCAAACTGCGGCACCGAAGCGAAGTCGAAATTGGCGATTTCGGCGGTCGCCGGTTCTTTGTAGAAAGGACACGGCAGAAAATGTTAGCGACGGGGAAGACGCTAAAAGCTTGGATAAACTAAACGCAACGCATCAATCTGAAGGTGCAGTGAAAAACGGCAAAGAATTCTGCCAAACTTTACACCCAGAGTTCCTCGACCGAACGTTTTGCAAGCAGACAAATGAAATTCGGGTATGTACGTGTCTGCTTCCCGCATAGAAAACCTGCGCTGTAAGACAAAGTGTCTAATCGCAAGAAAACATGACCTCATTGCATCCTGTTTGTAAGGAAGCACAGATTAACCTCTAGTTGGTTGGTTTACTGTTTAGCATTACAAGAACCTAAACAAATAAGAGGTCTAAATTTGTTGCATTAGTTTCATAAACATACACGCCTAAGTTTTCACGTTTTTGCAGACAACCAAATACACAATTCTGTCATTCGTGCCGAAAAACCTATTCGAGCAGTTTCACAGATGGGCCAACTTCTACTTCCTGCTGCTCATCGTTCTTAATTGGCTTCCCATTATCAACGCTTTTGCCAAAGAGGTTTGTGGCTATGCCAGTACTGTTCAACTTAAAAAAGTAACATAACAGAGTTACAGATGTGAATGGTCCAAATGGTTACACAAACCACGAACTAGACTCCTGACAAAACTTATTTGCAACCATAACTTGTGCTTGACGTGGTGTAAGATGATTCTTTATTCACAAACATACCTCAATTATGAATACCCACACTCAAAATTAACGTCGATTCCGGGTCGTCCGAAAGAAATGCAAACAGAATGTAACTCGTTTGTCAACGTCAACGACCACTTTTACCTCCTTAACCGTAATATCATGTGACGTTTAATTAAGTACCGTTAAGGTTTTTAAATAAGCTGGCCAGAAATGAATATATTACTTCAAACCTTTAGACTTTAGTGTACAGCAAAATTGGGCTAAAAAGAGGAGTTTGGCTGATGTACTCTACCTGTCAATTTGCATTTTACCGTTCGTTAGTTGTTGGCCATCCGTTCATTCAACTGCAGATGCGTCCCTTAGTCAAAAAAATAGCCATGTAGACCAGTATTTTTGATCATTATGGAGCCGTATATTAGCGTCGTTAATGATTTCTGAGTGTGACACAAAATTTGTTTTTGATTGAAGAGTGTAACGCGGACCTCATGTTTAAGAGGTAGATGACGAATTTCGGCTGAGCATGACAAGGCTACAACTCTGTTTTTATTTCTTTGTAAGCAAAAACAGTCCTACCCCATCTCATTAAAGTGTAAAAGAAATCTTTGATTAAATATGGGTCCCCCTGAATGGTCAATAAATGTCATTGTCAGTCACTAAAGGTCAACTTGTAGGTATGGCAAAACACAGTTAAGAACTACACTTTTTGTGTCACAGAGCTTCTTTATTTTTGACACATAAACTCGAGAAAGAATACGTGATTTATGTATGAATTGTGCAAAACGTTATAGTTAACACTAAGGACAGTCTGCTGCTGAAAATCGTGTCAAAAGGTCATTAACGGTTGTTAATCGCACCATTTTTATGGCGTAAACTCGCATGAACACGCGGGTGGGGACCCATTCGTTTTTGCTTGCAAAAACAATGGTGTTGGTAAGTTTAAATGGTGTGTATAGTAAATTGGTAAATAGGATATAGAACATATAAAATGGAAATACATACGAAAGTCACCTTTCCATTTTTTTAGCCCGCAGTCGATAGTGACCGAAACAAATTTGCTTGGTAGTGCGCCTTAAGTCAAAATAGGTGGAGTATCACGGGTGTATCCTTGTTTTGTTTTCATAATTATCCCCGACCGGTAGATTAACATATTGCACATTTTCCATCATCTTTTATTAAAGCCTTGAGTTCCGTGTACTAACTAAACTACGCTCTTTGTCTTTGCAGGTGTGTATGATTCCGCTTTTGATCGTTCTTGGTGTGCTTGGCATTAAAGATCTCATAGAGGACGTACAACGTCACCACATGGACACTCGCATCAATTCCCAGCTGGTGGAAACGTTTTGCCAGTAAGTCCGTTAATATGTATTCATACCGCGACCTTCACAACACATATACTATTGCGCTAAGTTATTAAATTGAAGGTAGTTGCCAGCGTGTTTACCTTTTGCAACGGCCCTTCTTTCATTAACTGATATGTATGTTAGTGAAACGAAATTCATGCTTATAGTAAACTATTTGTTGATAAAGTTGCTTACTAAGAAACTCAATACAGTCACGCTTTTGCTTCACGACTGCTCTTTCGCGACTCTGGCGCATTTGTTGTGATTTGCAAATTTGCAGGCGCAGACAATATTGCTAGCATTTGGACTAAGTGCAATTGTATTTTCTGGAAGCACGATTTATATATATTTGCACATAGGTAAATTTCTGAAAAACTATTGTTTCATTGTGTTGTATGAGAGTTTAAAATGCAAATTTATACGG
This sequence comes from Phallusia mammillata, assembly GCF_965637545.1. Taxonomy (NCBI): domain Eukaryota; kingdom Metazoa; phylum Chordata; class Ascidiacea; order Phlebobranchia; family Ascidiidae; genus Phallusia; species Phallusia mammillata. The sequence goes on from NC_137258.1 coordinate 11,476,506, forward strand.
GATTATGCGGTACAACAGTTGTTGTCGTTGTGGGGAGAAGAGGGGGTCTGTGTGAACAGGCAGTTTAAAAAGTAAAGAGAATGTGGGCAGTTACACTTTTTTGTACATGTGTGCCCACAAGGTGTCTGCAAAACACTACTTGGAGTCCTGAAACTGTTACCGCAAACCACACTGTTTAAAGCAGTAGATGGCTTACAAAAGGCCTTGTGTTGGCTTCTGTACTCTTTCTGGCTTTAACATTTTAAATGACTCAAGACAGACAGGTGGATGTAACAGCGGCATTCGATTTTGTGTCTGGAAACAACTCTGTTATAATCACTTTTTGTGTGAAGAGTGTACAGTACCTGCATACTTTCGTATTGAAAAAAATGATCAAACGCAACAAAATGGCGCAATGTGTAAACTGTAGATGTTAATAGGAGGAGGCTGAAGAAAACGTTTGGCAATTAATTACAAAGCCAAGCGTGCAGAACATGAGAGTTTTCGCTCATTTAAGGACTCATTATTACTTTATGACGAAAAGTTAGGCGTACGTATTCTAGCATGTAGCCGCAATCAACGACATTGAGGATCGCAAACATTGTCGACTTTGTATATTTATTTGTTTCTTATTTCTTCTTGGCACCAGATTGGCCCTCTTCAGCATTATCATAGGATTTGAGAACACTCTAGTGTGTTGGTAGTACGAGGAAATCTTGAGTACATATTTGAGCACTTATTAGTTGAGTACGTCAAGGCCTCAGGAGTCTCCCGTTGAATAACTTGGTAAACAGGATGCTGTGTAAGATTTACTCAAGGATTCTATGAATTTAATATTACCTTTGCCTACCAGCACATAACAAAAAAAAAACACCCACGTTCAGTTGCCGACTTAAAAGTGTCGCTAGTTATTTTTATTTTTTTGCTCTGTCAGTTGCAAATATTGAGTTCTTAGTTGTTTGTGTTTTAAGACAAAAACTTAGTCAGCTGAAGTGTTTAGCTACAAATTTCCAATAGCATCCACGATAAGGATATGGAATTAGCGTAGATCATTACGCTGTAGAAAATGAACAAGGGTCAAATTCGAATCAAACGAATAGTTGACAAAAGTCATGCAGTATTGACGTTGGTTTGGGCAAACGTTCTTCGTAAGTCCGGGTAATGAAACGTACATTTCTATTGAACGCGTTTTGGCTGTCTTTTAATAGTGTCGTATAAAGGGGAATGTAAACGAATGTAACGGTAAAGAGAAAAACTGATGTCCGATTGAAAGAAAATACTTTCACTTCATAGTTAAGCCTTCACTACAGGCCAAAATATTCGTGTTCCGAAACACAAAAAAAAACATGTGTTATGCTATTGCCACAACACCGCTGTTCACCTTTGACATTGCATTAACTCGTCAAAGCAAGTTCTCGTATTATCGATTTAAGGCAGTTTAATTTCTGTTCTAAGATTTTATGTTTAAAATTATTAAGAATTACATTAAAATGTTAATGTAAACGATATCTATAGCAAACTAAATTTGTAGGCGGGAGTTCGATTTGAATATCGGCTAACAGGGTGCACAGGACAAAAAAGGTTGGGAACCAATGGGTTAGATTTGGTCAGGATCGCCAAACAATCCCCAATGCGCTGTAAAAAGGCCGTTTTTGACCCTCTTCGAAATTTAAGTTTGTTCACAGCGTTATTGCTTTCTGTTGGGCTCACCATACTTGCAGGGCCGTACGAAAGTTTTTTTTTTAGAAAATAACGTACTTTTTATAAGAGTGTAACAGTTTCAAAAACTGTGTTTGATAACTGAAATCAGTCCGAGGACCACCCGCCCAAAAACCGCACCCCGCAACTTGCAAAAACAACCCACAACTCTACGTCAGAAATCAGTTCAGTTGGGGAAGAAAACCGCAATACTGTCAATACTGCACAGCTTGTTGAACGTGGATAAAATAATTTGGTACCGTCGTCTTTTGCACGTAAAAATAATCATAGAATAACTTAAGGAATTTGCATACAAGCGTAAGGAACCATTTCGTGTCTGCTTGTAGAAACAGGCGTGTTGGTAAATACTGGCTAGAGATAAGGACCCAATTTGATTTAGATAACAAATGTATAACCGTTGTAAATATGGGAAATTGTGTATGCGGTTAATCATCACGTAAGATTTAGTGCAGTGGTTCCCAACCTATGGGTCGCGACCCAAAGTTGGGTCGCTTGTTTTAGTGACAATTACAGCATCTACTTTTTGACGCCTCGTAGCGTTACTTTTATATTACCCAGGGCTTTGAATTGTTGCCCAATAATAACTTCATCACAACTTTTCTTTGTGTGGTTAAAACTGTTTGTGACGTCATAAAGTGATGTGTTAGCTCACAGTAGAGCGTTGTCTGACAAATAATGCCTCGATTCAGCTCCAAGTTCGGAATAAATGGAAATGTTTGGTCGTAAAAAACAACAGCGTTTGTTCGTTGTAAGGTTATTGATTTGCTAAACTGGCGTAGTAATTTTCAAAAAACTTTCCTATCTTACAGACAAACATACAACTAAAATAGCATGTGCATGGGTCGCGAGAAACCACAAAACTAAATTTTGGTAAGTATTTGGGTCGCGTTAAAAAAAGGTTGGGAACCACTGATTTAGTGCATATAAATGCAAATATATATACTGAAGTCTTATTTTTAGTATACACCCAGAGATGTAAATAATTGCAGATGTTATCTTATTGTATAAACGAGAACATAACAGGAAACATAAAATGTATTGGCAATTCCAGCTAATGTTTACTCGGCTCCCCGGCAGAGTACGAGCATGTTTGCTCAGAACAGACGCGTTTTGTTTTCTACAATGGTCATATTGCAGTGTTTTCTTAAGCATCTTTTTATTTGACATGTTGAAATATTCAAAATTATTGATGGGAATTTACGCAAACAAGGTTTTTTTTATTTTATAGGCTTAAATATTGTTTCATTTTATAGAAGGATCAGTGTTTGACATTTTACCAGCTATCCAGGAAAAATGGTATTTTAATGCTCTAATGATTTACTGCGCTAACAAATGTCTACATGTCGTATGTGCGAAAACTATACCTTTTTTTCTGGCGGCTTAAATAGGAGGTTGTTTGTATTTAACGAGTTATTTAGCCGATTGGAAATTATTCAGTGCAATAAAACCATCGCGTTTTTGTGTAACAAACAGTGGTACTTGTGTGATCTTGGCATGCGGGGGATGAAAAAGTTCCAGTCTCTGTGACCTAAAGAAACCGATTCAACACAGCCACGTTAAGCACCTAAAGCTATGTGAGAAATGTTTGTACGACTGTTGTTTGAAATATTTTGTACAAGCCATTTGACAGTTTTCGTTGCTGGTTTATCGTCGTTATTTGCAAGTTTCCTCATTAAGGCTCAATGTTTTTTACATGGATGTATCTAACCACATATTGTTGTTTTGATTTAAAAGGTAGTACTTCGTCAGTTTAAGTAACAGGTGAAGTTGTTTTTTGATTTTTGGTATCCTTTGTTTAATAAGCAAAGTGTCCGACACAGTTCAAACAATAACGATCGTAAAGTAAGGTTAGCCTAATTAACTTGTTTACCAATGGCTAATCCAAGCTCGTGTGGTTGAGAAGGCTGCAAACTCGCCACTAACTATAGAGATGTCAGTCTGTTTGTCATAGGTCGGTGCTTGTTCCCAACCAGCAGCTGGTAAAGTGTGGTGACCTGTTGTAACGTGCCCGGCAACAGCGTGGAAAATGTATTACTAGAATTTAGTGAGTGCAGTGGTGTAGACAGAATAGTAAAATGTTCGTGCTTTGAAGATAGACAGGCACATTAAACGCCAAATCAAAGACATGGCTAACGTTTAATGAAAGTAGGTCAAGTATCTTGAAATTTGCTTTTGTTCAACATATGAATGGATTATGTACTGTATATTACGATTCACTTGGAAGTTAATTTTTAGCTTGATGCTATTGTTTGAGGAAAGGAAACTTTAACTTTGACCTAATGGTATGCCATCAGATCTAACAAAGAACACTTAACTTACTGTGGAATTTTTGGAAAATTATAACAATTGTATTAATGTATGTTATGCTTACAGCCCTACTACTAACGCTTTACTGTTTCGATTTACACGTTTTGGACGCCTCACACTAGAAGCTAGGGCATTTACTTCTGACGGAAGTGTTTTGTAACTAAAATAATTAGGCACTTTGAGCAATCCAGTCTGCAGGAACGCGACTTTGGACATTTTCCAGCTAAGGTTATCTTTTTGTTAAATCCCACACGATCTCGAAATACTTTAGTTAAGAGGAAATCTTGGACAGTTGCGCAGGTTTTGGGCTCCAAGAGTTAAACAGTATATCACTTACTGTCTGCCAAGCATTTTTGACCCAGAGTACCCGCAACACTGTTTCCAACTCTTGTGAAGTCACTATAATAATAGCTTCATAACTTGGGATTTTCTTGTTTGACTGCTTTTTTGGCCGATTTTGAGACACGATGTTAGAACCAAATACACCTAACATTAAGCCTGATATGATCTGGTTTTTTATTCGCATAAAGCTGCAGTGAAGTTTAGCCAATACTATAGCTGGGTGTGACGTAAGTCCTAAATTCATACGCAATAGAACATAAACAGGGCGTGTCATACTCCGGTTTTTGTGAGAATATAAAGCATATCTTGCTTCGATGAATACGTATCAGTGTTTATGTGCTGTGTCCTATTCCATTTTCTTTTACTAATACTGTTGGCTCGTGTGCGAAAATTGCTTTAAAATAGCCTGATATAAGATAGATTCAATGAAAAGACACAGTTTCGAAACGCTTCCACAGTTCGAGTAAATTGGCCTTTAAGGATATGAAACGCCCAGTTAGTTGCGTAGTTATTCTGCGTCATCGAGAATAGCCCACGGGGTAAATTGACAACGGATATGTAGACCGAACGTTTAGCATGTACACTTCACAATAGGAGATTAACGACTTCATGATCGGGTCAAGGAACATGGCTGCGGATTTGAACTTTCTTTGTCTCGGTTAGTTGGGGAAATCCCCCTTAACGTGGCGCAGGTTGGAAAAGCCGTGGAAAGCAAATGTTTTGTATTCGCAACGCTGAAATCTGTCATGTCAGACCATGTTTAGATGGAAGTGTAATTGAGGCCTTATGCTTCACTGGTTGTTATGGTGTTTTCGTGTGGTAAGCATTTTTTAGTTTGTTAAGGTGTATTACGGATATGTTTTTTAACGCTGTGAGACATGTATGTATGTGACAAGAATAGACCAGCGGTTTTAAATGCTCTTGTGTATTTTAGAGGCAGACAGTCATTACCACGGACAACTGACGAAAGATAGTAAATCATTCAGTCAACTTCAGTTGAAATCAGTGAAAGTGCTAAAAAATCGTATGTAATCGTATGTATAATTAAGGTCATACATTGATGTTGGTATCACTCCTTCGATTTGTTTGTTTGTTCACGTGCATAATGTTTTGTGTTAGTTAATATTTAAACATCAGCCAAGTATCTCGACGTATCACTATTTCAAAATATTACTTGAACAGGTGATGTCTAGCATACCTTTGTACCCCTTGCATGTTGACTGATGACGCATAAAGCTCCTGAACAAATCATTGTAAAGGAAGTGATGTTGTTGTAAAAACGTTAAGTATGACTTAATCTTTCAAACCGTAAGGGTTGTTACTGTTTTATAACAATGTAGAACTAACGAGTGAAACTGACAAGCTCAATGAACTTTCAGGCTTAAGTGTGTGGTTTAAACAGCTTATTAACACAGTTGCTCGATCAGCGCTTTTCTGTTGCTTGATTTTACAGGCAGTAATTCGTTGTGAGGAGAAACTCCCAAGCAGTTGTCAATTTTAACACCGCAAAGATATTTTGCCTATTGTGTCGCATGTGCTTTGTTGTCTTTCGCTTTCAGTACACCATCGTAGGAGGTAAAATCTTTAAGCTCGGCGATGATACGAAAGTGTTGTAATACTGTAATAATTATCAAAAAGTTTCTTTAATTGTCTTTATATTTGGTGCTGTGGACTAACAGATTTTGCAATACGAATACCATTTGGTGGGCAATCTGGAATGACAATGTATTGGGTTGTATCCACATTTTACACTGTGGCGGGAAAACTCTAAATTAACCTGGGTAGAGAATTTTGGGGGATGTTTGATATGTCTAAATATTGTTTGCCCCGGTTCTGCTGGTTTTCTCCATTTTTTGCCGCCGGTCTGGCACGAAAAACGCCATTCGTCCGTAAATACCGTATCGTTTTTGTATTGTCTTTTAAGTATATTAAGCAGAAAACTAAGGTACATGAATGCGTTTTGCTTATAAGCGTAAATTATAACTGTAAGTGTAAAGTAATAAAAAGTTATAAGTTTAACTGCTTTGGGTATTTCAGATCTTTAACTGCTGTGGTTTTGCCCGTTCATTTTTTAGGCAGTATTTTTGTGACGTATCGTTTTAACGAACTTGTCAAGAGGTCCAGACCACAAACTATTTTTGACACCTTTGGGAAAACATTTTCAAGCTATTAGCGCGACTCATATGTTGAATTATTGATAAGCGTATCGTTATTGGCGTCTGCTCAGCGTGGGACAAAAGTGTTACCCTATTTCGAGTCCAATTATAAATCGAACATTAGCCCCATTTAACAAATATAAGAGAATTTTCCATTACCTCGCGGCTATAGCAATATGTCGTATTGGGAAAATTTCCTCTCAGACAGAAGCATGAACTGTGCACACACAGAATGGTGAATTTCAGTTTATAAAAAGTTTGTGCTTGAAAAGTGTGCTTTCTTTGTTATGTTCGTCGTAAAAGCTAGTCTGAGTGAGGTGGTTAAACAGCTCAGTTCGATGAATGTATTTGTTTTTTCAGTACCTACATGGTTTTGGATGCGCTGCGTTGGTTTACTACAACGCCTACTGGTCCAACTAGTCATGCATGTAGAATGCGTTTGCTTCCTTGAAGTGCTGCTTAAATTTAAACACTTTATGGACGAGGTGGTCGTTAGGCGTTCTGTTGGATTTTAAAAGATAGTCAGGTTGGTTGGTCGTTGTGTATTGAAACTGTGTATTGATTGTTACTTTCACAGTTTATAAAACGCAATTTGTGGTCTCTTTCTACGCCTGCTTTAAGTCCAGACAAACAAAGTTCAATGTTATAAAATGTTACTTCTGTTGTTACAACATTTCGGGTCAGACGTCTATTGAGTTGAAAATTAGGTTTTTTAACATTTTGAGCATCTGAATCCGAGCCAAATAAAAATTATTTTGAAATGAACTGATATGCCAATATTTACATTTACAGCAAACTGACATTGAAAATGTTCAACTTTGTTATCAGGGCTACACAAATGCATTTTTTGTAAAAATAGGCATTTGTAACACTGTGATTTACTATGGCCAGCAAGCTTACACAAAGGACAAAATTTGGCAAGAAGTCAGGGCACAAAAAGCGGTATGTGGCTCCAACACATATCCCGTTATCTTGGAAGCCTAATGAGAACTGGGTTCATTTAAGTACTGGGTCGAAGTACGAAAAACATTTGGAAACATTTCACAGTACGCGGTCGAAATACCGCGGCAACAAGATTCGGACAACCAAGTATACACTGCTGTCGTTTCTGCCAAAAAACTTATTCGAGCAATTTCACCGCCTGGCAAATTTTTATTTTCTTATACTGATCGGTCTAAATTTTATCCCGCAAATTAATGCGTTCGCCAAAGAAGTCAGTATGCTACCCCTTCTCTCTGTGCTCATTATGCAAGGCGCAAAAGACGCGTTTGAAGACTTCAGTCGTTACAAGCTGGACAAAGCCATCAACTGTTCCGTGGCCACCACATTCGGGTAAGTCGGCCTTTAACAATATTGGATCTTTTGTCTTTAACGAGCTGTAACTAACCACCTATTAATCTGTTTTGATTACATAAACAATTTTTTAGGATTCAAGGCCTACATCAGTTTTGAAAGATTACAGTTTCATTTGCGTCTTTTCACTACAAAAAGTTTTTACGCTAAAACGACAATGAGATGGGACATGGCTTTAAAAGGCTTTCTTTTTACTCGTCGCCAGCGATAACTGCTGTTCTAGTCGGGTTGTTTGCATACCATACCACATTAGTTTAGGAATGCTCAACAAGCGCAACGAGCCTTGCTATGATTTGAACAAACGCCAGTTTTCTAACGGCTATTTGGAATATTTTTTGTCTAATAGCCCAGTCCAGTATCCAGATAAACCAATTTCCATTTGGTTGCAGTAAATTGTGATATTTTGCCATTCTTTATGTAGGCTGAACTGTGATGACCCAGGCCAAACATACCAAACAAATACTGCAAAAATGTGGTTTGTACCAACTACACACAGTTTGCATGCTTTGTACCACAGTCCAACATTCGACTTTTTGCGTTATTCTGAATGTGCTGTGAACGAAAATTTGACATTAGCCTGTAACACAAATTAAAGTCGTATCGACTTGCTTTCTCGGATGCCAACAGACAAGAACGTTTTGCCGAACCAACCAATCTTTACAAACAATTACCACGAGTTGGCGCCACGAACGCGTTACAACGAGGATGGCCAAACGTAACCCCTGTGACGTCAAATCGCGACGCAATCATTTCCGATCGCAGGCGAAACGTTTTTCACGGCTTGCGTCACTTGTTTATGTCACGCACTGTGAGAGTTGCAGCTTTACGATTGATTGTTCTGTGTAAAGTTAGAAATATTAGATCTCACTTGTAGCAGTTTAACGATTAGACCAAATTGTTTCTTTGCTCTGTTTACACTTGTTGCTGCGCAGGTAGGCGGCTTCAAAGAAACAAAGCGGACGAGTGAAGCGGCGCACAGAGAAAAGGTGTTTTACGAGCGATTTTGGTCTATCTCCCAGACTGCCAGTCGTTCCTGCGAGTGATACACGCGTTTGTTTTTGCCTGTTGTCTGGTTTCCAGTGAAATACCGAAATGAACCGTCAGAACAAAGATCAGGCGACAGGTTAGGGTTACAGGCTCAAGCGGCCAGTCACGCGTGTTACTCAAATGGTGGCACGATAAAGAAATAGCTTTGTCGGTTTACAGTTCAGTTGTATTTCTACTGTAGTTCATTGGAATGTTTAGCATATTTATGATGTCACAATGCGTTTGTCAGCAGCCTACATTTAAGGTTACAAAGTGTGTCTTGACCAGTTGTATGTACTTACAGACAGCACGTATGATGTTTTAGCTTATTTAACAAGGATTGCGATTTTTACCACTTACACTTACTCAAAACGGTTTTTGTTATTACAGTGCTCATAGATAAAAGTTCTTGAGGGTCCTTATGAGTAAGAAACTCATCTAGTCACAAAGGCTGACTAGAATACTTGGCAGTGTTTATTTCTTAAAATTATGTTTTGCAAAAGAAACAGACAAGGCTAAGTAGTTGCCAAAAAGTATGTGCATTATTTTTTTTTTTTTTTACTAGCTGTCTTTTACACACACCAACACCAATGAAGCAAGTAGCAACGCATAACAAAAACTTTTTAGTGATCTGGTCTGTAATGTAACTGTATGCCATGGCAACACATATTCCAAATGGAAATATAAATGGCCATGCCATTGTTGACTCTGAAAGCAATGTGAACAGAAATTCAAGTATATTGTCAAGTGCCCGGAGTATTCAAGATTTCCTACATTTCAAGAAAAGGTGTGTACTTTAAAAATTGGCAGTGTAAAAACCTGTTGAAGCATGTAGTTTTTACTTTTAGAAAGTGCCTCTATGCTTGTTGATGATTAACACTACTATTTGTTGCAGGAGAATACGAGGGGAACACAAAGTCAGAACACTTGCACCCCCTCATGTCCTTCAGAATGAAACTTATACGCACAACAATGACCAACTTATGCAAATCAAAAAGTTGCATGACATCTATGCAAAAAATAAAATACGAACTACTAAGTACACTCTCTTATCTTTTATACCAAAAAACCTCTTTGAACAGTTCCATCGATTCGCAAACTGTTACTTCGTGTTTATTATCTTGCTAAACTTTGTACCGGCAATTGAAGCTGTTCAGCCCTTCTTGTCCATGGCTCCTGTGATTTTGATACTGTTAGTACAAGCATTTAAAGACTCCATTGAGGATTATGGAAGACATAAAAATGACAGGGAAATAAATAGTGCACCAGCAGAAGTCTACAGCAGGTAAATTTTGTCTTTTGGTGGCATGTTTAGATTTTCATTATCTCTTGGGTAAGTTTTCTCATTTTTTCTCTCTCATTTTTGTACAATTGGCAATTAGTTACTTGTAAAAAATAGTTAGAATGACCATGTGAGAAAATATTGAACACTTAAAAGAATGAGAAGAGTGTGTTGCAAGAATGTTGAATTTATTGTCACCTTGGCAGGAGTTTGTCCTGGGGCTATAGCAGGTATCTAGATTGTTGTTGCCTTATGGCTTATATCTAGTACATCAGTAGCCTGGAGTAAGATTGATTCTTTCTGTGGGCCACTATCACTAAAACTATTTTGCACTTGTCAAACTCTAATGGTCTTAAAATCAATTTCAAAGTATTGCTATATTTTATCGAAGTCTTTGTATCATTAAACAAATTACTATGCAGTTCAAGCATACTCAGAAAAAGTTTAACTGTGGATATAACGGTGTTACACAATGTCCCTTGGAAAATAAACAGAAAACACTGAACTGCTAAACTTAGTGCTCTGCATGTGTACAGGGTTTGTGCCTTTGAAACAAGATTTTTAAATGTAAACGACTCACAGTCGCCCGTGCGTTGATTAAAGCGTTCATCACAAGACGTCGTTTAGCGCAGGCATTTCTCCACATTTCGTCAATTATTAATATGGTCAGGATCGCTTGGCAACGGCATAAATGGCCACGTGTTGTTTGCTTAAGGCCCCATGCTATCTTTTGTCGAAAGTGTGATCTCTGTATCTTTTTCAATTCCCGATACTATCACAAGTTATATTATCTAATAATTAACAAACTTTTTACAGGCATATGTTACCTCTTACCTGTCAAAAAAATTTGCTTAGTCATTGTGCTGTACGATTACGTCATGATTTTTTTTTGGCGAGAGCAAATTTTTTCGATAAATTTTCTCGATTTCCAGGGGTGTGTGACGCGACAAGCGTGTGATATTGCGTATTTCCGAAATGAAAATTGCATTGGCGGCTTTTTGTCGTTTGTGGTAAATAAGTGCGTGACATTACAGGGGCCTTTGTCGGCTGACTTGTTTACACTATTCGTGATCGACCTTCGTGTTAAATGGAAAATCTGTTGTTTGTTTTCTCGAACATATACTGACGACATACTTAACGTTTTTTCCTGGATATTGGCATTGTTGGGACTAAATTGTTGTTGGTTTTTTATTTGTTTAAGTTCAAGATCACTCATTGTATGATCGTTACCTTTTACAAATGGTGTGGCATTGTTTTGAAACGCCCTGTTACAGGCAAAGTTTATCTAAGAATGACAACATTCTATCCACCGTATCTGTTAAAGTTTTGCTGTTACCTGTTCTAATCCCCATCAGACGACATCGTGTAATAATAGAACGAAATGCCGAGAAGCATTTCCTTGCCTTCTGCTTCTTCGAGAATTTCGTCCATTGAAACGGAAATTGCCGTAGGCATTGAAATGTTGTATAGTGACTGTTATGTTACAAGGGAAGTTGTGAAATTTTATAAGGTTGTAGTGTAAGTCTCTTTTCTTATGTTCGACATTTTTTGCCATGTCGGTTTTGAGAAATTAATCACGGTTTTTGAACAACATATTTTGGTTTTGGTTTATTTACCGTGTCAGCGTAACTTTGGGAAATCATGTACCACCGCAAAACCAAACAAATTTGTACATTTAGAGTACCCGAGATGTTGCTTGCTTACGTCCACTGTTCTGGTTAATCACACCGAAAGAAGTTGTGTTTTTATGAAGCGCTCTTTGTTGTCGCGTGTAATTCGTCATTTTTGCGTGCTGTCGAAAAATCTTGCAGTGGCTTACTGACCAATCAACCGGAAGCAATTAAAGCAGAGCGGAAGTTCTAGTGCGATGTACCTGCTGCTATAATCAGCGCTAATTGATAACAATGGTTGATTACGTGGTCACAACAACACCAACCATCGATATTTTTAGTATGTTATATCACAGCTTATCTGCGTCAAAATGACCTAAAAACAAACTATTTAGTGCAAACTTGTTGTGACTTCACGCAGTTAGTAAGTGATAACGTATTTGCGCTACTGTCTGTAAAAATCCGCCCAACAGGACGTGTGCTCTAACGGAACCGGTGTCAATCTATCAACCCTTGATAAACGACTTGAAATGCTTCAAGCAAAGACACCAGTTTCCGTTTTTCTTCCCCACCCAGTTACCGCGTCCTATCGAACTTCACAGAAATAAGTTAACACTACAGTTTTGCATTGTACCTTGTGTCAAATTGTTTGGCAAAAGCACCAACAACACAGTTTTTATTTGTTTCCTCAAGCATGTGGCTCCAGTACAATTTGACACTGGATTACACTGTGGTTTGTTATTGTCACGGGGAAACAGATGTGGTTAACATTTCCACAAAAGTAATATGACTATGTGTTTTTCGTTTGTTTGTGTTCAAATTCTGTTGGTCTTGGGAACTGCGTCATCAAACTAAAACGATCGTTTTTCGTTCCCCACTTTGACTCAATACCGTTACTGTCAACAGCGGAAAGTCCCTGCTAGTTCGCCCAATTTTCCTGCTACCGTCTGCCTCTCAAACGTGGTATGTGATCGTCACGTTACAGCCTTCCATCTCATGGGCTTTATGGACGTAGTTTCGGTCCGTGATCATTGTAGTTTCAGTCCAAACGTAAGAGCGACATAACGCCAACCGGTGAAAAGTTCACATAGTTCGTTGGACTATTTGATCCAACTAGCTTGCGTATTTAGTTTGTGACGTAAACTGGTATTGTTTTTCTTGGTGGCCATAGCCTTGTTGGCCCCACAATGCGTTGTGTTACGGTTGAATAAAAACACACCTTGCACTGACGCAGGCCTGCGTAGCCTTGAAAAGAATTTTTGCTATAAATAGACCTTTTTCAGCCTGTGAGACCAGTCATGTGATCGTGACGTGTTGCGTTCCTTTTCAGCTTCAAATTTGCGGTGTGCTTGATTTGTGGTAATACTGAAGCATTTTTTTAGTCAATGCAACCTTCCAAGCACCACAATGTCACAGGCTATTCATTTTACAAACCCCATTAAACATCTGGTCAATTATTTATAATTAATGATGTTATGACACCACTGAACTCATTTTATATGCTTCATCTATTTGGTGGTTGCATGTTTTGTGTTTTGGTTTTACATCCAACTGGAAAAAATACCTCGATTATAAATTTTTTGTTGTTTCTAGCTCCGACAATAAATACCACCAAGTGAAGTGGTCCCAGCTGCAGGTCGGAGATATTGTTCGCGTTCTATGCAATAGAGTAATTCCAGCCGATGTCCTTCTACTTCATTCCTCTGATGCTGATGGACTTTGCTACATCGAGACTTCCAACATCGACGGAGAGTCCAACTTAAAACAAAGGATGGTTGTGAAGCGCCACTGGGGCGATTTGTCGGTAAGGCTCCTGGCACATTATCTTTAAGTGTGTCTGACTGCATTACTTTTTTATGATCTGTGCACAGTTTTTGAAACTGTGAATACATTTAGTGTATTGTTTTTCTTTTTTTGCCTCATTCCCAAAATGTGATGTAATCATCTTAATAAAGACATTGTTTTTCACAAAATGTAAGGCAGAATGCAGCACCCTAAACTAAAATAGGAAAGATACGAAGTACGGGTATGTCAGAATTTACCCTGTGCCGGTTAAAAGAGCTCCAAATTTCAGCTGATAGAATAAGTTGTGTGGATTTTTAACCAGAAAAATGTTTTACAGTCCAACGAGTTCCATCCCGAAGAGTTCAAAAGCATTATTGAGTGTCAAACACCAAACAGTGAAATATACAAGTTCCATGGCAATATGTAAGTTAAATGAAACATAACAAAGTGTGACTTGGCAAAAGGTCTTTAAAGTGTGACTTATTGACTCCAAAAAAAGCAGCAGTTTGTTTGTGTTGATACACATGTGGTTGTTACCTGTAAAGCATACAAAACTTGCAATAGCACTTTATTTAAAAATAACTGTTCAGCATCTATCTATTCTAAAGTTATATTTTCAAAACACTCAATTGCCTAACTTTTAGTGAAGTGACAAAGGTTTTGATGTGGCTTTCATTTGGCTTTAAAAGCAACAAAACAAATAATAACATTGAAGCATTTTGTGACAACAATTAGGCATATGTGAAAAGGGAGGATATAGCCTTCTTATTGTTTCCTGCTGATGTCACAATGCACTGTTTATGCTATCCCTGGTTTCAATGCTGCATCAGAAAAATTATTTGGCATTTAATAGCAGTGTAGTCTATACTTTCACAAAATTAGATGTTTTCACAAATTTAGAGAATAACAAAAATGATTTCTCCTGCCTAATAAATGGCTGCTGTTGTAAGAACAGTGTATAATCTATTAAAATAGTAGATCACATGCCAAAATTAAAGGACTGTGAAAATACATGTAAAATTGAAATGTTAGTTTCATGAAAGTACATCCAATAACTTACACTGCTGGATGTTTTTTACACTACACAAGAATAGTTGTACACTACACAAGAATAGCCTTTGTCCAAGTGTCATGTGACGCTTGTCTCCATTTTTTGTTGACTCTTGTTACACATTAACGTCTTGAGCCGTTTTTAGGTTTATCTTAGGAAACATGTAAAGAGAACAGGCACGAGTCAATATTTGTCTGTTGACATTAGGACCTGAGAATGAAATAAAGTAGAATGACTGCCCTGTAAAGTTTTAATTTTCCATTTTATTGAAGTACTGTAACTGTATTAAACTTATTTGGATTCCAAATTTCATAAAACTCACTTTAACAAACGAATATTTCTTAAATAAAAGTCAAACCTACTTTTAAGTTTTAAAAAATCTATTATAATATTGTAATATTTAAGCATTATTGACTAAAAATAAGAATAAGTGATCAAGACACTGTAATATTGGTTTAAACATGAACAAGTTTTTGTTTTATTTTGCTCAAAATATTCACATAAGTTTTTGCAATACTATGTTCAACTTAAAACCATTTAAGGTACATATACCTAAGTTGGTGTGTGTGTTATAGAATTCCACCAACTGGTGAAGACAAAATTCCCGTTAACAACAGCAACTTGTTACTTCGAGGTTGTGTGATCAGGAACACAGATTACGTCGAAGGCATTGTCATCTATGCAGGTCACGAAACCAAGGCTATGTTAAACAACAATGGACCAAGGTATGGTAAAATGTGAACTACTTCTGATTTAACCCAAGGGAAGTTGAAAACAATGGGCTTGTTTTTTGTTTGTTTTTTTGCTAAAAGCACAAGTTGTGATCACATAACCTTCACAATTGGTGCCAGAACAATGCCACTGTTTCCTGTGATTGGCATTTCAGTTTTGCCTCCAGGCCACAGAAAATTCAATGAATTGATCTCAGCTCTGTTGTGTGCTTAGCTAATTATTTCATTTGTTGCCTTTAATCATGTACTGATTAGCTTTCTTGCATTGAAATCGTTTACAAAGAAATGAAGTTTTCTATTTAGTGACAAACAGTGCAACACATGTGACTTATTCTACCTTACATTTTAATTTTCAGATATAAACGCAGCAAGTTGGAGCGAAGAATGAACACAGATGTTGTGTACTGTGTCATAATGCTGGTGGTGATGTGTTTGATTGGATCTGTAGGTATGCAGTATATAAAAATGCCCACTGTCCGTACAAAATTATGTGTGTACTGTATGGGTCTGCTTTTACCTACTGTCTGGTTTAATATCGATGATGCATTGCACATTAATATGCCACTGCCAGCTAGCATGATTCAGCAAAATTTCAACTACAGTTATCATGATGCAGACATAATTGGTGAACATAGTTAGCACGGTTTGTGCTATCTGCCCAAAATAGTGCAAACCACAATAGGTTTGCAAACATACTTGAAAGAGTTTGCTGTGTCAAGTGCTTTTACATACTATTGGTACAAAACTTTCTGGTCAAACATGCTTGTACATTGGTATTATTGCATTTACCACTGTTTTTAATGAAAAAGTTTTGGACTTTGCATGCCACATTTGACTGTTTTTTTAGGAAATGGAATATGGGCAAGCAATATGAATCGAATACCAGTGGCTGAGCTTTTCATTCCAAATGATGCCAATGGTGAACAACTTAATGCAGCCCTGTCTGGTTTTTACATGTTCTGGACAATGGTGATTCTGCTGCAAGTGAGTATGCTATTAAATTGTCCAGAAAAACACTAAATTCTAAAAAAGATTATTTGTTTCCTACAAATTTTTAGTATTTTTTTTAAACCAGTTTGATCGCGCAAAGTAAAGCTAAAAAATACAACCTAACAATGTGAGCTGTAATTAGTTTCACATTAGTGCTACTCAAAATTGTGTATTGCTGGCAAAACTTTGTGTTTGAAGTTGATACTCTATTGACACTAATAGTAAGTGCTCTTCATAGGTGCTCATCCCAATCAGCTTGTATGTGTCAATTGAGCTGGTGAAGTGGGCGCAAGTGTATATGATTAACAACGATATTGACCTCTACCATGCTGAAACTAATACTCCAATGCAATGTCGTGCTTTGAACATTCCCGAAGACTTGGGGCAAATCCAGTATGTGTTTTCTGACAAAACTGGGACCCTTACTGAAAATCAGATGGTGTTCCGAAGGTGCACAGTTGGTGGTGTTGATTACCCTCATGCTGCTAATGGTGAGTATTTGGATTTATGATTAAAAATTTTTCAAGCTTTTCACCAAATTCCAACAGTCTTGTACCATCATTAGACTCATAAACATTTTATAAACGATATTTCAAACAACATTTCGTATACAGTTTGACACTAAAAAACAAGTACCTTTCTAAACAATGTGATTCAATGTACTGTTGGGCCACCATTAAGTTAGACGCGGGATTTAGTCAAAGATATTAGTGTCCTTTGATGTTTACATTGAGGTTTTTTCCTACTTAACAGGCAAATATTGTGTGTTTTGTTTTGCAGCTGCCCGCATAGAAAACTCAGAACCCACGCCAGCTTATATCCACCCAGGTATGTATCATGTGTGACAAACCTTTAGTCAAGTTCCGCACAGCTTATTATTGCCTGATCCGAAAAAAACACCATATTTGTGATCATGTAAATAAACAATATGGAGGATAAGCATCATTTTAAAGTAAATGTATTTTACCAGATGCCACAAAACAACATGCTCAAAGCGGTCTTCATCGGGATGACTCTGTTCGACAAAGTTACAAACGCCCACATAGTGGTTCTATTCGGCCACATCTAAGGTATGTAGTTTTAGGTGGTCCACTTACATATTGCTTCTAAATGACAGTGAAATGGACTTGTTTGTCGTTGTAGCTAGTTTGTAAAGTTTTGTACATCATTAAATGTTACACTCTACCTCTTTGGTATATATAACATATTTGTTTGGAATCGCCAGTTATTTGCTGTTTAGGCACCTTCCAGTTATTTGGCACTTACCTTCTTGTCGGGTCGTCGCTTTTACAACTTATAACAGGCTATTGAATTGGTTTTCTTCTGTTATTTAATGTGCGCTAGACCTTTCCTTTGAAAGCCAACCCTATTGTCGTCGATTGGCTTTTGTGAAAGGACGCTTTGTTAATCCATGTAGGTGCTGCGCTATGAACACAGTATTATGCTCCCGTGACACGGCTGTGCCTCCCTGTGCTGTAAAGCTTTTAACGAAACTTAGGTTTCCATTTTTCAATAATCTGTGATCGCAGCAGCGCTGTTTCGCTTGGGAATAATGTGCCTAAAATCACAAAAATTTAGACTTGACTCTGGAAAATATTGTTTTGCTTTCGAAGTGGTTAGGAGCGATTACTCGGCTTGACTTTTCAACAATAAGCTTTAAATCACCCATTGGTCCATTAGGTAGCTGTTGTCACGATTCTTTATGTGAGTAATATATTGCTTTGTTTACGAACAGGAAACGTATCCAGTCGGCTCACAACAAGCCTCAGGACGGTGGAGATGGCAACGATACAGTGGACGGTGCGAAGGTCACATTCAGTGGCTCAATGTCCGCTCCAAACTCACCAATGTTGCAACGCAAAAACAAGGTACTGTTTTCTACATTACTTTCCCTTAAGAACTAAGACTGTATTGCCACAAAGGGTAACATACTTTTTGCGCCATAAATTTACGCAGCTGGTTTTTTTTGTGTGTAAGAGGACTGACCAAAGTTTCAAGGGTAAAGAAAATGGACCATACCAACGGTTGGATGTAAACCTAGGAATTCTCTATCTTACTGCAGTTAATAATATTTTTTGGAGAGAAAAACATACTGTTATAATTGTTGCAAATATACACTTAACTGGCCACTTTTACTGAGAATGAGTGGCGATTTTATTTTAAAATGGCGTAGTTGATTGCTTCGTTCAACAACATTATTGGGATAAAATGTGATCTAGGGGTTCAAATGATCAAAGTTAATCACGTTCGTTTTAGGGAAAAAAACAGTGTTTAAAAACTAAAATGAACATTTGAATATTACAAACTATTCCAAATGGTCAAATCTGTCGCAATTAACAGAGAAAGTCCCTCTCATTGCCTGCTTCATATTTGCTCAGTCTATTTATAATACACAAATACTTAATTGTTCACGATTTGTTACACACAGGCGCAGATGAGCACTCGTCGTCCTGCTGCCCATCATCGCCGCAATATTAGTTCAGTATCTGCCCGTGAAGTTCTCACCACGATAGCAAGTGAAGACAGACCGGCGGCTGAAGCGAGCGTTCCAATGAACGAACCTGACGACGAAGGCGTGGACGAGGACCTGGTGAGTTACTTATCTTATCTGTGACAGAATAAAATGTGTTTTGCCTAACTATGTAGGTTTAGGCTGTTTTGAAGAGGGTAAGGGGTAGAGGTGTTCTGCTCTGAAAACGTCATCAACCAAATAAATTTAATTTGTCATTTTTTTTTAACACTCTTTATTTACAGGAAACTGACGTTACACCTGACCCTGTGTTGTACGGGGAATTAAAATCCATTGTGAAATCACGAACAGTAGACGCAGATTTGACGGTCAACAAAACCCGCATTATGGATTTTTTCGTCAACTTGGCCATCTGTAACACAGTGGTACTTTCCAGCGACCACGCGAAAGCTCAAACTGCCAAGTCGGGCGTGGTGAGTTTCCGTTCCTTCTGTATGTTTTCCATCCGCTATTCATATGTGTTCGGGCGTAGTATTGACTGGTGCTATGCGTGGGATAGGCACTGTAATAGCTTTTGAACAGAATATAACCGATCGAGCCAAAAACGCTTGGAAACCAGTGTTTTAAATTTAAAACATCTCCAAGAAAGAGAAGAAGAATCACTCGTTTTATCTCGAAACATCAATGACACACACAAACAAAATATTCCATAACGGGGACCATGGCAACAAGGCTTTCCTTGGGCATTGAAAACAACATACTAATCTTGTATCACTTTGAATGTATTGATGTGAATTATTTTAACAGAGTAGTATTCTATTGTGTGTGTTTCAATTTGCCTTTCTAGTTAACAGTGTTTTGATTTTGTGCCAGTCATGCTCTGGCGTCATGCTACTCTACTTTAAAACCCACTTAGCAGCCCACATAACGGTTGCTTGAACATTTTAGGCTGAAACTAGCTCAGTGGCAAGTTCCATCTCCTTACTACCCAGTTTCCTCAGGAAGGTCTCCGCAAAAGTAAAACTTATTCCATGTCATTTTGCTGCCTAATTTTTTCAGCAAATCATTTGTGCAAGATTATTCATTTGCATTCCATTTTTTTATTACCAACCGCCTAATTCAAACTCTTTGTCATTTTTCCTGAAATTTTACCACAAACTTTCTGTACATATGTGCTGTTAATCCAAAACCCTATGATTTTGACTTGATTACTAACTTAAACTTTGCCAATTTTACAATTTATTTACAAATTTACCTTTGTGTGAAACAAATTATCTGCAAAAGATCACATTTCAAAGGTTATCTTAAACCAGTGGTTCCCAACCAGGGCCCAGGGCCCCCCAGGGGGGGGGGGGGGGGGGGGGGGGCACGAGCTGTGTTCCGGGGGGCCACGGGCGTAGATTCACAAGAAACACCCACTAAAAGTCATTTTCACTTTAACTTTATTCCCGAATTTTATCGACTATTTCACATACTTTTTGTTTATAGCGAGGTTTATCACGCTCATTTACTCTATTAGACCTGTTTAAGGCCAAAATTAATACCGCATTCCAACGCGAGATTACTATCTACATTTTAAGGGGGCCACAGGTCCTACATGGCAACTTGAAGGGGGCCACGAGGCCAAAAAGTTACTTTAAGGGGGCCATGGTCCACGAAAGGTTGGGAACCACTGTCTTAAACTAACTGTTTTATTGTAGACAATGAGTTTGACTACTAATCTTTAAATCCTTCATTATTCAACTTTGGAAATTAAAGAAAGAAGAAAGACTTAAAGAAAACAACAAATTTTATGTTATCATGGAACTCTTTCAAATCTCTTACATACATTTTTGTTCAAATCTGCACAACTTTTCGCCCTACCTGAACTAAAAAATATTTTTTCCCAAAAAAACAGCTCTCGGCACCCTCTGGCGACAATTTTCGCAGTCTGACGTCATCAATCTCGACCCCATCGGACAGTGGGACTCCTATCAAGGATAAAATGTCAAACGGCAACTTTTATCAAAACGGGAACACCAATAATTCGGCGAATATTGGTGCAGATGTGGAAGAGAGCGGGTGAGTAAATTTGGCTATCCAGTTTGACAGATGACTAATATGATTTTGTGTTTAATGCGATTACATAACGCGACGGTGTTTGCTTTCAGGCAATACACACGGTACGCTGTATATGTATATTAAATCCTAGTGTTTTTGCACACCGTGTGCGTTTGTGTCGAATAGACGTTTTTTGCGGAACTTTCCTGTTTTGAAAGGGTAATTCCAAGCCCATTAGCGAAACGCGCCGTTATACAGTACTGTTGTTCCACACAACATAAGCCTAGTTTCGTTACGCTGATTGATAACGTTTTCACAATATCCTGGTGTAGCAAGACTATTGTCACTGTTCCGTGAAACATAGGTCACGTAGTTGAACAAAAATGCAAAACCTCCGGGGTTAAACTCATATTCAGCAAAGCCCTGCTAGGCTAAATTTAAATTTTTGTTTGTCCTAAAAGCAACGAAAAACCACATAACCAAAACAACTACTGTGAATTTTTAAACTAAGGAATTTTTCGATATTAATGTTTTGTGCCTTGCCTGTGGTCCATGTTCAACCGTTGTTATGCAATTACTAGACTTGACAGAAGAATTTTCGGTTAACAATGTACAATCAATTTGCAGGGATTTTGAGGAAGAGGACCTTAGCAAAATCCGGTACGAGGCCGAATCACCAGACGAAGCAGCGCTTGTGTACGCAGCACACGCATACGGATGTGTACTCAGCCACCGTTCATCTTATCAGGGAAAGGAGACTGTCACCGTGACTTTGCCAAACAATGGAGGCAAGATGGAATTTGAGGTAGAGCGCAAGCTTGTGTCTATTTACAAAGGGACAAAATGCAGGCATATGGATTCGTCTTTTAGTGGGTTTTCTGCTCATGGATATTGTTTAAAGAGCGGGGGAAATTGCGGGCCCAACGAAATCTGTTTTTACCCGGATCTGCTTTTCCTTTTACTGCCAACTCTATTTGTCCTAAACCTTGTGATTAAAATAGTTCAAAATTATATTTTATAGCCAAAGCGTTGGTGTTTATAATACGCATTAAAAAAATTTTTTAATTGTTTTCGTGTCATGCGTGTCATCGCATAAGATGACCGTAATAAATCAAACGGAAAATTACAATGTAATCAGCGAATCGTAATGTCTACAAATCAAGACCTTCAATTTAGGACTTCAAGCATAACCGGTTCCTCCTTATATTTCCAGGTGCTTCACAAACTTCCCTTTGATTCCGCTCGCAAACGAATGTCAGTGATAGTTCGTGACCCACGTACAAAGGAAGTCATATTATATTGTAAAGGCGCGGATAGTGCGATCCTCAGTCAATTGGCATCCACACCTGACGATAATATCCATTTCGGTAGGCAATTTTACATTGATTTTAATACCTACATTTGGGCTTTGTTTTTAAACTTTTGTGCTTTTTAGACTTGGAACCTGGTGACGGAGACATTGCAATGAAACCGAGCAACTCAGGGGTGGTTATCGATGCCACTAAAAAATATCTTGATGCTTACGCACGAAGTGGTCTACGCACGTTGTGTATATCAAAAAAGGTCGGTATTAGTTCCTATATTGTGTGCATTATTGTCTGAAACTCACCTAAACTATTGCAGACTAAAATGTAAATACCAACATAAGGAAATTGCATTGAATCGTTTTTTCTCGATTCGACACACCAAAACGGACAAAAATGGTCAAATATACAAGTGGCATAAAATTTGATGGAGAATTGCGCCATATGTTTGCAAGATGTAATTTTATGTTTAACGTTTACCCGATAGGGGAGTTTTCTCATAAAGTTATACCACGCACAAAACCATCACGTTTAGTGACGTCATCACTGGACAGACGATGACGAAATGCTTACTTAACAATCCGTTACCGTGCAGGTCATAAGTGAGGCCGAATACAGAGATTTTGTGATCAGTCAAAACGAAGCAGAACAATCACTGGATAACCGAGACCAACTTCTCATGAATAATTGTCTTAAAATGGAAACCAATCTTGAGTTACTCGGTGCTACTGGCATTGAAGACAGGTACATATATATTTTTGTTGCATTTTAAAAACTAATGGCTTAAATAAGGCCGGGGTATTTTCCCTGAAATCCATTCAGTTAGATCTACGATTTCTGGACGAAAAAATTCAATATATTTAGTAGCCCTTGCCTGTGCAGAGATCATTTTTTAAAAGAATGTAATTGAAAGGGGCTAATATAACGATGGGGTACAATCAATGGAAACTAGCCTTTGTAAAACACGTGCCTAATTAGATCCCGTTCGATTTGCGCAGCTTGTAAAAGCATGTTAACCTAATCAATTCAAATACCTCAAGCTCGTGCATTAATTATAAGGTGGAACTAAAAAGTTAATGCAATCACGATATGCCAGTTTATATTGTTGTGCATTCTACGAAAGCCAAATGCGAGGTTTTGTATGCAAACGTCCCTTGCCGACATTTTAATGTTTACGTCCAGTGAGCACAGCCGTTTTACTGCGCCACGTTTTTTTTTACATTCCATGCCCTACCGCCACGTCATCATGCCAAACGGTAGAAATTAAAGTTCCAGTTTCGTACTAATGTATTGTTTCTTACTTGATAGCCAAACGTTATTGAGCAAAGAAGATTTTGTAATGTTCATTTTTGCTATCAAGTTTTATCAGTTTTGTTCGCGTGTCGTTGTATATAAATAGTCGTTTTGCTATGTTGGAATTAGTATGCCATACTTTATCCAAACTTTATTTTAAAAACTGAGAGTAATAAAACTGAACAGTATTAGACCCTATTCTACTTCTATGATGTTTTATCTTGTGAGTTTATAGGAACTGGAGATGTTAGTTAAGCGAAATAGGTATATTCCATGTTAATTCATTGACTGATTCTGGAAAATTTCCAAGAAATTTCCTTAAAATCAGAAGTACTATTTACTGTAAATTTTATCTGCAGTCAACTGACCACAATTTAATGTTGGTTGTTTATGAATTGTAAGTGGAAAATGTTTAAAAAGCCAAGTTTACTAACTATCGTACATATGTTGTAGGTTACAAGAAGGTGTACCAGAGACGATAGAAGCTCTCCGTCAAGCTGGTATTCAAGTGTGGGTGGTAACAGGTGACAAGCAAGAGACGGCTATCAACATCGGCTACTCCTGCCGCCTTATACATCAACGCGATGAAGTGATCACTCTCAATGCAGAGACCAAGGTTTGTTTTATGTTTATTTCAAATATGTTCCCATGTGATTGTATGGTACTTAGGAAATTTCACTGTTGTAATGATGTATATTTATTTTGGCAAATTAGCACGGAAATGTAGTTTCGTTCGGGTAATGGAGGCTCGTTTTGTCATTTGTAATTGTTGTGCGGCGTTGCGATGACATAAGTAGTATCTTCCATCAGCTGTGACGAAACATTTCCCTTTTTGATTATGTATTCCCTTGTCATTACTGGGCCTTAAGTTAAACGTATTTGTTTTGTATGTCTAATTGCGGATAAATTTAATTTTTTGACTAAATCGTTGCTTTTGCCTAAACTTAAACAATGTTTACAACTTTCTATTTTGATCACAGTTAAAAACGTTGCTTTGTATTTTTATTTCATTACATTTGTAAAAGCTTCATGCGTGGTTGTATGTAATATATGGTCTATCACTAACATGTTACCCCCACGTAATGAAAATTAAATGCTTTTTGTATGCAGGAAGCCTTTGAGGAGCTGCTGGATTTGCACGTAAAAGATCAGGACCGTAAACGAGGCATCCAAGCGGAACCGCAACAACAAAGTTCCATCCTTCCATTCGACGTGTCGTTTATTCTTCCCAACACCACCACATACCCAACCATCGATGACAAGGACATGCCAGCACTAGGTTGGTTTCATATCTCCTATGTTAATATTTGCTCGGTTTTTATTATACCTCCGTGATCAAGTGAAATGGACCAACTGAAACCTTGCTGCCCTACAGGTTCAAGAGCCAAGGTTTTTTTAAAGGTTACAAAATATCTGCTTGACCAATAAAGGACATACATTTTTTTAAATTAGTCAACAAAACAAGCAACAATTCTTAGTTGCCGTTATGAGGAAACAATAAAACAATTGACATTTGTAACCGGGACAAAACGTAACCGGAATCGGAAACAACTTTTTATGTTTATATTTTAACCTAACATACTATTGGTTGCGTTTAAATTTATTGTGGCGCTCAGTTTTTTCAACTGTGCTGAACTGGTTAGTTTTGAAATTACCCGACAACAAACAAATAGCAAAAGATAAAGGTTATGTAACAACTGCCCGGGGATTTATGGGTTCTGTGTGATTTACAGTTTGACCGATTGAACTCTCAGCAATACTGAGAAACGCTTAATAATCTATTGATTCAGTTGTCACTTAAAGTAAACATGAATGGAAACGAACTAACAAACTTTACAATGTTTGAGGTGTACATTGGAAAAACCCACACAAGGTGGTTCCGACCGATAAACAGGCCGAACACTAGTTAAACGTTAACAGCAAACAGTGTGTTAACAAGTGGCTGGCGCATTCCGCATTATAAACTATTTTGTCAGAGTCATTTCTTTTCGCTGTTCCATTACTTTTGACCTTGATACCGTAACGTTAACCAATTTTTACTGCCTGTTAAACGCGCAAAACAACTGAATGTTTAAACTACATGATCTCAGATTCCAAGTTTGGCTTAAGTTGCAAATGTCAAGCTGTGTTTAGAAAAATATATTACTTATTATGGACTGTCAGGTTGTCTATTTTACTTCTTGTAACGTTTCAAACAGTTTACAAATCAAGATCTTTGTGTTGTTCCGCAGTGCTGGTGATCGATGGGAAAACGCTGGGTTTCGCTCTACAGAAGGATATTCAGAAAAAGTTTGTCCAATTAGCTCGTAGATGTCGCTCGGTGCTCTGTTGTCGTGCAACCCCCATTCAAAAGGGCGAAGTTGTGAAACTGATACGAGACGAACTTCACGTTATGACACTCGCTATCGGTAAGATGTGCTTTCCTTAACTTGATTTTTGTTGGATACAATAACCTGTAACGTCTTCAACGCCCGACATAATAAATATAAATTGGTTAATAGAAAACAAATCATGTATTGACAACTTTTATACAAAACTACATTGTCAGTTTTTGTCCCTTAGTTTTGTAAAAGGGCTACTTTGCACCCAATAGCCTAAACGGTTTTAAACGCCCGACATAATGCAATTAATTAAAAAACAAATATTGTATCGACCACTTCTGCAAAAAACTACACAGTTAGTTTTTGTCCCTTCGTTTTGTATCAAGGCTACTGTCTGCCCAAGCGGGTTAAAGTCAATCCTTATTTTCGCTTCCATCCACTTACGCCACTTATCTTTCAGGTGACGGGGCCAATGACGTCAGTATGATCCAGGTCGCTGACGTAGGCATCGGTTTGAGTGGACAGGAGGGTATGCAAGCTGTGATGAGCAGCGACTATGCTCTGGCACAGTTTCGCTTTCTCAAGAAGCTACTTCTTGTGCACGGACATTGGAACTACGCTAGACTCGCCTCCATGGTTCTCTATTTCTTCTACAAAAACGCCGTAAGTATTTTGTTATAATTTCTCAAAAAGAACACCACTTCAAAATTGTTTTCAAGTTTTGACAACGAAACACAAACTTAAAATTGTTATGCAAGTCGTTTACAAAAGCCGGTATTTAGTTTGTGTAAAGTAACAAAATGCACTTACATCTTTAATTTTGTAAAGGTGCACGTCTCTGTTCGTATTTTAACCTGTTATTTCGTCGCAGGCTTTCGTCTTTCTGATTTTCTGGTACCAAATCCTCTGTGGATTCTCGGGGTCGAATATGATCGAGCAGTATTATCTCCTCTTCTTCAGTCTTTTCTTCACCAGCGTCCCACCCCTCATCAACGGTGTGTTGGACCGGGATCTTACGGAGGAAACTTTGATGCGGAAACCGGCTTTGTACATGCAGGGCATAAAGGACGAGGTGGGTTTGTGTTTAACAAAGCAACTTGGCTTATTGTAAAAGTAATAAAGGAGCAGTGAGCTATGCAAGTATATGGTTCAATTTTGTAGTTCTTGGTTCAATTTTTTAGTAAAGTATTCACATTGTGGTATGGATTATGCTCATCTACTGATTTTTTTAGTTTTTATCATTTTTTTTCTTTACAGTTGTACGTAAATCGATCGTTTTGGATCAACATACTGGATGCCATCTATCAAAGTGTCATTATATTTTTCTTCCTATACTTGGTAAGTTACAACTCTACCGACCAGCATTTGTTCATGTTGTTTATGAGTAATATTCTGTAGTGCAATTGTTGAAAAAAAAACTGAAGAAATTGTGATTGCCTTCTATAAATATACATGTTGTGTTACTTGTTATTAACCCTGTTGTTTGTCTTGTCTATTCGCAGGCCTACTATGATTCAAACGTGGGCATCATTGAATGGGGAACCCCCGTGACGACAGCAGCCCTCTTCACGCAGTTGATTCATCTCGGGATCGAGACCAAGAGTTGGGTGAGTAAGACCAGCACTAAATAACCAAAACTTGTTGTGCTAATAAACTCACGACCCAAATGTTGAACTTTTTCGGCTGCTTTTTAAGTTTCGTTAAAGGTAATGCAAAATACAATTTCGTTTCAGACGTGGATCCACTGGGTGGCGCAGTTAGGCAGTATTTTGTTTTTCTTTGCGTTTGCACTGATTTACAACATAGTATGTCCAGCCTGCAGCCCGCCGTCCAATCCTTACTTTGTAATGCAGACGGTTATACAAACCGGCAATTTTTGGTTTACTATCCTGCTGTGCATTGCTGTCGCCCTATTCCCAAGGTATGTTTGTTGAGTGCCAAATATGATGATAGTTGTGGAGATAGGGATTTAGTTTACCACTTTTTTGGTGTTAAATGTTTTAAAAAAATACTATTTTACGAAGTTTCCTTACTTGGTGTCCAAATTCATGTTCCAAAATTTTGCCACTGTAGGTATTTTATCCGAGCTATCCAATCCAACCTCTGGCCGACCGACTGTCAGCGAGAGCGAATCCTTGAAGATAGTCAATCTCCGTCGCCTTGCTCCACTTGTACGACATCTAGCGGCGAGTCTTCTTCGAGCAGCACTCATCAAAACCCGACGTACGTGCCAGACTTCACAGAACAAAAGAACTACAACGAGACTCCGAGGCCCAAACACTTGGGGCCTCCAGGCCAGGCTTTTCCCCAAACAACGGATCTTGGCAAATTTGGCGGATCAACGCCCGATCTAAACTCAGGGTCGCCATTTTACAAAGCGCCAAGCTACAGTTCAAACAATTCCAACAATGTTGGGGTGTCTGGTGACGATACGCCTTCCACAAGCAGTTCAGTAAACCAGTCTATACCCCCACCTATGTACGACCCACCTGCACCAGGGATGTACGATAACGCAGCCTACTACGGTCTTTCCGACAGTGAGGATGACACAGCCACCTTCGAGTCGGAGACGGGCGAATCTTACAAAAACTCGTTGCCTGGGCAACCACGTCAAGTGCAGGCCAGTGCGTGGGTCCAAGAATCAACGCCTTATAATGCAAATCAACGCCACATTCCCGTGTAGCGATAATTCCCTTGTCTAAGCGCGCCTTTTGTTAGCAGTAGCCCGCTTATTATATTTCTTCGTTTTTTTGCACTACACCGGCTCACAAATTTTATTGCGCGCGACAGTCAATTAAAAATGAAGGAGCGGTGAGCTATGCAAGAGCAGATGTTTTTTTTATTTTTTCCAAAACATTGTAATAATTGCTTTTTCTTTGTTGTTCGTATTCGTACATGTTATTTTGTTGTGAAGCATTGAATTACGCAACCTTCCTGTCACTCGAAGTGGAGAAGCTAAGGTGCTGAGTGATGCTGTACAAACCGTGGTGACTCAGCAAAATCTGATTCCTATTTCCTGAGGATTTTTTTGCCGGTTACCACGGTTTTGTCGCATCCAATAAGCGCGTCCATGCAGTCACGTGTGCCTTTCCTACACAAAAGGCCCAAACATATTCCCGTAGCACTTCTTTTTATTGCTATCCGCCGACAAAGTTCTTAATTTATGTGGTCGGATTGAGGGCGTATTTTCCTCTTTTTCTTACGTAACTCCTTCTTTTCTCGAACTTGCGGAATGAAACGACCCTCCTTAACAGTGAGTGAGTTGTTGACGTTGCGTTGTTCGTTTATCTGTGATATGACGCACCGTTGGATGAACAGTCACCATTTTCAGCCGATGTTAACTCCTAAAATCATTTTGGCTAAGATACTGCCCCAATCACATTGTTAAATTTAATGTTCACGTTTCTGTTCAAATTAGCGTTGCAAAATACATTTTCGACTTTTGTAATCAGACGGCCCTACAAAAAAGCACGTGATAAATTCGGGGTATGTGATTGGAGCAAACATTTTATCGTCTTAAAATTGGCTAAAAAGGTGGAACCGTTCTGGGTGCCCCTTGTTTGTTGCTTACTGGTCGGTATATCAACGTTATTGTGACGTCACAATTGCCACTGTTCTTGTTAAATGTGTATCAATGCAACGCGTGCGTGCCTTGGTAGCAAGTGGCGGCGTTTCGTGTGTTTTCTCATGTCATGTTTGAACGTACGAAGTGCCAACTGCTGTGTGTCAAGCGGTCAAACTTTAACGCGGATTTTCGAATCTCTTTAAGAAAGTTGGGTCAAATTTTAACTTCAATAGGCCACAATTCTGTTTTTTCTCTTTCTTCCGGCAACTGTGTCTTTATGGTCCAGTGCGCTTGCTTCATTCGGACACGGGTATTGTTACAAACGTGAACTATATATTAAAAGCAAAATATTACACTTCTCGTGTTTTGTTTGTAGAAGTTTGCAGGTCAATGTTAACGAGTTGCAAGGTGAATAACTTGAATAAAAATGATTTACTGGAGTGAGC
The DNA here is from genome assembly GCF_965637545.1 of Phallusia mammillata. Classification (NCBI taxonomy): domain Eukaryota; kingdom Metazoa; phylum Chordata; class Ascidiacea; order Phlebobranchia; family Ascidiidae; genus Phallusia; species Phallusia mammillata. Next base: position 11,506,276 of record NC_137258.1, read on the forward strand.
ATTTTTGCTAAAACTGGAGTGACAGTGAGCTTTTTGTGCCAAATGGCCTTTATAGTCCGTTAGCGCCATCTAGCTGACAAAATATGAAAAAATACAAACCCCACAAAGTTATAGCGATTCAGCTTATCTCTGCTTCTTGGTCCATCCTCTGTGACAGGGGTCGGCAACCCCTGGCACGCGAGGTTGTTTTTCATGGCACGCCAACCGATTTGCGTGTTTATGTTAAAGTAACAATTTAACCTGTTACACTGCTTTTTATAGTTTTTGTCACGCCATTGTCTTAAAATTCAGCCTTAGCCTACATGCACAAAACACACTGCTTTCTCTTTTTTATTGATACCTACTGTTCTTTGCTTAAATGTAAATAGGCAAATTTTTCCGATGGGTGATTCTTTTCTTATCTTTGTATGTTTTCTGTTTTGTTTATTCATTTGATTTCCTGTTTTGAAATCAAGGGTGGCTGACAAGGTGACCTTAGGGTCTTTCGCCACCCTGCCGCTTAAACAGCGCAAAAATAAAATTACTAGTACTGACACGAGCCACTATTCTTTAGAAAAACGTTGGCACGCGAGGTCATTAATACATGAAAATAACAAGTAAATTGACACGCGTCGCCTAAAAGGTTGCCGACCCTTGCTCTGTGACATACTAAGTCCTTAACCCGACAACAGTTGACCATAGAGGAAAAGCATGGATGTACGTGTTACACAAAACTTAAAATGTTTAGCATAAACAGACGAAGTCGCAGCAATTGTCCCTCCAAGTTGTAGGATAACTGCTTTTTCGCCAGTTATTGCCTAGCTAGCATGACTGTTGTGTTTAGTTGATGTGTGCAGTATTTTACTGGAGGAGTTGTTAATTTGGTAGTGTATCATAAAACAAGACTGTTAACACATCAATTGGAATCGCAGCGTGTCATTTTATTGTAGTGGAAATGTTTTTCTTCTTAAATAAAAGTAAGCAAACATTTATTTAAAATCAGTGTGGTAAAAAACTTGGGGTGATCTTTACCTTTTAAAATAAATAATGATTAAGGCAAAGTTTGGAGAGTTAAAGTCTCTAAAACTGAAACCACAGAGTCATAAGCCACTACACTCATATACAGAGCTGAGTATGATCAGGCTGTTTTCAAGACACATCGTTGCGCATTAGCTCGGCAGTGCGTAAGATCTACCACCAACGGATCTAGCCTAAACCCTAACTCAGCGATAGTGCTAAAAAACGTTGGTAATTCTTAAGCCATGTTTCTGGGCCGTAAACAACTTCTCTTACATGCCCCAACCACCAGCACAAACAAATAGTCGTGAACTGGGACGTTCTTATAAACTCTGTGCAAACCTTGTGGAGTGGTACAATTTAAAGATGGTCCACCACAGCCGCCTTGATTCCAAAGGGTTGTGCGTTCTAATCCCATCCCTTGTGTTTTCCTGGGCAAGAAACTTTAGCGGTGTTGCTCAAATCCAATGGAAGCAGATGGATTTTTGACAAATCAAAATAAAAGTTGATTTAATCTTGCAACATAACTGGCAGCTAAACACATCCAGGCGCAGCTCTGACAACTGACGATAAGTATGAACCGCACAAGGGTAAAGCAAATGGCCTCTGTTTTGCCAAAATGATTCTGACCAGTCTTATAAATAAATCATCGAAAAAAGTCATTTCCAATGCACACTGTTTATCTAGTTTTAACAGTACTGTATTGGATGATATTCAACAGTCATTTTAGATCAGCCAATTGTACCTGTTATACTGTTCCGTGGTACCTAACTTATTACATTGTTGGGACCCCTTTGAAAAAAAAACAGTTTTCATGCCTCTTTGTTTTCCAGTAGTAACTATAGATAGCTATCTAACCTCAATTATTCAGCATCTCGTATTCTATTCATATCTATTGTTAAGAGCCCCTGTGCTACTGGGTGCATTTGGACTGAATACCAATGTTTTTAGTAGATGCCTGAAAAGACGTTCAGGAACCACAACAACCTAATAATAGTTTTGTATTTTCTATAGAGCAGCATATGAACAAACTCATCACTCTGTAATTCTAAAGTGAAGCTATCCTGACCTTCTACCGCAGAACAAGATACTACCACAGATATGATTGCAGTTGTAGACATTTATTTATGCAATAAACCTCCATGGAACAGGTTCAACCAGCTCTGGTTCAACTCCACCAGATCGAACAAAGTGTCCTTTGCGGGGTTGTTGTGGCTGAAAAACAATGTTTTTAATTGAAAAAGTACAGCCAAGGAAAACTTTCATTACAATACAATTTCAGTTACAGTATGGCCCATTAAATTCGTGATATTTCTATACACAGGGACCCACATTTGCCCAACGTTCTGTGCCATGTGGCACAAATGCCTGACACCAGACTCATACAGTGAATAGTTGCAAAACCACAATACCTGACGCTTAAGTTGACATGGAACTCCAGTCTCTTTGGCAAGAGCTCTCTTCTGTTCATTCTCATGGACTCGTTTAATGAAAGACAATCGTGACTTGGAATGCCTGACATGTTCAATCCTAACATTGATGCGCTTGGCAATAATTCGACCTCTGAAAAAGTACCAAGCATAAACATTTCCTGTTTCACTCATTTCATATCTATTAGCACTGCATATAAAACTGTGTATTTACTGTTAGCACTGTGTTAACTCCAAAACAACCAAAAACATACTGAAATTTGGCATAGAAAAATCCAGTTATTCCCATAATTAATTTGCACTTTTATGTAATTAGATTAACTATATTTATGATTAATTGGACAATTTTTCTCAACAAATGGCTACATTTGAGATTCACAATCCCATGCAATTAACCAGATTATGTGATAAATCCAAATCAAATACCCAGATATAACTGTATTACATGTACGTATATAACATGCAAAGCATTGATGTGGCCACAAAAAGTATACAATTTGTTAACACTGTGCAACATTTTTACATAGAAAGCTTACCATACACAATTTTTAGGTTTAAAATGCAAAGTGGCAAATAGCTTTAGACCAGTGGTTCTTTTTTGCCCCTTCAACCTTTTTGCCCTTGCGGGCCCCTTTTGGTACCATCAAGCTATTCGCTGACCCCTTGGAAGGTTTTGGTATTTTTTCATTAACAAGCAACCCAAAAAAAGGTGCTGAATATACCAACCATGTTTGGTCCAGGACCAAAATTTCAATCACTTTGACTGGGCTGCGACACCAGAACTTAACCAGAGCCATTACTTTGTGACAATGTGACGTTGCTTGCCACTGAAAATTGATCTCTGTTACAATGGGGTTAAAATGTCACAATGCATTTTGGTTTATCGCCATGAAGAAAGTTTCTGAGGCATATTTTTTAAATCGCTTATATCAATATCGTTGTCTGCAAAATTAAAAAGTTATCACAGACCCCCCTGAAAACGCTTTGCGGACCCCCGGTTAAGATTCACTGCTTCAGACAATGATGTACTTAATACATGCAACAAACTCACAAGGCAACAAATGTATTACTTACTTCACTTGTTTATTGACAATAATACCAACAGCATGTTTGGTGACATTGAAAACGCGTCCAGTTTTTCCATGGTATGCTTTGTGGGGCATTCCCTAAGCAATAACAAATATTTGATTTGTATACATGTTATCAAACAGTATGCATAGATTCTTGTCATTTGCACTGTTAATCCACCCTCCCTTTTTAAAAAACTACATTTTACTCCCAGTGCAATGTGGGGCAAAGTGTTTTTTTTTTGCTTTACATAATTGCTTTTAACAACACCACTATACAATATCTATGTTTAAATAAAGTTTACTTTACCAATATTGGAAAAGTCTAGGTGACTGGTGTGACACTACGAATTTAGCCAGATCTAGTACTTTATACACTGAACAAGCGTTCTGACCAAAAAAGTTTTTGTTCATGAATTCATTACTGAATCAGCCCTGAATCATTCATGCAGACCAGTGATCATAACACACCCATATATACATCATGATAAGCTGGGACTATCAGAAGCAATATATCAAATCGGTCCAATCTTTCACATTTAGATACATATTTAATTTATAGTTTACATATAACAAGGACAATATAAACGCTTCGTTTTAGTTAAAAACATGTTGGAGCAATTTTTAAGGTTAAGTCGGAGTCATAAACCTTTGACCGATATTAAAACTGCTAAAGTGTGATTGTTTAGACATAATATTCATTACAAACAAACATATTAGAATCAGAACATAGGTTTTGGAGAGAGGTACTTGAAATATTTCAACTACCAGCTACCTTTTGTACTGCACCATCTCCCTTGATGTCAACGATGTCACCCTTCTTGTAAACAGTCAGGTACTTGGTCAAACCGATAACTCCCCTTGTTCTGAATTTCTTCGAGAACATATAACGGGTGCCACGACGATAACCTTTTGTGTTCGTCATAATGATGGTCCCTGTAAGAACAAAATCACATGCATTGAAGCGCAGTAAGTGAGCTCTTATATCCTAAACTTGCTACTCCTGTTTATTTTCTTGAACGCAATACCTTTGGTGCACCAAATATCCTGCAAAGACTATTAACTACCCAATATTATTGCCAAAAACTTGCCTTCAGCTACAACTCACAAACTAGCCCGTTTCCGCCGCATTTATGTACTAAAAACAAAACATAAACTGCTTGAACATATATTTGTTGTTTGGAGGGGGCATTAATTTTAAAACAAGAAACATTTTGCCTATAAATCAGTATTTTTCATTCAAGCAACCTTACCTGAACACAATTCCACCGAAAAGAACGTGTTGGTCACGTGACCGAAGAGAGTTTGTCCACTAGCACTGCTAGTGACGCAGCACATAGAAATATTATCCACAACAGTCTAGTGAGTATTTCTGTTTGTTTTATTTGCCTCCGATAGAAAAGGCATTGGTGCCTAGCTGTATATCTTTTCAAATGAAGTAATCAGTTGGTTAGCATTTTCGCAGAACATTCAAAGTAATGTATCACACTGGCTTAAAAAAAACGCCGAGCAGCCAAATAAACATTTCAGGCAGTTAAACCAACACATTTCAGGCAGTTAAATCAACAAGTCGGTTAGGTTTTTACTTTTGAGTTATATTTTTTCTCGAAAGGAAACCGATAGTTTTCCTTACTGTTGCGAATACCAGGTTGTCAATATTAGGCCATAACTCAGGTATCTGGTCAAAAGTAGGCTAGACTGTAGGCTAAGCCATAGGCAACTTATAAAAGGCAAAAAATAATGTTTCAAAAACATATTATTGTAAAAAATTGTGTTTAATAAAGATACTTCATCCTACATATTGAATAAAATACCTGACATTGTACGTACAAGGGCTGGTAAAATCAACCTACCACAAAGTACAAAACCTTGGCAATCCGCAACGACACACATGGGGCTGAGTCGGATCGATGCGGTCGCGTCTTCGCCGTTAAACAAGCGCAAAACAAGGCCGCGTTGACCCCATGCAGTAAGCGCAAGTGCAAGGGAACAAAATCAAATAATTACGATGCGTTCCCGTGAGATGTGCGACCTACAAATTGGCTTTCAATTTGTCTCCTGGTGTGGCTGGTTGGCAATACATGAGCTAGGCACGTGTTTTGGAAGGTAGACACAACTGCTGAGGACAGAACAGGATACGTGGTGTGCAACATGTGTTAAAATGAGCTTTCTAGAACACAAGAATTAAGTAGCCATAAAGCAAGTTGGTATGTGCTGAATATTTGCAAAATCTCGAACGTTTGCAGAGGAATATGCAAGCAAACCGGGAAACAGATAAGCCTTAGTGATTTTAGGTATGAGCGGCGCAAAATACGGCTGTCGAATTTACTGTTGCTTTTTAACCGCGTATAGGTGTTGCTGTAAAATCGATTCATAGGATTTGCAATGACACAAAATGCAATGTTTAGAAGCAATGATGTAAGCGTTCCGTGTGTGGCTGTGACGTAATATCGAATAAATTATTAAGAAGGTGGAAAATACCGGCATCAATGTTAATTAAAAAACAGAATCTGCTCTGATTTAAATAAAAGAAGCGCGGTTATTTGTATCAATCTGTCGTCACACCGATTTCTCATTTCAACTATATTGTTTTGAATGACACAATAAGAACAAGCCAAAATGCATAAAATGGTTTAATTCAACTTTTAATTGCGCTTTTACAATATTAAAACAATAGAATGATTTTGATTCAAGTAAACTGAATGAAACAACCTTGTGAGATTGCCGAGTATCTTAGCAATTTATACTTTGTTATGTTTTTAAAATATCGTCACATGTTAAAAACCGTATTCTAATGTTATGGCACCCTTCTCTATGAAATTTAGCTTTAGCTAATTGCAATGCACAGTGTGTGTTGTCAGTCCGATAATATTTACTCTGGAATGTTGTTTTTTCGAAACGACATGGAAAGAACATACACTTTGTTATTTGCAATCCAATAAACCGTTATGCCATGCTTCCTAATATTTGTTAGGCCCGCGCAATAGAAACTCTTTAGTTTGGAATTTAAACAAAATAAACATTAAGACTGTTGCTTTTCAAAAGTTTTTGTTTTGACTTTATGCGTGTTTAAACTATAAATTACAGAGGTATTTTGCCAAAACATTTCCAAGCAAAATTTGCACTGTTAAATATACCAAACCCAAAACATGACTTGTAAATAAACGGTGGTAGATATGTCATTTTTGTAACTCGGTGTGATCAATTGATCATTCGTTAGACAGTTCTTTCTTCTAAGCGACACCTTGAATTAGTTTATGACCGCGACTGTCGCCAAGCTTACAAAACGCTAATCGATCCTGCTGTTTCATGCACCAGCAGGCGCCGCCATTGTGACATGACAAACTTTTTGTCAATGCAACGTGACGTCTAATGATCGGTTCAATCACCTCGGCGAGGGAAAGGGATAGACGAAGTCGTCTCGAGTGCAGAACTTGCAGTGCTCCGACAGTCAAGCATGTTGCCGTCCAAGAAGAGAAGAAAGCGCTATTCGGAAAATCGTGGCTTTACAGCGGAACCTTTACCACCGCCGCCTCCGCCACCACCTGAAGATTCTCCTGAGGTTAATTTGTTCGCATTCTTTCGTCTGTCTTCAAGTCAGCCTAACCTTTCTGCGTGTTACGCCAACGGTGACGCAAGCCTCTGGAAACCAGGTGAAAGTGACAGTAAGCCCGGTGGCACGGCAAGCAACACGCTTGGCCAGTTGAAATCAGGCGCAGGAGGCACCATACGCAATCAATCACACGCCCCTAATCTCGACAACCCGTCGGGAACGAGAGAGGCGTTTGAAGAAAAAGGGAAATTATCGCCCGGCGAGAGAGAAGCAAGCAACAAACAACAGCGAGAGCCCATCAGTAGTTCTACATTGGTTACGGGGCAATATAGTCCCAATGATAAGGTTTGGTTGACTAGAAACTCACAGGAAACAAATTCACATCACTTACGACAGAAGATTCAAACAAGCAAGACACCCCCGCCAAGAAGTTCAAGGACAAAAAGCAGTTTTGAGTATTCCCTTGCTCCGACAGTGCAGAAGAGACCTACGTCGTTGTTCCGGCCAGGGCAAGCTGCAACTTTTTATGAAGACCACCGGCTATCAGTTCAACACTCCAAAAACTTACGATTTGAACCAACGTTATTTGGTGAACCCGATTTCAAGGTCAGTTGAATCTTTGAAAAATACTTGGCAAAAGTTGGAAACAAAGAAAATAACATGTAGCAATATGTTTGGGACATGGCTTTTTTCTCAGTCTTGTGTATTGTAATGGAAGGATGACTTAGTATCTCGTAATCTGGGCTAATAAAATAAAATCGATTTTTGCTGATCCTAATTGTACGGAACGGTTATCGACGAAGCGGCGTTGATAAGTAAAAGGTAAACGCAATTCTTTTGGAAACTGTTATTTTTGTTTGGACTAAATACGATTTAACATTTAACAAAACTTGAAATAATAATGTGAAATTCATTTTTGGCACTGTTTTCGATCCTTTTATTTGTCTAGTATGTGAGTTCAAATATTAAACCATATGGTTTGTAATTTGTATACACTTCTTTTTTGTGACATAAACTTTCGTCATAGAAACTCGTAAAATAATGCCGCTTTATTAGGGTGCTTTGAAAACAAACTTCAAACCAACCAAAAGTAAACAATTTTATATTGCAGCGAAGCATGACGGGTGGACACGCTCACGTGACAAACCATTATCAACGCAAACGTCGACCTCTACCTCCTATTCCACAAGATAACGGTGTTCACAGGCGTGACGTAGGAGTGATGACGCCCGACGAAATGTTCGACTTGCAAACTGACGACGCGGGAAGTACAGCAAGTATGACTTCACTAACCCTCCGGTCATCTATAAACACCCCAACAGGTAATGCGAATTATTGGTGGAAAAAGACGCTGTCGATGTTTTGCCAAACATTTTCGAGAAAACTGAACCGGGTTTGGAATAATATCCACGCATCTGTTCATAAATCTAATGAGGAAAGTAACATACATGGAAAGGTGACGCTATTGTTCAGACGTCTCGACAAATACTCATAAAGTATGTCACTGTTTATGTGGGTCGTTATATTCCTCATTAGAAACGGGATGTATGTTGTTTGGTTAAAAGGTTGAAGTAAAAATATTTAATACCACATTGGAAACAAGCTTGTTTTAGGACCTGCTTAACGCTGCAAAGAATAAATGTATTTATAGGCGATCTCAACATTTTGTTGGCAAACGAATTTTAATTTGTTTATCTTAACTCAAACAAATTTTACTCAGAAATTCACGCAGCACAATTAGACAAACCGTCAAATTGCACCAGGGATCACATTATTACTTTTACAATCTTAGCCCACAGATTAAAACTACCCTGCTAAGTTTTACAATTTGGTAATGAGCCAAGATCCTAAATATCCATTACTTATAAGTTGCGAAATCGAAATACTTCTATTTGCCATGAACTGCTATAGACTAAAACGTTTACTCTGCAAGCGGGTTAATGTTTCGTTAGATCAACAATTCGTCATGTCCGCCCTGGAAAGATTTTGCGGCTGAAAATTGCATTTACAGCCCCTTTGGCCAGTTACAGTTTACCGCAAGTTCTATGAGGCGGTAAATGAAGATTAGTTACGCTTGCTTACTCGTATAAGAAGCAAGTCAAATAGTAAAGGCCGTTCGGCGGGAGTAATTAAACGCGCCGTTTCCCCAGCACGTAACTGCCTCTTGGGCAAGCAAATGAAAGTCTGCTGTGTGTCAACTTTGTTTTGAAAAGGCAGCGGCAATACATAAAACTATCCTACGATAATGCAGTACAAAACTAAACTAGACGTTCCTCTGTTTGTTTGTTTCTTAAACACGATAAAGGTGGCGCTGCGATATTTAGTTTTATTAGCGAAACCAATTTCGTTTATTTGCGGTTCACACGACCGTGCAAATATGGAGTTGTTACGGATAAAAACTTTAAATACCTTCTGCCACACGTAACAGGGTGGTACCTTTGTTCCTCAAGTATACACACACACATATATATATATATCCTCAATTTAAAGAAATATGTCTCGTTGTTATTTCAAACAAAAACGATGATTGTTTTAATATTTAACTGTTTTCAACAAGCAGAAACGGTCCATTTTCTGAACTCACAAGTAGGAGCAGTTCGACAAAAATGTTTTAGTCGATCATCTTAAACAAGATTTTAGTCGCCGATAATTTTAGGAACAAAGCAGATACGTTTTATACGAGATTATTGCGGTGAATTGATGTTTAAAATGCAGCAGCAAAATAGCGCAAAGCTTTACATACGACCGAAACGCGAAACCCTGAGATCAATATACGGCAGAGTAGCCTACTAAGGTACATTATTGATGGATCGAACTCGTTAATCATTGTGAATATAAAATGGGAAATTTTTCCGCTTGAAATTTTTACCTAGCCAAACTGTGGGGCAATTGAACGTTCGAGATCCCGCGATAAGGTTGTGTAACGAGTTTTACCCCAAAATCAACATTTGTAGTGGCCCCGGGGGATTAGGCCACCTGCAGTAGGTTTCTTGTAGCCAATTTTGGGATCAACCACTATTTCAATTGCCAGAACGAATGATGTGGTTTATGATCAATGTTAAAGGAGAAATTGTGACTGTTTTGTTCTCTGTCACGAAGTTGCCCAAAAAATACTCATAACACTCTTGTCAACAATGAAGCTGCAAACGTTTTTTTTTGTTTATGTCCGAAACTTTTAAATCGATTTACTTATTCGGGACGTTGTTTTACCAATGCATTTTTCGACTCACAATTTTTAGAGAAATTTACCAAGTCGTATTTTTTTTCTAAGGAAGACCACCTCCCCCGAGAAAGTCCCGTAATCGGATTGGGAGAAGATGCAAAATATTTCTTCTTGTTGTCCCCAGTGTGGTTGCCCTTGTATCCAGCACTATGTTGGTGCTCTTTGCTTTAGGTAAGGCTGAATATGGTAAAAATTTTAAATTGTGTTTTTTTTTCTGGAGATCCATCCCATAATTTGCAAAAAACATAACCTATATGAGTGACATTATTCAAGTGCTTTTTTCATACTTTAAACTTAAAATGTTTCAGGTAGATGCAATAACGCAAATTACAACAATTTAATTTTTACTTACAGAGCGAATGTTACTGAATCTAAAAAATCGACATTTTTACTTTTTAAAGTTCTTGATTTTGTATAAAAACAAACCACTTCGTTGTACAGCAAATCGAGTTAAGAGGGAAAATCGCAAACAACCCCTTTTTTTATAACTTGATGATATATTTATGCTTCTTGGGCCGCCTTTGCTTTGAACCAGAAAAAAACAATCGATATTTTAATTAAATGACAGGTTAATGGAAACAGATTACAAAAATACTGTCTGGTCAGTGGCTACCCGATACTTTGATCATCAAACGATGGCATGTGACATGATTATCATGTTTACGTTTCGGGTCTGTGGCCGTTACCATGACTTAAATCGATCACTAGCATTCAAATCTTGGGGGTGAAAAACGGGTGACATGCGTTTATGAAAACAAGCGAAGAAAATTAATTGTGACAGATTGCTGCGAAAACTTGGACTAAGTATGGACGGTAAAGTTCGTTTGCATCTTGCAACCTTTTCATAGGGCGTTCGTGCTATCATAACAAACTACAACGAAGCGGGTTTAAGTAGGTTTTTCCCCAAATATATTATACAGACCCAAAAACTTTTTACCCAGCATTATTTTGTCATAAGAAAACTTAAATGTTGTTGACTTTTATCCCTTTTGCTTTGTTGTTGTTTTGCGTTTGAAGTAAAAAGTAATTGCCAGGCTTCATTCTGTTTGACGAAACAAATATTTCGGAAGATTTTCGGAAAGTTGCGGTGGGTCACTAATAAATTATGTATAATGACGGCGCAGTTAGCTTCAATCTGAGGTGAAAGGTTGTTTAAATTTTGAGAAAGTCACTTATTGAACTTGGACAATGTATGGTGCACGATTCAAGATGGTTATAAACAAAAAGTTACATGTCTTTTGAGTTATGTCTTAATCTGGCTCAATTATCTTTAGACTTTGCATATCAATGTTCTAACAAGTGTTTTCGCATCGAATGATTCGTGTAAAGTTGGTTGTACAGTATCACTGCTATGTTTGGTTTCATACCAATGGCTATTGAAAATGTAAGAAAATAATGGAAAAAAGTTTGAAATAAACGAAGTACACTGAATGCACATTAAAGAACAGTTATGGAAAAACTGCTTCTTTCACCACAAAATTAAGTATTTGTGTACCGAAAACTTTGCAATCGATTTTCACAAGTCGCGTATCTGGAAACTCTGTCTTGACGTTATTTGCGTCTGATAATAACAGTCATTACGCAAAATGCAGCTGTTGTTTGTTTTGATTTTTAGAAAAAAATACTGATTTAGCGTTTGACCCGGGTATTGGGCTTTACAGATCTAGTGGCAAAAATCAAATTTCCAAACAAAGTTAGAGAATGTACAACATACCAACGTCACAAATCCTTCATTGATTCCAAAGAGGGCCTCGTGCGATACGCGAACGATTCTTAATTCGATTTACGCGACAGTAGCTGTGAATTCTTAAGCAGGGTCGGCTCGCAAACTCGGCCCCATCTTTTGCCCAGCAGATCGATTGGGTGCGTAATGGACTTTTAGCTTTTTGTAATAGCACACGAAAACAAACCCAACGCATGGCGAAGCTGCTGTCAGGTTTTGTAGCAACAGAGTTTCGACCGGCGATCGATTTCCTCTAAACATGCGTTTTTACTTCCCTACCGGCATGAAATTTGTAAATTCTGCATCCGCCGCTTTTGGGGATGCCAAACAGTGGTGACGTCATACACGGCTTACAGTAGAGCCATGAAATATAAATTTGGATATCCTTCGCTTTTGAGAGACTTGGACAAAACATAACATAAGAGCATATAAAACAAGCGCTGCTTTGGAAGATATTTGCTTTACTCGAAAATTCTAAAGTCAATCAGCGGTTTTAAATCAAAATATTCCCGTCGAGCTTTCTCTGGGCACCGGTAATGAGGCGCAAAAATCAATTGACCTCTGTAACGGTGGTCAGTGAACCTTGGCCTTTGAACTTAGGATTGTGATACCATACAGGGTTTCGTTGAAAACCAGGGGTTATCGCCAAATGGATAGCGTTGCGAAATCAATTTTGTGATCACGTGTAAATATTTTAATTTTTTCGCGACTCCAAACAACAACTCCTTAAGTTAGTACTTTTTTCATTAATTTCATCATCTTTTTTGTAGGTGTCATTGGAACTTCACAGACGGCGTACAACGAAGACCATACAGCCAGGCCTGACCTCGCCAAGACAACTGGCCTTTTGGTAAAAGAAATGGGAAGGTAATTAATAAAATATACGCGATCAGTTGTCGAACAAAATGCAAAACTGTGTTGCCAAACATTTGTCCTTATATTGAACCTTAACGGCTAGTTATACGCCCTTATTATGAACTCTGTGTTGCATGTTACGCGTTTACTGCTTCAATAAAACGAAATAGGTCACCAATTGTCAGAGCGTTGCAAGTAATGAGACAAGGGACATTTTTATGACAGGGACAGAACGGAAGACGGTCGCAGCGCCGACGATGAACAGACAACGAACATTGGTACGTCACAGTTCGACATCACAGTGACGCCCCGCATCGCCGGCAATCATACGAACAATTTAGTGACGTCAGATGTACATAGTGACGTAACCAATAACGCAACAACTACGAGTAATGACCCAGAAACTACGCGGTCAAAGGCAAAAAATCGAAACAAGCCAAGGAAGACTTCAACCCAGTCGACCATGACTCGGAGAAAATCCACAAGTGTTACGTCACAATCGGAAGTAAAGGGGAAGAAAAAAGGTGGCGGAAAAGGTCGTCGTGGAAAGGGTCGAAAAAACAGGCGAAACAGGGTTCAAGATGAAACGCGATCAGTGTTCGAAAATCCAAAGCGGGTGCTTACTCCTAGAGGAGGAATGGATCTTCAAAACGCTATACTTCGGGGAGGAGTTAAACCGTCCACTGCTAACAAAGAACTAATTTTTAATGAAAAAACAAGAAGCAGTTCAATGTCGACGTCAGATGGGGGTTTCGATTCTGGTACCGAGGGACAATATTGGGATCAAGATCGTGAAAGGTTAGGGTTTATGTTCGACTGTCATGACCTACATATAAAAAGTTCTCCATGAAAAAAGTTCACTCTAAGCTTGTCTTTTTTTAAAGAAGACAATATTGATCTATATTAGCCGTAACTACAAAATAGGCCAATTTTCTTGCAGTTTTTACAATGAATACGGAAGTGGAAATCAAATACTTGTCAGCGACGATGAGGACGAGGTCATAAACAATGAATCAAGTCATACAAACCAGGAGGACTCTTTATCGTGTTTGCCGATACCCGATCAAGTATGTGATGCTGTTCTACCATACCGCATGACGTTTCGCAGCGATACAGACGGGGGCTTGATTCGATCAGCAATGATGTCATTGGTAACTCAGGCTTTACGCAATCAGTCGTCATCTTGTAACGAAGAGTCGGCCCTTCGGTTTATATGCGCACTAAGGCATCCGAAATGTAACTTTGGCCAAAGTGAAGGTAAGTTTATCTTTGAATTTCCGTCTTTATTGTATTTATTTATTAAAATAGTTGTAATGCAAAAAAAGTGATAAAAAAGTCGTGATGTACAAAATCGGCAAAATTAGGTTAGGACCGAAACCGATTCGCCCGAATCAACCGAAGCATTTGTCATGTGTGTGTCACGTGATGATAGTACGCAACAATATTAACGTAAAAACATAACTTTTACTGACAGGCAAACAGTGGTATTACTACAATAAAATAGTTGTGTATGATCTTAGTTCTGTTGGTTTTCGGGTTGCCTCGGCCGTCATTGCCAGCCTGCAAATGAATTACTAATCTTGGGGTGGGCAAAACTATAATGCTCGAAAATTATACTAGTTGACGAGAAATTAGTTTATGCGCCTTGAAAAATTCTGTTTTTCGCAATTGGGCGGAAAAGACACTGTTTGCCCTGTTTCAAAAGTTGTTCATAAAAAATCGGTTTCGACCGAATCGCTACAAATTATTCGCCCGAAACTAAACGTTTGTAAAAAAAAAGCTAAGCAGCAAATCGTGTGTTCGGTAAATTACCAATAAAATATCTTCACCAGAATTGCAACAGCTTCGGGAGTTTCCGTGCAAAGCCTGGTGCAAAAGTTTGATGGCATCTTGTCTCGACGATGAGTCGTTTTCGCTCATACTGGCTTTGCAACACGGTGATGTCACACTTCATGACGTCACTGGAAAATCCCTAAAACAGCTTTCAGCAAAACTGAGTAGAACACGTCGATACAACCTCGTACAGATGGAAGATACCGTTGGGTCTAATGCTCATCTTATCTCCTACACATGTGACGTGATCATTAATGGTGATGTCACTGTGACGTCATCGCCTTATAAATGCGTCGATTTGTCGTCAGTGGATAAGTTTATGGAAAGTCAAGGTGTGTAAAAAACACAATGGTGTAACTGATGACCGGCTGATTCGGTGTAACGCCTTTGATGGGCCTGGCACACTATTGGTTGTAACTGTTCACCTTTTAATTTTTTTATTTTCAATCGCAGACATTGTTAATGAAACGACAACTCCGCCATGTGGAAGTGAAAGCTTTCACTGCCCTGGTGGCGGGTGTTTGGACAAAAGATGGTTGTGCGATGGGATTAACGACTGTGGTGCAATGGAAGATGAAATAGACTGTGGTAACTTCTTGTGATCATTTGTTGATTTGCCCGTTAGTGTGTCAAGCTTTGCTTTACACTGATGTATAGTTCGTGCTGTATAGCTCATAAGCGGATAAATGCGATTAAACAACGATTTGACTCTTAAAGAACTTCGCCATACGTTAAGCTCAAATGAAACTTTGTAATGCAAATTGAACATCGCTTGTGTGATTATTAAAAAACAACGGGGATGTAATCCATTTTCATTAAATGAAGTTCGAAACTTAAGCAACTTCTCGCAAGGGTTGTTGTTAAGAAAATGCGTTTTTCTAGTTTGTTCCTTGAACGAGTTCCAGTGTTCTAGTGGACAATGTGTTAATCAAAGGAAAAGGTGTGATGGCTTTCACGATTGCGTCGACAGGTCGGACGAGAAAAATTGTGGTAAGCAATAATGCTCATGTCATTTTTACACATTTCACTGTGTTTGATATTATTACTACAACTAAAAACGTAACACATCCTTAACTGTATGTTTGATGCTAAATGCTTTGCACCGATTTAGAGTGTGGCGATAATCTTGCCACTTGCGGTGACGGACAATGCATTTTAAATGATTGGTGGTGTGATGGGGATTCGGATTGCAACAATGGAGTCGACGAACTGAATTGTGGTAGGCAGCAAAACAAATCTGAACTTTGTTATTCTTTGAATTTGCAATCATTATTCGATTTCTGTATAACATTTTACAAATAAAACGCCATTTCGAAACACCATCACATATTTCACCTTTCCAAACACGGGATGCTTTCGAAAAAGAAAGACATCAGAGGTGCAAATTGAAGAAAAAAAACGTCTTGATAACTTTTGCAGATTGCGCATCTCGTGGACTGGAGTCCTGCGGCAACGATACTTGCATTCCAGCGCGGTTTATTTGTGACGGGGAAGAGGATTGTGTTGGAGGAAGCGACGAATCTCGCTGTCAGTATGTTCACAATCAACGTAAGTATATCTTTTATGATTTAAGAAGCATTTGTATGAAATTTGTGTGATATTGTTGTAAATGTTTCAATATATTTGATATAATTTAGAATGCAAGTTGTGGGAAATCAGTTGCGACGACCATTGTATATCGGTAACCAAACGATGTGATGGAATAACTGATTGTTTTGACAACAGTGACGAACAAAACTGTGGTGAGATATATTGTTTTGAAACAAAATTTAAAATAACGTTAAATTTTAAAATTATTTTCTAATACATACATTCATCTTCAAATATTGACAAAATGCTTTTTTAAGGAACTTGCGAACCTGTTACTCTTGAGGTTTGCCAACAAACCCATTTTAACGTCACTTCAATGCCAAACTTTCTTGGCCACAAATCCCAATCCGAAAGCACCATGGCGATCGATTACGTCATGCTGACGTCAGGGGTTCACACAAGGTAAACTGCAGCAAACATTACCACATGCAAATCAAATCTGAATACAAACTTGTTTTAGATGTCATCCATTGCTGAGTCATTTAGGATGTTCCGTTTTCGTACCACCAGTTCCGCTAGGCAGTATAACGTGTGCCTTAAAACCAAACCCACAAGTGCAAGAAAGGTAAAATATTTTCCTTTTTTTCACATCAGCTTTAAAGGAATATCGTGAACTTAAAGGGTTCCGCAGGGGTATCGCAATTTTCAACATTGCCACATAATGCGAAGAAATAGCAAAAACAAACAAGCCATTAAATAAAGTTCTCCGTTATATTGAAATACCTCGAGGGTACAGTGAGGGTACAGACATAAAACGTTAAATAACAATGTAACTGTTACACCATTATGATGTTATTTATGCAGAGTTTTGCCATGTCGATCGTTCTGCGAGGAAGTCAAATATGCTTGTTCTCCGGCATTGCGCTCCGTCACGCTGTCGTGGCCAAAGTTTTTAGACTGCGAGGAATTTCCTGTTAAGTCTTCTCGCGTCCCATGCTACGACCCGCGAATGGCGCTACGAGAAGGTATGGAACGTAAAGGCAACAAAATAGGGCAATTATTTGACTTGGCTATCCTACTATACTACCTATCGCCTAAAACAGGGGTCGACAATCTTTTTTGCACTGCGGACCGTTTTTGAAACCAAAATTTTATCGGGGACCGGTCTTCAAAAAACTACAAATATTTATCAAAACGCTTAAATTAGTTTTTGATCCCCGGGATACATGGGCAAAATGTTTTAAAGCATTTAACCTGAAAAATTATACGGCCCGCCGGGCCCGGTAACGAACTCCTCGCGGACCGGTACCGGACCGCGGACCGGCGGTTGCCGACCACTGGTCTAAACTATGCATGGTTTTTTTGGGAAGAGTACTGTGCAAGCGATCAGTTCCTCTGCAACTCAACTGAAAGTACTGGAAAACGATGTATAAGTATGGCGTCAAGATGCGATGGGATCAACCACTGTGACGACGGTTCGGATGAAGTTGACTGCAATTGCAAAGCTCTAGGAAGGTGCGAGTCTTACTCACTATATTACTTCCTGGTCAGTTTTCTTGTTTAAATTTAACTTTGTCCAAATGGCAGGTTTGAATGCAGATCCAACAAGCGTTGTATCTTGTCGTCGTGGGTATGTGATTCTCACAAAGATTGCCCCGACTCATCGGATGAATTAAACTGCGGTAAAATTTGTATAACTTGTGGTGGTAAAGTCCTTAAAAACAACTTTCCTGAACTTACATTTCTCAGATCGTTGCGACACAACGCAAAAAGCATGTACTGACCACACTTGCGTGTCAAAAAGCATGTGGTGCGACGGCAATAGAGATTGTCCCGACGGAAGTGACGAAACAGATTGTTGTAAGTTTAAAATAACACGAATCAATAAATTGCAGAGCTATTGACTTTCTAACTTGTTGTGCATTTTTTAGTGCGACTGGTATCACGTAATCAATGGCGTTTGCGGCAAGGTTCCACCGACGGTATACCTTATGGAAGATCTGGTGGGATATTGATTGGATACAGTCAATTTACGTCCCAGTGGCATCCCATCTGTGCTACTTTGTGGGACGGACCAATGAGTCACCTGGCCTGTAACCAAATGGGATTTAGGTGTATTTAAACTTACCTTTTTTGTTTGGCATTCAGCTTATTCCAGTTTTGGAAAAAAAATGTTTCTTAGCAAATATTTAAAAACTTGTTATATGTCGCAGTAAATATTCCACAAATGATGTTAAATTTTTAAAAACTCACGAGATCGCCCAATTCTTTTAAAAAAATTAGATTATCTGATGGTCCAAACTTTAGTTTCATATGCACACTGCAGAATTTTACAGTAGGCTATGCTCCTCCATTTTTGGGTATCAAGGTGTATGTAATTCAGGTTTTTCTGTGCCAAACTACACCATATACAATCGACAATTATCTTCCCTGCAGTGAAGCTCTTTCGTTTTCACCTGTCCGAATTCGCAACCGCGCACGTCAAAATTCGCTGAGAATTTCGGACAACCACCGAGTCCGTAAAGTACAAGAGACCTTCCTCGGTAATGGAGTTTGCAAACTGAAACGATTCGTCCACGTCACCTGCAAACCGAAGATGTGCGGCAAGCGCCGTGACGTCACCGATACAGGGAAAGTTCTTCCAAGGATTTTGGGCGGTAGAACGTCACGTGACAGTGCCTGGCCGTGGCTCGCATCGCTAACTCTACCCGGGATGGATCACGTGTGTGGTGCAACTGTTGTGCATCCAAGATGGGTCGTTTCTGCAGCTCATTGCTTTCAGGAGTAAGTTTCAATGCTGCCTTATATCGCCAAAATGCAGTTTTTGTATACGAAAGTTGTACGTGAGGTAATGTATTAAGATTCTCCGTAAATTTTAGGAGAATGAACGTGAGAATTTGGAGAGCAAGAGTTGATACAATTGGACGAAACGCTTTGAGACTTTCGAGTGTTTTTAATGTCACCAACATCACAGTCCATCCAAGGTATGAATGTGATACGGGATTTAGTTTTTGATCGTTGACATGATTTAATATCTTTTTTTACTCCAGGTACGATCCGCAAGCAGTTGACTTCGATATAGCGCTTGTAAAATTATCAAGGGAAGTTCCCGATGTAAATCCGCTCTGCTTTCCATCCAACCCATTTCATACGGGCTCCTTCTGCATTATAGCAGGTACAGCAAGAGACAATAGTAGGCCTACGTTGTCAATTTTTAAGTTGGATTTGAAAGCGATTGGCAATGTAATCCATTGGCAGGTTGGGGTGTTAGCGGCAGAACGCAGGAGGGTGCACAAAAGTTGCAAGAAGGTTCTGTCCATGTCATCGACCGTTCAACGTGTCAGCGCTACTACCCAAATCACGTCATCACGAACCGAATGTTGTGTGCAGGAAAAGTTGGGATAGTCGATGCATGCAGCGTGAGTACAGACGTTCTTGTTTTCACACTACCGTTTTGTGAACCAGGATACTGTAACTACCACCGGTTGCCTGGCCATAAAGTGTTGGTAGGGGTCACAAATGAGTGGGTGAAGTTGAGGCTCTCTATATGACTTTAAATAATTTATCCCGGCACCAAAATTATGCATTTTCAAAAAATTTGGGCACGGACATGGTCCTTTGGGCCTCTTTGTACGCCAATGTTTAACCCACAATATTGTGATTAAGTTTAAAATTGGGACCGAGGCGACATATCGATTTCATTAGAACTGTCTTGAACGTTGCTAAATTGAATACAGAAATTTTATTGAGCAGTCTTGTGCACTATCGATTTAATGCAACTAATTGTACGCAACAGGGTGACAGCGGAGGTCCTTTGATGTGTTGGCAACCGCTTACCCAGCAATGGCAACTAGCTGGAATAACAAGTTGGGGGTCATCATGTAAGCCCCACAGTGCACCGGGCGTCTACACCGATGTCAAATATTTCGCCTCTTGGGCTGAGAGAACGATAGGCGTAGAAGCTTACGGGTGACTGCCAAGACGGTGGCGATTCCGCTAAAAGTTTTTTTTCTCTCCGAAGTTCACTAACTTGGGCGAACTTTGATTTGCCGTGGCGTCGTTCACTAACGAGCCTTTGATCCAGTGTGCTTTCTTATCAGTGTGAATGAGCTGTTGCGTTGTACTCTCGTCCCTATGTTTCGTATGCTATTTATGCTGCACTGTTCGGTGACCTTGCATTTGCAACAAGAGCGGCAACCCATTTGCAAGTTCATCCCAATTAAAATCCTGCTCAGCTTTGAGCAATAAGCCTTTAACCCAAGCCTAAAATTGTGTTCATACAAAACTGTTCGTTGCCTAAAACAAATACTTTAAAAGAAAAATCACCTAGAATTGCAGTTTAATAGAAGTATCCCATTTTTGAGTTTGCACTTAACCAAGTATGTGATGTGGTACAGTAAGTTGTTGTGTGTGCCTAATTTTAATGCTTTGCTCTACACAAAACCGTCTTTTGTGCAGGGAATTTTTCTGATTTTCCCAAGCAATATATTTTTACCACATGCAATGAGCATAGACTTTATTTGTACTTCAGAAATTGACAGAAGAGTGAATAAACAGGGATGGAGTTATGAGCAGGTAGAAAACATTATTACTTGGACAGAAATGATGAAAATTGGTCATTTAAAAATAAACAAGATGTTATTGTGATGGTATGCATACATATTCAATAAGTGATTAGCAGTAAATTTAAAATAGTAATGAAATTATTGGTGATTTTAAATGAAATCAATCAGGGCAAGTAATACCATCCAGTTGGTGTTTTGATGCAATAAATAACTTCAACCATATCGGTCATGTTTTTGCTTGTTCCAGTGCCTGAAATTTGTTTGCAATGGAAAGTTGAAAACAATAGTCAAACGTTTCTGAAAGAGTAAATCCCACCATGCCATATTGTAAAAATTACACTTACTTTTTCATGATAATTAGCCTGCTACAATGCCACATTCTGTATCACTAGTGTTGGGCTTTGTACTATTTTGCATCACTTTGATACATGAAGTTACAAAATTCAAACAATACAATTCCATTAAAGTATCAAACACAATTGACACCCTATAATACCACACTTTACTTCGTTTTCCTTGTTTTGTTAATGGTTATAAGGGAAAAGTATTCACAGACCTAAGTTGGAAAATGCTGCGCTACAATTTGGAATGTAAAAAAGAAGCAAAAATGTAGGCAATTTTAATGCCTCAGATTAAAAATCATTACTAACCTGTGCTGCCTGTTCCAATTTAGATATAAGTCCATCCAACTCAACATTGTCCATTTCGACAGAAGCCAATGAGCTTGCTATGTCAGATTGATTGGTTGCAATTTCTAGATCCACTGTTGCCATGAGCTGATTAGTTGTTGCAAGTTTATCACTTGAAAGTGCCAACTGCAAAGCATTTGTATGTTATCACAGGTGCAACAATTGCGAACAAGACAATTGCTTACAACTTGAGTTTTTTTGGGAATACAACACATTTCTCCTCTTAATTTATTACTATTATTATAGGAGTAACAGTGTGTAAATTTTTTTCAATAAAGAATATTTTTTGAGTAAATAGTTGTGATTTGTATGAGTAAAACACTGATTACTTACATTTAGTTGCCAATCAAAATCCTTCAGTTGGCCACTAATTTTCTTGACATCGGTACTCATGCTAATTTTGAGGTTTTTAGAAGAATATGATTTGGTATTGCTTTAAAATTACAAACTTTCTGTGGTTAATATTTATCAGGATATTAGATGCATATACAGGGTTTTTTTTAAGGTTTGGTTTGGGTGACCGCTAAGTAGTTTTAAGAGACCGCAAGTGTTTCATTTAAATACCAAAAATAGCCATATTTGCAAAAAACAGTTATAAGTCCAAATTTTGGGAAACCGCTGGAGAAATTCCGTTTCGGTCCCCCAAAACACCTTAAAAAAACACTGTGCATATATATGGTGAATTGTTATTTTGCAAGCAAGTAGTACATTATAAAGATGTTTTTTGCACATGAATACAACAACATTTCAAAGCATATGTGGAAACTGTCTGAAGTCTGAACCGTGTAAAGTTCAATATTTGATGTATAAACGAACAAAAAATATTTGGCTCGTTCTACACCAGCGGTTCTCAACCATGGTGGGCCATGGAAGCAGTTTGATTGGGCCACAGACCAATCAAATAGAAAACTTTTTTTAAGAATTTTCATTTGTGTCACTATACACTCAATTTTACAAGAATAATGGCTTGGGGAGGAATTGAGAAGGAATGTAAATTAATTTTGAATTATTCTATTTACGGTATAAAGTTACTTTGAGTTTCTGCAACCTTTGACACTACTTTGTGATTACAATAAAGCCAGATAATAGCAGCATATCAATTGTCCAATTATTCGGTCATAACTGAAACTCTGAAAGTGCTTGGTCAAAGAAGGGAAATGATTTTTTGCATTTTTGCAACTTATTTTGAACTTACTATTTGTTTAAAATATGTTTTTTTGTTCTGAACCTACTTTATAATTCTTTCTTTCTTTCATAAAAATTTACTGGGCCACAAAATTTTTGTGCAATGAAAGTAGGCCATGAAAGAAAAAAGGTTGAGAACCACTGTTCTACACAATCTACAGCAAGATAGGCACATTTATAGAACATTTTGACAATTCTCTTTGTTAAAAAACACTACCCTTAATCTGGGTTGGCAGCAGGGACCTAACTAACTCAAACAAAACTACCTATGCAAGTAAGGCAAAACGCAAAACTACAAGGTATAATTCCCATTGGACTTGGGACTTATCAGATAGGTCAAAGGTCAAGCTTAAGGGACACTCCCGAGACTGAACAGATCATTATTTGTTCATTGTTTGATTGTGGTTTTGATTTCAACTAACTAAAATGTGGATATACGGGTAAAATAATACAATAAGACAAGCTACCCTGCACATAAATTACGCTTTGTCGCCTTACATTTAAATACTTGTGTTTGTCATTTTGATAACATTTCGATGGTAAAAGTAAATCGGAAGCGGTGTGTGTATGTTTTCTGTTTTGTGTTCCTAACTTTATCTTCGTTTCATGGCATGCAAGTTTGTTTAGAAAAGGCTCAGTTTTGTTTCTAATCTTTATGATAAGTTTCAGTAGTCAAGTCATGAGTACTGGAACAATACTTCGAACTTTTACAAGCCGAATGGCCACAAGCTATGCCAGGAATCAACTGCTATCCCGACGAATTCAGTTGCATGATGAGCGAACATCAACACTTAAACAAAAACATGTGTAAGTGTATGCTTTTATGGGACGCAATTGTTGCAAAATTTGTTTGAGATGTGGTACTAAGATGTGACATGTTATTTTAATTGAATTATTTACATTTTAAAAATAGTTATGCAGTCAGCATTTTTGTCCTCAGGATTCACTATCCTTTTGCATCAATTTGTCGAGAAATGTCAAACAAAACTGAAAGTATTCCATCTTTTTATGACCGCTATGTTTTTCCTGAACCACCAAGACTTGTTTCAGATGAAGAGCATGATAGTAAGCCACCAATTTATTTTGAAACATTGTTTGCTGCAAAAAAGTTTATTATGTAAAACTGTAGCATATTTTAACATTATTTTTGTTACCATTAAAGTGATTGTTGTGTAATTTAACCATTTCTATTGGTTATGAAAAGCCTGGGGGTGTTTATTGAGCCTGATTGCATTAACTCATTAGTAGGTGTGATTGTCTGTAATAATGTAAAAAAAATCAATGTGTTGGTGTCAGATGTACCAAATTGATGATTTGCCATCTGTCAAACATAAACACAGTTAGTTGACAACTTGACGCAGTCATGCTGTATGTTTGAGTGAGTATTTTTAAACAACTAGCCACATTTTTGTATGTTGTCAATTTAGCAACTTTGTTTGTAAACTCTTTTTGTTTTTAAATGGAATGTGTTTACTTCTTTCTAATTATATCTTCTTTTGTTTCCAGCTGTTATTGAGAAAGTAAATGAATGCATGGCAAATCATGGAAGATTGTTTGCTGTCATTCAAATAGCAAGCAAGCAGTTTAAAGTTACAGATCATGACCTTGTAAGAACTACAGGTTACTTGGATGCTGAAGTTGGTGACAGAATTCGCTTAGAAAAGGTTTTCAAATTTTCGTTTTTCAAATTAAGGTCAGAAATTTAAATTGCATGGAGTTTTTATTTTGTATTTATTCAGATTTTGCTTGTTGGAGGAACTGACTTTACTTTAGTTGGTCGACCAATTATTCGTCGAAGTCTAGTTCGGGTTGAAGCCAGTGTGGTTGAAAAATCTCCAGGTGTTGTCAAAGTTATTCAAAGATTTATCAGGACAGCAAACTTTGAAAAGAAGAAATGTAAGTGCTAACAATTGGTACACATTGACAATGGGCGTGTGTTATGACTTGAGCAAACATGTTTTCTTTATTTGCAGTATATACCCCACTTCATACTGTTCTGAGGATAAATTCAATAGAAGTAAACCCACAGCTGGATAATTGTAATGAAAGTGCTTCAAGTTGACAAAGAAAAAGTCTTGATGAAGTATAAAATGACTCAACATGGCATATTGGCTTGTCTGGACATCAAGCATGTGAAAATTGATTTGTGCAAATGTACAAGATCAATTGTTGACAGTTTTTTTTGCCCTGGTCTCATGACTTTTGTGTTGGATATTTGTCATGAAGTACAAAGTTGCAAGTGAAAGAAAAAACATTTTTGTATTTGTTTGATGTGTTGCAAAACATGTAAATTTATCAATGCTGCTCTCATTTCAAGTCTTAAAATTGTTTTCAATTGGAGTTCATAACACCAATGATTTATTTTATGTTTAGATGTAGAAAATTATTTAAACAATGACTAATGTAATTTTGGATGGTTTAAAAATATTATTTTCTACATTTGCCATTATACTTCTGGCCATCTCCACTGTGCCCTATGTCATTTTATTGCTATGGTAAGTTTTGTTTTTGCGAAATGTCTTTGAGCAAAACTTTTTATTAATATTTTACACATCAAATGCTATTACAGTTGGTCTGTAATTTCCACACCTCTGCCAGCAACCTGGTTTCACACAGTTGAAGATGGCTTGTGGGGATGGTATCAAAGGATGGTGGTGTTTTTCTTTGAGCACTATGCTGGTTGGTTTTCTTTATTAGACTTATGTATCTTTATTGTTTTATTATTTTTGCCCACATATATTAATTTAAATCAGTTAGATTTAGTCCATTATACTTTCGCATGGTTACCTTTAGTATCTGCCAATCATTTAAGAATTCATTGTGCAATGACTGTCAAGTAATTCCAACCTGTTTTTAAGGTGTTGAAATTCACATTGATGGGACCATACCAAGTACAAAAGAAAATGTACTGGTATTAAGTAATCATCAATGTATGGTGGACTGGATTGTGGCAGACTTTCTCGCTGTGAGGTATAAAAGGTTTTTATATATACTTAAGATAACTACATAAAGTTTTCTTCGTATTACAGGCAAAATATGACTGGCAACATGAGATTTGTTTTTAAAAACAGTCTGAAATATTATCCTATCTATGGATTTTCTTTTGGCATCCATGGTGGGGTGTTTGTGAGGCGTGATGGTTTTTACAATAACCACAACATGCAGAGAGTTTTAGATACATTAAAACAAAGGTACTGTATTTTGGAAACATTACATTGGTGCAAGGAAACCCAATTTATTGATATTTTTACAGAAAAGCTGATCTTTACTTTCTTTTGTACCCTGAGGGAACTCGCTTTACTCCACACAAAAAGAGTTTGTTGGATAAAAGCCAGTCATTCGCTGTGAAGTCTGGCCTTGAACCTCTAAATCAGGTTTGCACAAACATTTGATTAGATAGTAATGGCAAAAACTTTGAGCAATTCTCTGTGTAGGTTTTAACACCACGAGTAAAGGCATTTGATTGCACTTTGAACAGTCTTCAGACATATATTCATGCAATATATGACATCACCATTGTTTATGACACCAGGAAAGAAGAATATGATGGTAAGTCAGCAGTATTTATGCTTTGTCAGCACCAAATGAAATATACCTTTTTTTAGGTTATCGCCCACAATCTCCACATGCATTGCAGTTTTTATTTGGAAGATGCAAAAAAGTTTACATTAAATTTGAACGCATCCCTATTAAAGATGTGTTAAGTCAAATTTCTGCATGTGGTGATGATGTTGCTGATGATCAGGCATCGGCTCCAATGAAATGGCTTCACAATCGTTTTGCAATAAAAGATAAACTTCTGGAAGAGTTCTTCAGCAAAAGTGGGCGAAGTATAAGTACTTATCTGCAAGAACATTTTTTGACACCACTGATTCTTTTGTTTTTTCACAGCCTTGTAAATTTCTGTGAGTGAAAAATTTAGTAAGAGCAACATAACAAAGAAAATTTTTGTTACATGCATACCCAATTTGTAAAGCATTTTTATGCAATTAACTGGATAATTTAATAATCCAGAATTGTTTTGTAGCAAATGGTTGCAGTTGGAGATTTCTATGCAGCTAAACAGAATATGTCATTTACTAGATGTACCTTCACTGAATTTTGTAACAGGTAATTCGGGAAGTGAAGGAAACTCCAACCAAGCCAAGAGATGGAGAAGGTCTCGTCTACCTTATTCTGCTACTCTTCCCTCAACAATTTCATTCATCTTGATACATGCAGTGATTTTATATTTCCCCTTTGGAAGGTACATTTATATTGCAACTTCCACAATTGGGGTACTTTTAATGTCTGTTTATGCTCATTTTTGCTTTTAAAATGCAGTTATATGTGTGAAAAGACATAGTTGCTAAATGTTGTTGTGCTAATTAAACGTTGTAGTGGAATTTGTAAATTTTGCACTCAGTACCATGTTGACATTGCAGAATATTTTACAAAGCCACCGTTTTTACACTAACATTTTTAAAGTATACACACTAATTTAGTACCAAGTTTTTACCTGATGTATTCCTTGCTTGGGAAGTGGTAAACAAACCAATGTATGAAATTTTTGTTGAGGCTGAATGTTGCAAGTCACATAAACTCACTGTTGCATGCAATCTAATGTTGTTGTTTTTTTTGTCCTTGATTCACCTCACACAACCATGTCCTATCAATCGTTAGTCTAAAAAGTTGCATTTACCAGAGTTTCATTTTTGAAATGAAATAGTGATGTATAATGTAAATTAATGAAAAATATATGCATATGATGAAATTTATGCTTTGCAGTAGCATTTTTGTGTCATACGTCTGTACATTGAATGAGATTATACACATTGCATGTACATTTTGCCTATTGGTTGTTTTAAACTGTTCACCCTGAATAAATTTATCTACGCAAGAAAGTGATTTGTGCATTTCCTTGGCAAATGTTGATGTTTAAAAATAATAGCACATATTACTGCTGAATAAAAAAAATTAATACATTTTTTTTGTTTTTTAATGCAGCCATGTCTCAATAAACGTAAGTGTAAAATGTTGCATTTACCAAAGTTTATTTATAACAGAGTTAACCTAAAATGCAGGCGAATCTGGTTAATCACATAACCTGTTAAAAAGGATGTGAATGCCAAACCATGGATTATTATTAGCTAGTAGAAATTCGCCTGGTTCATCGCTTAATTCTGTAGAATAGTGCAATAAACTGGAAAGTAGATGTTTTTAATGTTAAGTCACACAGTACATTTTTCTCTCAAAACATAGGGAACATATAGATAATGGGTGGCCAACCTATGACACATGTGCCCAGCATTGCATTAAGGATGACCACAAACAATAAACTAAGCCTACTTACTTTCAGTGATTTTTTTTATTTCGTACAAATACTTTTTTGCAAATTTTCTTTCTTTACAATAATCTGCTTTCGGTGAAAAAAAGTGGTCAAACCAGAGAGGGAATTTTGTACTGCATTTGTTCCGTAATTGTTCAATACATGCATCATACTTGTGTGATCATGAGGTGCCAGACATCTGACCAAGCAGTAAATCACCACCATTTTGCCAGTTTACAACTATGGCATGGTCAAGTCACAGTCTGTATAAAACACAAGTTGTCCAATGTATATTGTTACTAGAAGAAGCCTCTATCTTCTTAATGGATGTCACTTTGTGTCCAAAATAATACAGGTATAGGGAAAAAACATATACATAGAGTATTTTTACTATTCCTGGCTACAAAAGGGAAAAATCATCTCTGTCACTGGAGATGAGCGCCAGAGTAACTTTCACTGGACTATTGGAAATTAGCATCTGTATTAACAACATGTACTGTTTATACAGCATCAGGATCATCACACTAATCTAATGACAAAAAGCTTGGCAGATGGGTGATTTAACATATTTGTCCATATTTGCATGGGATACATGTCAGTGTTTTGATTCATTGGTATGCAAATTCAATAAGATAAAAAGTGTTGTACAAACAGTTGTCTGTTGTTTATGTGTAATTGCAGACCCTGACTAAATGTATGTACATGAGGTGTTGATTTGTAACAAGGGTATTTAATTTTTTAATGGTAATGGTTAAAATCTACAGCACAAAGTATATTTCATAGTGTTGTGGGGCTTGATTGGGTCTTTCCCAGTTGCTGTTCTTAGATCCCCATTTTAAACACAACATTAATACACAAACCATCTTGAACCATCATTGCCATTACATGTATAACGAATAGAAGGCTCTCAGGTGTCAGAGCTATTGCTACTGCTATCACTGCCATAGCCACCAAGCAGTCCAAGTCCAGCAGAAGGTTGGGGATTGGATTCTGACTTGGATTCTTTTTTCTCCTCTGTAGCGACCACTGGCTTTGGCTTCCTCTTTACTATTCCTAGCAAAGACCTTGCTTTCTTTTGTGGGTCCACTTTTTGGGATTTGGCTGGAGGTGCTTCTGTGGTGTCATCCTATAAACACAACAAGCTTAGGTTACTGACAAACCATTTCAATTGATATTACACCATTTCGAATTTGTATTTAATACTACTAAAAATACAGTTTTTGGTTTGGTCAGCATTAATGTATCAGTTGTTTTCGCAAGTTGTAAATTATAAACAAAACCACATTTTTGAACTGCAAAAAAGTTGGTGGTGTTTGTGGTTAATAAATAACAGCTATATTTACATTGGTCAGAATTTCAGATGCCTGTATGGGTCTTTTGTTGTTTGAAGAGGTTTGTCCACTTTCTTCATCACTGTCATCATCCTGCAACCTCCGGATCATTCCATCATCAAAAATTTTCCTGCTCGTAACAACAGAGTCAATCTTGTATACTCAAAGACACATTTAATGTACAATAAACAGCAACACAGGCAGTACACAAAGAAACAACCAAAACTTAATTTACTTGTACCATATTCAACAAATAAACTAGTTTATCACCTTATTTCTTCATCTTCTTCTGCTTTTTCTCTTGCAGCCCGCTCTTCCTGAGTTTCCTGTCTTCGTCTTAACATCTCATCAAAATCTACTCCTAAGTGTCTTTCATTCAAATCCTTAAGTTCTTCTAGCTTTTCCAGCAGTTCCATTTCCCGTTTTGAGTCCCTTGTTCGGATTTCTAACATCTATTATGTATTGGCATAGATCTTATGTGCAAATGCCCAAATAAAATGAGATAAAACCTGGTTTCTGGAAAGCTTAGCTAATAGATACATATAAGCTTAAAGGAAGCCCTTAATGAAATATATACAACTCACCTTCATAGGATTAGATTCATCTTCTTCGCGCTGAGTTTGAATTCGTTTCTCTTCTTTTTCCAGCAGCTTTTCAGCTTCAAAATTTCTTGTTGCTCCATGTTCGATGGCATAGTCCATGTTTTCTGGGTCTGTCTTTTTTAAACATCAATTTTAGTCACAAACAAAGAGATTATTTATACAGACCTCACACAACAACTTATAACTATACATACCTTGAAGGTAATTTCAGCGACACATTTTGTGCATTTAATGTAGAAGCGATATATTCTCAACCCAATATAGTCTTCCCCTTGACAAGTCTCCATCCGTGCATTAAACTTCGTGCCTTTGTAAATATAGTTTCCACATGTTTTGCATCTGTATGAAAAAAAATTTTCATTTTTCAAAGTAACTATAATATAATACACATCTTTTTAGGATTTCATTTTATTACCTCATGTTGAAGGGAGCCATGACACGAATAACATATTGCCTGTCTTTGGCTCTTTTCAATTTTGGAATTTTAGAAGGGTCATAATCAGGAGGATAGTATTTCTGGAAAAAATGAAGTTAGTATGCATTGAAATACAAACTTTTAGGATGAACGGCTATACATTAAAAATCACATGATGTATTTTCCAATTCGAAGCAACTTACATTCAAAACCTTTCTTTCCGACATTTTCTATCAGAATGTATGATCCACTGGAATCACAAATAACACAACTTGAACAATGTAATGGTAAGTCCAAACAGGATTATTGAAAACGTAGTAATATCGTTCAGCGGCTTATGCACCCCTCTTCCTTTCGTCAGTTTTGCCGCAAAACTTTTGCGATGTGATAGAATAGAGCGCAATCGAGCGTAACAATAATAGCAATGCATCAATGAACGCAGCAATGCATGATTCAGCACAAAGAGATCATTGCAAACCGTAGTAAATTTGTAGCGATCACTTTAAAAATTAAGCAAAGTGTTACATCGCCATCGTACATATTATTATGTTTTCTATGTTTCCCGCCAGTAGCCTTAACTCACTTGTATGGCGCAATGTTGTGCAACCTGGTGACATTGTCTGTCACACATTTGGTGCTTATGATGTCACAACCTTGGCATTGTTTTACTGAAGTCCCAACTTGTAAGCGTGACTGCCTCGTGTTTATTAGCGACTGGATGTTATAGAGGCAGCATGCTTTATCTAATTGACCGGTTATGTTTGTTTCTTTGCTAACGAATAGGAAATTTGTGCTAACTGAACTGTTGCCGGTCGTCCAATGTGTAATTTGTGCATTTCTGGCCCACGGATCCCACCGTCGTCAGCCAACTTGCTGTTTGCTGTAAATAACTGTATTTTTCCGGTAAGCCTTGTTGCTTAAAGTCTCGCAGTTCGTTACTAATGTGTTTTGGTGATGTTTATTGAATTTGATGCTGTATTTGCAGAACCTAAAATCTCCTGATCGCTTTGAATGTTACTGTGACTCTGGTCCTATAATAGTTCGGTAAGAGTCAACTGTACTGATAATTTCTCGTCTGTTTCCTTAACTAAATTAGTGCATATTTGCAGAAACCGCATTTGCCTTTGTGCTCGTCTTGCTGCTGAACCCTCGAGCGTCACCTGTGTCCTTAATTGCCTTAATAAAGAATTCGTTATTTTGGCTCTTGGTGCCTTGGAGTTGTTGAGCGCGAGGAAAGGCGCGTTGAGAACCGTTCTAGGAATATAAGCGATCGCCCCTGCTGTGCTGTCAAGGGCGCATAGAGTCACGTCCTCTACCGGTTAAAAGACGGCGCAACACAAAGGGTAGCAATTTTCAGTCGCAAAACACCACATTTCGCTTGAAGCTCGCAGCTCGTCAAAAGACATTTTATATCCACAACAAACTTTTATTCAAAATGCACTGGGTCGAGAAATAAATGACTATAAATTCATCGCAAAGCATGTAACGGGCGTTTTTTGGTTGGAATGCCGTTATATTTTCTCCGTCATGTTTCAAATCAGAATGTACGTTTTTTACTTCACGCTACAGCACTGGCTAACAACCGGAATTTGCTTGTACTACATGTATTCGTTTGCTTACTTGTTTGGATACACAAGTAGATAAATGTTGGTTACGTGCATGTAAAGCATTTGGCAGCAAACAATATTAAAGCTCCCGAAATTATATTTGTTGCATTTGGGGGGACTTAACGGTTGTGCCGAATTTTGCTCAGCAGCCGGTTTGTGACACCACATGGGTTAAATACGTCACAAATAATTTTGCAGATTTTGCCAAATTGTTCATGTCAAAACTATTTTGACATTTATCGCCAAAATATTGATGTTTTGAAATATTTAGGTATGTTGTATGAGTAAGCTGGTTGGGACGAATTTCAACCGTTTTTGGCCCGGAAAATACCTTTACAATAGTGTACTACGGAGTTGAGGATTGAATAAAACAACAATTTACGTAAAGCAGAATCTAGATCTGTAAGTTGGAATTAGTTGTAGCGTAATGATTAGCCAAAATTAAACAATTATCGTTTCGTAGTTGCCCTGGCAAATAGCCTATAGTTACGGCAACTTCGTAAAATTGCACCTAACCGATGTCTTGTGGCTGCGCCATAACTAAACTGCTGGGTATAATTGATGGCAATCCTGCTAAAAATCTGTTTCGTTTTTAGTGCCTATATCGACTCAGTTAAATCCACCACGTGCACCTGGAACAACCCATCGTAGCCTACCATTCAACGAATTATGCCACAAAACTACCAATTAGTTTGAGTTTTTGGCCGATCACATGACCAACATATGGCACATATTTTAACGACTAATTCTTTTTCTGTTATATTTGTTTCCCAATCCCAATTCACGTTGAATTGTTTAAATCAGGATTGACTAAAATCTCCACGACGAAACGACTCCAGTCTTAAAAGTGGAATATATGAGCTTTTTTCCTTCTCCACACTTTACAATCACAAATTTACAAAATACGTTTGCGCGGCAAATGCTGTGTTACAATTTTGTAAGATTATCAGATAAAGATATTTTCCCACCAAAATAACGTTTTAACCCCAGGGCCAGAGCACTTTTAGTAACCCGCAGCCGACGTGACGTCACAACGGAACTGCGTCACTTTGGATGCCTAAGGCGGTCATGTTATTTTGGCGCTTAAAACTGATTTAAGTTACAAGCAGATCAACACTGCAAGGGTTGCAAGATGTCGAAGCGATTATTCTCCATTATTGCGTCATTAATTACGATAGGAATGGGGTTTGTGATCGCTGGAGTGGTGGCCCCATGCATGGTTAAGGTAAGTTTGGTTGTGAAAATCTATATTTTACGATAAAATATCAATAACAGCAGTGTGGAGAACATTTTAGCGTTGCTGGTTCAGGTGTGGTATTCAAGATATAACGCAACATAAGTCTCATATCTTACTTTCAGGTTACATTTAACAATAATGCGCTCTTCTATCCTGAGCAGTTTGCTGATCGATACTATATTACCCTTGAAACGCATGGTGAATACATTTTTATGCTTTTACCTTGAATCATTTAGCTTCATGATTTCCAAAAATGTGCCAACACGTGTAATCAATATTGTAACCTGATATTTGTAGGCTTGTCTGAGTGAAAAACTTCACCAACCCCCACCACCGCCACCGGGGTTTGGGCCTTTCAAGCGACGAGAAAGAGCAGAGAAGAATGTTGTTAAAACGGATGACAAGAAAGAGTTCATGTGCATGCAGCAGGGCTTGTTTTTTATCGGAGTGGAAGAGAATGCAGATATGACGTACATTGTCACGCCACGTAAGTGTTACCCGGCTTTCGGAAGACCAAAAGTTAATAGAACACGCACTTTGTCAGTTTCGTTTTCAATGATAAACTGGCCTGTGTAAAGCAAAAAACTTAAGTATGACATATGGCTCCGTATATTTATTTCACGCTTAACCTAAGACATTTACATGTGGTTGTACACAGTTGAAAAACGTTCGAAACAAATCCGCGTGGTGGCAGGCTTGCTGTTGATTGGTGGTGTAGGCGCTTTGTTCGCCGAATTAATATTTATCGTTGGAGCTTGTCATTCTGTCGAAAGGGATCCGAAGACAAACCAAATTACGATGAAGAGAGGAATTGTTGGAACAGTCATTCTCGCCGTCAGTTGTAAGTATACAGAAAACAAACAGACACACCTGTGGTAGAAATTTTGGTTTAAGAGTCGTTTACAATTCTACAATGCTCAACGTATAAATAAAGAAATCCTGCGGCGTGTTGCAGTAATTAGTTTATCCTATGAACTATACTCACATGAGATCGCATTTGTTTCAGTTGTACTTCTGTTGAGCGGCCTTTCGATGTACACCACTCTCAAGGTTCGAGCAATCCAAAGCGGGCGCGATTTCCTTCTTGATGTGGGCAGTGCTCTTGCTGGTATAGACAGGGATACGGCAGAAGACTTTTTAACTCCCAACTTGCCGCCAGGTTTTGAGTTCGGAAGTGCGGGCATTATTCCAATCACAACCGATCCACCCGTCAATGTCACCGATCTTCCCACAACTACAGACGAATATTCAAACAAAAACATTTCTGAACTGTTAGACCTCTTGTTACCTGAAATCGGAGATCTGCTTTTAGCTGACGTTGGAAGTCCTTGGTTTCCAACGCCATTAGGTGAAAACGACGTATTAGTGTCGGTTGGTGGACCTGTGGGAAGAGTCAAAAGATCAGCACGAAAAATGCGCAACTTTCCGGGAATGATGAAGCTATACCGGTTTGTTATGTCACGATCGAGTCTAGAGCCGACATTTGGATACTCGTTTCATTTGTCCTGGATTGGAATGTCAATACTCTTCATTGCTTTATCTTGTGGAACTTATTACCGTATCAAGCAAGGGTATATTGCCAGAATGGCGTTAAGCAATGTTTGATACCGGCGCCTGAACCAAGCAAAACCATAGTACGACTGTTTGAACCATGCGTAGTGTGTCCAGTGTTTTTTTAAGGTGTTTTGGGGGACCGAAACGGTCCCCCAAATTTCTCCAGCGGTTTCCCAAAATTTGGGAAAAAGCAAATATGGCTATTTTTTGGTATTTAAATGAAACACTTGCGGTCTCTTAAAACTACTTAGCGGTCACCCAAACCAAACCTTAAAAAAAAACTGAGTGTGTCCATGTGTACAGAAACATGTATAGGTTGTAGCGGGTATAGTTGATACCATTTGTGAACAGTGCTTTCTATTTTTATGTGATTATGTTTTCTATCAATAAATTTCTATCCCGTATTGGCAGTGTAAAAACCAAATATGTAACATAGGTCGTTCTCTACAAAACGTAAACATAACCCACGCGTTACGATAGAAGACACTCGAGCACAAATATACTCTTTGTGAAACAGTCACAAAAGTGCGTAAAACAACATTATTAACAAAAAAGTAAAAAAATAAAAATTTATTAAACAAAATACAAAGAACTAAAAATCGTATCACTTTTCCACAATATTGAAAAAAATATTGAAGCACTTATCACACAAAGTAAAAGGTAAATTTCGGTTCACAAAACCGCTTGCATTTGTTTTTTCACATATTGTAGCACGGTGGAAGAGGCGAGCATCAAATCCTGTGCAGTTGCGTTACGAATTGCCAACAAGTATCCGTTCACTTCCCGCAAAATCTGCAACGACTGCAAAAAATGCAACGTTTAGACAAAGGAGAATAGATAACAACCAACTAGAATTTCTGTACACTTTCATTACTTCTAGTCGGTTGTTGTTAACGCTTTTCAGGAAAACACAAAATACAGCCTGTTAGGAACTGTTTGTGTTTGTACGTTAGGTCCTATTTTACAAAACACTCTTAAGCCGTTAAATATATTTTATTCTACTGTGAGTAAGACAAACATATTAGGCGCCAGTAAAATGAACGCGGGGTTCGAGGTTCAAAAACATTTTCTGTATATAAGCAGCGTTCAAGCTCTCTTATGCCTATTTTATCCCCGACAAAAAACATTTTTTGCGCGGGTTATTACAATTCCATCGGATGCCCGCGGCAATGTCACCTCGAACCCGGAATCAAATTCCACCTTACAACCTGCTACTTATATCAGCCACGAACCTCTCTGTCAAATTTCACAAACAGCGCGTTCGAATTCGGGTCTTTGAACGCAACGATGTCCATCTTTGATCTGAGTAAAAACGCAAAGGAAGCTCCGGCTAGAGAAGAACCTTGGGAGATGATCTCGTTCATCTTCCACCTGACAATGCAGCTTCTTTAGACCTTTTCTTCTTGTATTATCACTTACAAGTTAGGACGTTTAAACACGTTACTCGCCACGTTTTGTATTGTCACAGAGGTTTATGTCCTTCCGCACATTGCATAACAAAGTGTGTTTTACGATGCTCAAACCGAAACTTTGTTGAGCAAACGTCCACACTTTAACTACTCGACAGATTAACAACCGTATCAGGTGAGAACACTCGGCACGGAGTACATAATTACTCCAACAACTTAAGGCATTGACCAAGTATTTTAGCTGAACACTGAACACAAGATTGAAACTCTTTCAGGATTTTATACATAATATTCCAATCTTATGCATAATAATCATTTTGGTTTACTACCATGCGTAGCCAAATTTACATCTTTGTGATTTACTCAGTGGCGATAAAGCGTCGACATACAGCCACCACCTCGTCAACTGTATAATTGTGGACAAAGCATTCAAAAATCTCTAAATACACATAAATCTCTCGAAAAGTGAAGTAAAATAAAGGCTTACTTAAATTGAACAATCATTTTCTCGACCAGTGCTTGATCCATAGCCGAAGAAATTTGTGCGCCTTCCTCTGTGGCTTCCACACCGAAACTCATTACTGACTCGATCGCGGAATTTAGACATCGCAAGTAATCAATCTACAAGAGTAAATGTAGCACCTTAACTTATTAGTGAAAAATGATAACATAAAGTCATCATAACAAATAGTTCGTAAGTCTATCTAATTGCGTTTCTACCAATTCAAATAAATACTACAAATTAACTTCAAATGTTTGCTTAACATTTAGCAATCACACAATCGTACAGTTTTCCAAGATGCCCAGTATGGTACCTGTCCTGGTATTCCGCTGTGATACCTCCAACAAAACGCCAACAGTGAGTTGGTGTCTGATTGGCCAGCCTGCGAACCAATCACAGTCCTCCGTTTGGTAGCGACGCCTTCAGCTAAAAGGTGCTGTGCGCGTGTAACCAAGTGAGTTACCAAAGCCGGCCAGTCACGTGATCGCCAGTACCGCACAGTTGCGACATCTTGCGGAAGTGCTGCGATGGGAATTTGTTTGACGCAATATCGTGCGTCAGCTGGATGCAAAAAAACAATGGAGGAGCGGAAATCTTCTATGCCCTCGGGAAGACGGAAAAGAGTAGCGACCCTGCGGACCAAAGGTTCCATTAAAATAACCAAGAAAATTAAAAACCACTCCATACAGTCAGGAGTAAGCGAAATTGACAAGTTAAAATTAGTCCCCTCTTGAGAGTAAAACTGACCTTTCATTGGTCTCGGTAACATAATAGGCAAGTATACGTTTTTTGATGAGGATATATCTCCAATCGAGCGGATAGTACAACTCTACGTGGATGGGGTGGTTCCCATCAATCGCTGCGCTGAACTCACTCTCAAATCTGTAAAATGTAATGTTAAATTGGAAAATGAATTGTTAAATTGGAATCATGCAGAAAAGGTTGGTTTTGACTTTCCATTCAGGTCACCTTTTCTGGGGTAAGAACTCACCACTCCAACCTATACTTGTTTTAAATGACTTTGCAGCACAAAGTATTCTTTACAGTTTATAATAATAATCTTGTTTTGGGTGTAAACTGGTAGCAACGTGTGGGGTGTCTTCAAATGTTTATCGTTCAGTTTTAGTGACCACTGGCATTTATGGAGAGACGTTTACTCTCTTACCTTGTGGCTGCACTTGAAGTTAGATTGTTGAGTTTCATTACGATGCCACCGAAACGAGCTTGATGGGGCAAAATTCCTTTGCTTCGTAAATCACGTAGATGTGTCAAAACTAAAGTAAAAAATGATAAGTAGGCTGCAGACACTGCACACTTTTTGGGGTTGTAAGGTCTCATAAGCTGGTAAAAAGAAATAGGCTGTATCGGTGAGTGTGGCCAACGACACTCAAGTTTGTTGGGAAATAAAAAAAGATCTTGAGAACAATTAATACATTTAGTTTTTGCAACATGTATCAATTAGTAATTTTTGACAATTATTGACAATTACCTATATTGGCCAGCACATTGGCAGCGTGATGCGTCTTGTCGCTAGGCCCCCTTACAAAACAATGTTCATCCACATCTACAGACTTCAGGTATGGGGAAACTGTTCCGAAGTGAATAGTTGGTGGAAGTAGACCTCCACAAGAAGCGACCTGCACATGGCTAGCTTAATTTTCAACTACTTTCATAGTTTATTCCAGTAGTCGGATTTTCAAGTGATGATCGATTTCACCGAAATTAAATTTAACTTAGAACACCATGTGTCTTTGCCTCTGTACCATGTCTTTATGTTTGTGTAGTTTTAGCCAAAACTTGTGGTTTCATATATATGGCGCTACGTGTACACAAACTAATCTTCATCCAGTGAACACAACAATACAAGTTTGTTTATTTGGGGTCTACCTGCATTGGTCCCACTTGTATGGGTTGACCTGATACCGCCTCACCTGGCGGAGTTAAGACAACTTTACTTGCAATTTCAAATGATTGTCGATATCCAAGTGGACCAAGAAGAGTTAAGGACGCTTCTGAATAAAACAAATAGACTTCAGCAACAAAATAAACATGTATTTTTTGTTGTTTTTAACTTAACACCAATAAAAAAGCAACAAAATAAAGCAAATATTTTGGCAAGCGTAGTTAATTTAAAGATTAATGTAACAATGCTATGTTTTTTGCCAACAACGTGTACCGTATTTAAAAAATATAGGTAATTAAGTTAAAAACACTTTTATTTTCAACTAACTTAGTGCAAATGCGTTGGATCCTGTAACAGTCATCAATTCCTTGGAACCTTCCAATGCAACAATTTTCCTCTGCACCATTCGCTTTACAGATGTCGCATCTGCCTCGAAGAATGACTGCACACTAAACGTGAATCAAAATTGCGACGTATGACCACACATGCATACTTAAAAAAACCTAATAAGTTTCAAAGCAAGTTCACAACCAACCGGGAAGTATTTTGACAAAAAAAACAAAAACAATAGATTTAAGAACAGAGTGACCCGACGTTTTTTCCAAACATGCTTTTTAACAACCAACCGTTCAGTATTTCACCAAAACCGTCTATTAAGTTGACAAACCAAATGAAAAAGAATAAAAATGCCTCTTCCTGTCCAACACGCCCGTTGTACATAAACAATATATATAGTGTTTATGTATTTTATATCACGACACAAAATTGTGTTTTTATTGTATTTTGGTTTTCCAAACCTCATGTTTGCCTTTCGTAAGTGCGAGACGAGTATAGGATATGGATTGGGTGGAAGATAGTCTTGCACAAGTAGAAGGCTCTCATACAATGCTCTCCACACTTCGTCCATCCTTATGTCAGCACAGTATTGCATCATAGCCAGGTGTGACGCAACCGCTTTAGGCGCTTGTGACGTAGCGACGCTAACTTGCTTGTTGATTTCTGGCAACGAAAAAAAAAACAGTTTTATCGTACTCTTTTTTATCCTACTTGGTTTAATATCTTTTTATTGTGTTTATTTACCGGCGGTTCATTAGTTCCGTAAATTTGAATGTTTTCAACAGCAAACAACGCTATTATTGCTACTTTTATCTTACTCATTTTATCGACTTGTGGCCAAGCTGTGTTTTTGATCCCATATTGAACATTTCCAGGATTATCCATTGGTGGAAATTTTGGTACAAGATGCGGAAACGTTGAGTCCAGTTGAGATTTTGCAGCCTGGGAAAAGTTGTTTCAGTGGGGGGAAAAACAGTTAAAAAAGGGAAAAAAAACAGGGTCTAAACTCTAAAGTGTAGTAATTATGGTTTATATCATGGAAAAAAAGTCTGCAATGTAATGAAAAGCCGCGTTCCAATTCAACAAATTAGGATGTGGCTGTCAAAATAGGAGAAGAGAGCAACCTACCCGGTTTCAATTACATGCATAAAGTTTATGTTTAAAACTTTTTCACCCAGTACCACACCAAAACCGTAGGTAGTATGTGACCGTAGAAAAATAGAAGGCAACATGTAACAGTAAAAACCACACCTTGATAGCAGGTGACAGTTCAATAGCATCTTCACTAAATCCCAACACAACGCAAGTCACCACATAATTAAGTTCTTCAAGTTTGCTATTAAGAACTGTGGAATGAAAATGAGCTTCATTTTCAGGGGTTGGCATCACACATTCAATCAGGTGCTTTAGGGATTGTGTTTCTGATGATCTTGCACACCTAGGAAAGAAAGTTTTGCATAAAGTTTCAATAAACTACTAAAAAAAATCCCTGAAAAAAAAATATATGTATATTTTTTTTTAATATACTAGCCCAGTAGTGACACAAACTCAGTATGTAACTTAAACATGGGACCAATGCAGAAAACAAATATTTTACAACCTAAACCATGTAATACCAGAAAAATACTTACAGTTCAGGGTCAGCAACCTCAAGCAATAAGTCCTTATATTTTGCAATCATTCTGTCAGCTAATATTAAAATATTTTCATCCACAGATGTGAGAAGTTGTGTAATGACAGGATGAAGAAAAGATGCACATTTCAATTTCGCACCAGTTCCTCTGTACAGCCGACAAATCTATAAAATTAATCAAGAATAAAGTCACAAAGTAAAACTATTTTGCAAATGGTAAGAATAAGAAATGCACAATTAGGCTTCTTCATGTTTTAAAAAATTTAATGTCATCGTTTTGTTTAATAACTTTAGGTATGTTGTTCATGTTCAGGGTAGGTATTGTAGACTTATAAACCTCAGACTTTCATACTTTCAGAATATTTAAATTTACCTGTACTACTAGACCTTCTTCTGTTTGTTTTGCAAATGACTTGGCCCGAGTTTGTGCAAGAGTAAGCAGAAACAAGTAATGCACGACAGAAAACATTGAGTGTTCAAGAATCAAGCTTGCAATCTTCATCTGCCAGGCCTAATATTAGAAAAGCAAAAAAATCTTTTAAGAAAAGGATGACACTTAATCACCAGCTGTTAGTCCAGTATTTCAAAAGTGAAGCCAACAGATAGTGTATCAAAACAGATATTAATAAAATATACACTTCTTTTTATTACCATTTTTTCTTTGAGCCAAGTATGTCACAAAACAGAATAAAACTGCCACTTTTTTTGTCCACAGTGAGAAAACAATACCCTAATACCGAGTAGCACTTCTACCAAAAAGTTACCATACACTTTTCTATTAAAAGTTATTGATTTTTTTGGTCAACTCCCATAATTCAAGTTTCTAACCATAAGGCAATAGCTGATAGGGTATTGTTAACATCTAATTTTTTTATAGATTTTATTTCAATTCTATTTTTCCTACTTGTATAATTGGTCCCATCATTTCTGTGTGCATGGGATCAATTTTTGATCGTTTTTTTCCTGCAGTAGGTTGAGGTTGTCCACCAGGACTGTAGTACTTTTGGAAAGTTGCCAGATATTGTTCTGCTTGGCCTCGGTCCAAGAACACACCCTCATGTAATGCTTGGAAAGGCAAAGTTGAAACTACTAAGCGAGGTTGACTGTTAAAAATAAAGATTGATTAAACAACACAAAATGATATATATATGCATCAAAAGCTTATGTTGGTTGCAAGAAGTAGATTGATTTGGATATGAGAGTTACCCAAATTCAAAATATTCACATTTCAATTGAAATATGAATGTTAGAATTCACTATATAACAAAATTTATATTGTGTAATAGAATTTATTGTCATTTTTTCATGTCTTTATAGCAACTACTTTTTTAGGCATAGCAAACCTTGCTTGAAAATTGCCTTGTGAATTTACAGGAGTCTGTAAAAACAACAAATAATAGGTTTTTGTTGCTGGAATGTATGTTTTAGACGCCGAAGACTTTGATGTTTGGCAAAGCAAGAAGTTTAATGTGATTCTTTTCTTTGACATAACAGCATGAACAATGAGGCGTTTGATCTCATCTTCAACAGGTGAAGTATCAGATACTATAGATTCAATGTCTGAACGACCAAAAGCGCGAGAGGTCCAACCATGTTCATCTTCCACTGGTACTATTAAATCTATAGAAACATAAAACTAATAGGAATAAAAATGTTAAGGGTTTGTTGTATATTACAAGGATGCTGTATTGTTAGAAAATAAGTAAGAAATATACATCACTAAAATCTATGTCTTTTCATGACCAAAATAAAAATAGTCCAATTAAAAAGCCTACCAAGCAAACAGTGCTTGTTGGATGATTCAATGTGTTTAAAATCCTCGACAAGGGTAAGTGAAAAGTATTTGCCAGCCACAGAAAAATCCTGACTTGTCACTACAACACCAACTTTCAGTTCAACTTGGGTCCAGTTATTACAAATCGACCCTTTAAAAACACATGGCCCAGACAAGGAAACCAACAACGATATCTGCAATTAGAATATGATCGATTTTAACACATTGAAATTTGGTCACACACATTTTAAATTTCAACATGGTGTAATAAGATGAAACCTAATTTGTGCAAAGTCTCCACAACATTCCTAAACGTTATTAGGCAACTTGTGTTTAACTTGCTTCAAGAGACAAATATCAATAATTGCTTATGGCTTAAGTATTAAAACTAGAAAAAATATGTACTTGTTGATTTGTTTCTTGTGAAACATGTTCATTTGATACAGTTGATGATTGGATTGGTTCAAAACAAGCTTCAAGAATCTTGGGATTAACATGGGACACAATATGTTCCAAACCCCAAAAGCTACTTCCATTTTTAGTCTTCACTGATGATAAAACAGTTTCACCCAGTTTTGTGGCAACACAATCAATACTTTTTCTGATGGCATGCAATGGTTCCTTTCTCAAATGAAACCTTGAGTTAACAACAATAAAGACCAGCTTAATCCTTTGCCAATAAACAGATAACAGATATATATACCTTTCTGCAAGCCGCCTAAATCTGCGCACAAATCCAGGGTAAGGATTGTAAGGTAAAACATTAAGTTGTAGAAGTTGTTTTGTCATGTCAGCCATGTTTGCAGTAATGCCTGTGTCTTTTAGATATTGCTTGATAATGTCAATTTCATGTGCTACATTTTCATTGGTGATAGGTGGCAAAGTCAATCTCTGCAAAATCATAAATTAACTATCTGTATGTATTGACCTGTAAATCTGGTGCAACTCATTTAGTACAACAAATTTAAATTTATTTTAACAACATGGCTTACTGCTCCACCAGGCTGTACAGGTCCTGAAGTTTTTGCTTGCTGTGGTGTTGCAGGCCCACTCCGATCACCTGATGAGGTTTCAACTCGATCCTCAGGCCGAATCACATGACATGGTAGTAGAAGTTTATACCTTCCTGCTGTGAGTGGTTGCTGCTGCATAAATTTGATAAAACACTAATTGTTATACTTATTCATATGTGAGCTGCGTAAAAATGCAAAGCAAGCTTATGTTGCGAAATGTGTGTCCTGTTTTTGAAGTGACAACAAAAATTTGCACCTGTGATTCTTAACCTCTACTTTATTTTTATCCTGATGAAACAATCAACCACTTCTCACATAATAACAGAACTTTTTGTGATTTCTGGTAATGTAATTCTTTACCAAACATCTTTACACCTTTAAGAAACAGGGTTCAAGGTTTCTCACCCCTGCTTAAACACATCAAGCAAGGATTTTTATAAAGGTCAGGTATTAGAAATATGGATGTTTGCTAGCCAAAGTTATTCAATTACATAACTAGGAAGGTACTTACTCTTGACATTTTGCTACGCCCGTAAGTACTCACTGGGCACGGTTGATTGGTTGGCTGAAGAGTGTTGTATCTTAACCAGATATTATTGATGTATTGTTAACATGCTATATGCATTGTATCTTAATACAAATCAGTGATTTTTGATTCAGTGTTGATGTTGAGTTGTTAAAATTCATTGACCGTTTATTTGGCAACTATTTGGGAAACCCCCAATAACAATAAAAATCAAGTTCATAGAGATAAAACGCTAGCGCAAAAATTTATTTGTCAAAATGCCATATACGAGGTAAACGATTTTTCGGTTGAAGTCATTTGTATTCACACATAGTTTATTAAAAGACGTAAAACAAAGTAATATATTTCATAGCGCTTAGTGGCTTGAAAATCAGGGTTGCCAACTGAAAAATTAGAATTATCAGAGTTGCCAAATCATTGTCACAGATCGTTGTTGTAAAGTGGCCTGGATTTTTGACTGGCCTGTAGGCACGTGCCTACTTTGCCTATTGGTTAATCCAGCACTGCTTATGACTCACAGTTACAGTAATCAAAATAACATTTTGACAACAGATTATGAAAAAGCACATTTATAAAAAAAAATAGTGGAAAAACAATACTTTACTCATAGCATGAAATATTCAGTTTGCACAACCCATATGAAAACAATTTTATGCGTTATTTGTGACTTCCAGCAAAAACTTAGGTCTGTTTTCAATGTTGCATGTAAAATTAACATGCCTGTGGGTAGCGTGATTTATGTTTACATGTCTCTTTACTGACAACAGATTTTTTAAAACCACCGTACAAAACTTACACTCATAGCTAGATTGCACTTTCGGCATATTATCGTCTCCAAAATCAATGCAAATTGCCCAAGTTTACTTTTTCCCAACTATTTATTCGTAAGAATAAAATGAAACAATTATTGTATTGTATGATACCGTCGGTATACGACGCGATGACGTATTTCGAAGTTGAAGTCTGCGCGCCCGCTCATTGGTTGAATGTTCAAACTTCGGTGACGTA
Source organism: Phallusia mammillata (assembly GCF_965637545.1). Classification (NCBI taxonomy): domain Eukaryota; kingdom Metazoa; phylum Chordata; class Ascidiacea; order Phlebobranchia; family Ascidiidae; genus Phallusia; species Phallusia mammillata. The sequence goes on from NC_137258.1 coordinate 11,551,083, forward strand.
ATTTATAACTCGTGGCGGAGCGGGGAAAAATAAAGTGGCGCGAAAAAGGCCTAGTTTGTTCAGCGTGCGACGAAGTGAGGTCACTGCTGCTTGTAGTAACATTTAGCACGTTTTTACTGTTGCTTAAATAGTGTTAGGAGGTGCATGTAACAATTAAAGAATAAAAAATGAACTTGTCTTTGGAGGAAACTATAATTCAAACCCGGGGATTTCTAGATAGAATATCAGTACCTGGTGAGCAAGCCGATGGCATTTGCGACTTACTAAAAGGTTAGTGCTTATCCGTGTTTAGTTTGTGTTAAGTACATTTTTAACATCATGGTTTGTTTGTAGATAACTGTGTGGATTCAAACACTATAATAGAAACAGAATTTGACACTTTGAAGAAAGCTTTTCCATGCATACCATTGGGTTATTTGTTGAAAATAGTCAACCATTTTAAGCAAAAAGCACCCCCATCAATAGAAGTTGAAAGTGAGGGTCTAGTGTACAATCGTACGTACATAGGTTAATGACGTCACAAAATCATGAAATTACGTCACCACATAGTTTAGGTGATATGATGACGTCATGCAAAATTTTGCGTATCTATGACGTCATTAACCCTGTTTTGAACAACATCAAAAAAATTGACGTCACTGATGCGAAGCCTTGCCAACCATTGTTGCAATAAGGTCGAAATAAACTACCGAACAAAAGTTAGGTACAACACCAAATTACAAATTAGTGTTGATAAACCAACAAAAGAGCTAGCATTAGACTAAATTGATAAAAAACAACATTGTAAGTTGAAATTAGTGTAAAATAATACTTAATTCCACAAATGCTCACAATAATTAACATTACAATCAACAATATTGACCAAAAAACAACAAAAAATAGATACGAATCATAATGTTTCTATGGCGCGAGAAATTATGACGATATTGGGTTCCTTTTTTAATGTATTAACACAAAAGGGGATTCCCAAAACACAGCATTAGGAAAAGCAATTCTTATGAGGGAATGTTTGAGAGCCTACATCTCGGCTTTGCGACGAGCTAGCTACAAGCGGGAGCCATCGCAAGAAACCTTAGGGCCCCTACCGTCGATTGATGCACCCCCGGTAGATATGTCACCGGAGGGCGCTGCACAGTGCCCCCTCTCCCAAAGGACCTTTTTTAAAAATGGTAATTGTGACGTCACAAAGTCATTTTTTGGAATTCGAAGTCGGCAAAGACGGTAAAAAATAGATACAAGCCTCAAGAAGGCTGATGAGCAATTTCAAGTCGATCGCTTGATTACTTTTCTCTCAGCAGACAATTTAGTTGAGGCATGTCGGCCTTGTGTAGAGTCGTACGTACCCGTTTGTTACCAAGTGTAGAATCGTACGTAAAAACGGTCATCTTTGAGAGCCTACATCTCGGCTTTGCGACGAGCTAGCTACAAGCGGGAGCCATCGCAAGAAACCTTAGGGCCCCTACCGTCGATTGATGCACCCCCGGTAGATATGTCACCGGAGGGCGCTGCACAGTGCCCCCTCTCCCAAAGGACCTTTTTTAAAAATGGTAATTGTGACGTCACAAAGTCATTTTTTGGAATTCGAAGTCGGCAAAGACGGTAAAAAATAGATACAAGCCTCAAGAAGGCTGATGAGCAATTTCAAGTCGATCGCTTGATTACTTTTCTCTCAGCAGACAATTTAGTTGAGGCATGTCGGCCTTGTGTAGAGTCGTACGTACCCGTTTGTTACCAAGTGTAGAATCGTACGTAAAAACGGTCATCTTTGAGAGCCTACATCTCGGCTTTGCGACGAGCTAGCTACAAGCGGGAGCCATCGCAAGAAACCTTAGGGCCCCTACCGTCGATTGATGCACCCCCGGTAGATATGTCACCGGAGGGCGCTGCACAGTGCCCCCTCTCCCAAAGGACCTTTTTTAAAAATGGTAATTGTGACGTCACAAAGTCATTTTTTGGAATTCGAAGTCGGCAAAGACGGTAAAAAATAGATACAAGCCTCAAGAAGGCTGATGAGCAATTTCAAGTCGATCGCTTGATTACTTTTCTCTCAGCAGACAATTTAGTTGAGGCATGTCGGCCTTGTGTAGAGTCGTACGTACCCGTTTGTTACCAAGTGTAGAATCGTACGTAAAAACGGTCATCTTTGAGAGCCTACATCTCGGCTTTGCGACGAGCTAGCTACAAGCGGGAGCCATCGCAAGAAACCTTAGGGCCCCTACCGTCGATTGATGCACCCCCGGTAGATATGTCACCGGAGGGCGCTGCACAGTGCCCCCTCTCCCAAAGGACCTTTTTTAAAAATGGTAATTGTGACGTCACAAAGTCATTTTTTGGAATTCGAAGTCGGCAAAGACGGTAAAAAATAGATACAAGCCTCAAGAAGGCTGATGAGCAATTTCAAGTCGATCGCTTGATTACTTTTCTCTCAGCAGACAATTTAGTTGAGGCATGTCGGCCTTGTGTAGAGTCGTACGTACCCGTTTGTTACCAAGTGTAGAATCGTACGTAAAAACGGTCATCTTTGAGAGCCTACATCTCGGCTTTGCGACGAGCTAGCTACAAGCGGGAGCCATCGCAAGAAACCTTAGGGCCCCTACCGTCGATTGATGCACCCCCGGTAGATATGTCACCGGAGGGCGCTGCACAGTGCCCCCTCTCCCAAAGGACCTTTTTTAAAAATGGTAATTGTGACGTCACAAAGTCATTTTTTGGAATTCGAAGTCGGCAAAGACGGTAAAAAATAGATACAAGCCTCAAGAAGGCTGATGAGCAATTTCAAGTCGATCGCTTGATTACTTTTCTCTCAGCAGACAATTTAGTTGAGGCATGTCGGCCTTGTGTAGAGTCGTACGTACCCGTTTGTTACCAAGTGTAGAATCGTACGTAAAAACGGTCATCTTTGAGAGCCTACATCTCGGCTTTGCGACGAGCTAGCTACAAGCGGGAGCCATCGCAAGAAACCTTAGGGCCCCTACCGTCGATTGATGCACCCCCGGTAGATATGTCACCGGAGGGCGCTGCACAGTGCCCCCTCTCCCAAAGGACCTTTTTTAAAAATGGTAATTGTGACGTCACAAAGTCATTTTTTGGAATTCGAAGTCGGCAAAGACGGTAAAAAATAGATACAAGCCTCAAGAAGGCTGATGAGCAATTTCAAGTCGATCGCTTGATTACTTTTCTCTCAGCAGACAATTTAGTTGAGGCATGTCGGCCTTGTGTAGAGTCGTACGTACCCGTTTGTTACCAAGTGTAGAATCGTACGTAAAAACGGTCATCTTTGAGAGCCTACATCTCGGCTTTGCGACGAGCTAGCTACAAGCGGGAGCCATCGCAAGAAACCTTAGGGCCCCTACCGTCGATTGATGCACCCCCGGTAGATATGTCACCGGAGGGCGCTGCACAGTGCCCCCTCTCCCAAAGGACCTTTTTTAAAAATGGTAATTGTGACGTCACAAAGTCATTTTTTGGAATTCGAAGTCGGCAAAGACGGTAAAAAATAGATACAAGCCTCAAGAAGGCTGATGAGCAATTTCAAGTCGATCGCTTGATTACTTTTCTCTCAGCAGACAATTTAGTTGAGGCATGTCGGCCTTGTGTAGAGTCGTACGTACCCGTTTGTTACCAAGTGTAGAATCGTACGTAAAAACGGTCATCTTTGAGAGCCTACATCTCGGCTTTGCGACGAGCTAGCTACAAGCGGGAGCCATCGCAAGAAACCTTAGGGCCCCTACCGTCGATTGATGCACCCCCGGTAGATATGTCACCGGAGGGCGCTGCACAGTGCCCCCTCTCCCAAAGGACCTTTTTTAAAAATGGTAATTGTGACGTCACAAAGTCATTTTTTGGAATTCGAAGTCGGCAAAGACGGTAAAAAATAGATACAAGCCTCAAGAAGGCTGATGAGCAATTTCAAGTCGATCGCTTGATTACTTTTCTCTCAGCAGACAATTTAGTTGAGGCATGTCGGCCTTGTGTAGAGTCGTACGTACCCGTTTGTTACCAAGTGTAGAATCGTACGTAAAAACGGTCATCTTTGAGAGCCTACATCTCGGCTTTGCGACGAGCTAGCTACAAGCGGGAGCCATCGCAAGAAACCTTAGGGCCCCTACCGTCGATTGATGCACCCCCGGTAGATATGTCACCGGAGGGCGCTGCACAGTGCCCCCTCTCCCAAAGGACCTTTTTTAAAAATGGTAATTGTGACGTCACAAAGTCATTTTTTGGAATTCGAAGTCGGCAAAGACGGTAAAAAATAGATACAAGCCTCAAGAAGGCTGATGAGCAATTTCAAGTCGATCGCTTGATTACTTTTCTCTCAGCAGACAATTTAGTTGAGGCATGTCGGCCTTGTGTAGAGTCGTACGTACCCGTTTGTTACCAAGTGTAGAATCGTACGTAAAAACGGTCATCTTTGAGAGCCTACATCTCGGCTTTGCGACGAGCTAGCTACAAGCGGGAGCCATCGCAAGAAACCTTAGGGCCCCTACCGTCGATTGATGCACCCCCGGTAGATATGTCACCGGAGGGCGCTGCACAGTGCCCCCTCTCCCAAAGGACCTTTTTTAAAAATGGTAATTGTGACGTCACAAAGTCATTTTTTGGAATTCGAAGTCGGCAAAGACGGTAAAAAATAGATACAAGCCTCAAGAAGGCTGATGAGCAATTTCAAGTCGATCGCTTGATTACTTTTCTCTCAGCAGACAATTTAGTTGAGGCATGTCGGCCTTGTGTAGAGTCGTACGTACCCGTTTGTTACCAAGTGTAGAATCGTACGTAAAAACGGTCATCTTTGAGAGCCTACATCTCGGCTTTGCGACGAGCTAGCTACAAGCGGGAGCCATCGCAAGAAACCTTAGGGCCCCTACCGTCGATTGATGCACCCCCGGTAGATATGTCACCGGAGGGCGCTGCACAGTGCCCCCTCTCCCAAAGGACCTTTTTTAAAAATGGTAATTGTGACGTCACAAAGTCATTTTTTGGAATTCGAAGTCGGCAAAGACGGTAAAAAATAGATACAAGCCTCAAGAAGGCTGATGAGCAATTTCAAGTCGATCGCTTGATTACTTTTCTCTCAGCAGACAATTTAGTTGAGGCATGTCGGCCTTGTGTAGAGTCGTACGTACCCGTTTGTTACCAAGTGTAGAATCGTACGTAAAAACGGTCATCTTTGAGAGCCTACATCTCGGCTTTGCGACGAGCTAGCTACAAGCGGGAGCCATCGCAAGAAACCTTAGGGCCCCTACCGTCGATTGATGCACCCCCGGTAGATATGTCACCGGAGGGCGCTGCACAGTGCCCCCTCTCCCAAAGGACCTTTTTTAAAAATGGTAATTGTGACGTCACAAAGTCATTTTTTGGAATTCGAAGTCGGCAAAGACGGTAAAAAATAGATACAAGCCTCAAGAAGGCTGATGAGCAATTTCAAGTCGATCGCTTGATTACTTTTCTCTCAGCAGACAATTTAGTTGAGGCATGTCGGCCTTGTGTAGAGTCGTACGTACCCGTTTGTTACCAAGTGTAGAATCGTACGTAAAAACGGTCATCTTTGAGAGCCTACATCTCGGCTTTGCGACGAGCTAGCTACAAGCGGGAGCCATCGCAAGAAACCTTAGGGCCCCTACCGTCGATTGATGCACCCCCGGTAGATATGTCACCGGAGGGCGCTGCACAGTGCCCCCTCTCCCAAAGGACCTTTTTTAAAAATGGTAATTGTGACGTCACAAAGTCATTTTTTGGAATTCGAAGTCGGCAAAGACGGTAAAAAATAGATACAAGCCTCAAGAAGGCTGATGAGCAATTTCAAGTCGATCGCTTGATTACTTTTCTCTCAGCAGACAATTTAGTTGAGGCATGTCGGCCTTGTGTAGAGTCGTACGTACCCGTTTGTTACCAAGTGTAGAATCGTACGTAAAAACGGTCATCTTTGAGAGCCTACATCTCGGCTTTGCGACGAGCTAGCTACAAGCGGGAGCCATCGCAAGAAACCTTAGGGCCCCTACCGTCGATTGATGCACCCCCGGTAGATATGTCACCGGAGGGCGCTGCACAGTGCCCCCTCTCCCAAAGGACCTTTTTTAAAAATGGTAATTGTGACGTCACAAAGTCATTTTTTGGAATTCGAAGTCGGCAAAGACGGTAAAAAATAGATACAAGCCTCAAGAAGGCTGATGAGCAATTTCAAGTCGATCGCTTGATTACTTTTCTCTCAGCAGACAATTTAGTTGAGGCATGTCGGCCTTGTGTAGAGTCGTACGTACCCGTTTGTTACCAAGTGTAGAATCGTACGTAAAAACGGTCATCTTTGAGAGCCTACATCTCGGCTTTGCGACGAGCTAGCTACAAGCGGGAGCCATCGCAAGAAACCTTAGGGCCCCTACCGTCGATTGATGCACCCCCGGTAGATATGTCACCGGAGGGCGCTGCACAGTGCCCCCTCTCCCAAAGGACCTTTTTTAAAAATGGTAATTGTGACGTCACAAAGTCATTTTTTGGAATTCGAAGTCGGCAAAGACGGTAAAAAATAGATACAAGCCTCAAGAAGGCTGATGAGCAATTTCAAGTCGATCGCTTGATTACTTTTCTCTCAGCAGACAATTTAGTTGAGGCATGTCGGCCTTGTGTAGAGTCGTACGTACCCGTTTGTTACCAAGTGTAGAATCGTACGTAAAAACGGTCATCTTTGAGAGCCTACATCTCGGCTTTGCGACGAGCTAGCTACAAGCGGGAGCCATCGCAAGAAACCTTAGGGCCCCTACCGTCGATTGATGCACCCCCGGTAGATATGTCACCGGAGGGCGCTGCACAGTGCCCCCTCTCCCAAAGGACCTTTTTTAAAAATGGTAATTGTGACGTCACAAAGTCATTTTTTGGAATTCGAAGTCGGCAAAGACGGTAAAAAATAGATACAAGCCTCAAGAAGGCTGATGAGCAATTTCAAGTCGATCGCTTGATTACTTTTCTCTCAGCAGACAATTTAGTTGAGGCATGTCGGCCTTGTGTAGAGTCGTACGTACCCGTTTGTTACCAAGTGTAGAATCGTACGTAAAAACGGTCATCTTTGAGAGCCTACATCTCGGCTTTGCGACGAGCTAGCTACAAGCGGGAGCCATCGCAAGAAACCTTAGGGCCCCTACCGTCGATTGATGCACCCCCGGTAGATATGTCACCGGAGGGCGCTGCACAGTGCCCCCTCTCCCAAAGGACCTTTTTTAAAAATGGTAATTGTGACGTCACAAAGTCATTTTTTGGAATTCGAAGTCGGCAAAGACGGTAAAAAATAGATACAAGCCTCAAGAAGGCTGATGAGCAATTTCAAGTCGATCGCTTGATTACTTTTCTCTCAGCAGACAATTTAGTTGAGGCATGTCGGCCTTGTGTAGAGTCGTACGTACCCGTTTGTTACCAAGTGTAGAATCGTACGTAAAAACGGTCATCTTTGAGAGCCTACATCTCGGCTTTGCGACGAGCTAGCTACAAGCGGGAGCCATCGCAAGAAACCTTAGGGCCCCTACCGTCGATTGATGCACCCCCGGTAGATATGTCACCGGAGGGCGCTGCACAGTGCCCCCTCTCCCAAAGGACCTTTTTTAAAAATGGTAATTGTGACGTCACAAAGTCATTTTTTGGAATTCGAAGTCGGCAAAGACGGTAAAAAATAGATACAAGCCTCAAGAAGGCTGATGAGCAATTTCAAGTCGATCGCTTGATTACTTTTCTCTCAGCAGACAATTTAGTTGAGGCATGTCGGCCTTGTGTAGAGTCGTACGTACCCGTTTGTTACCAAGTGTAGAATCGTACGTAAAAACGGTCATCTTTGAGAGCCTACATCTCGGCTTTGCGACGAGCTAGCTACAAGCGGGAGCCATCGCAAGAAACCTTAGGGCCCCTACCGTCGATTGATGCACCCCCGGTAGATATGTCACCGGAGGGCGCTGCACAGTGCCCCCTCTCCCAAAGGACCTTTTTTAAAAATGGTAATTGTGACGTCACAAAGTCATTTTTTGGAATTCGAAGTCGGCAAAGACGGTAAAAAATAGATACAAGCCTCAAGAAGGCTGATGAGCAATTTCAAGTCGATCGCTTGATTACTTTTCTCTCAGCAGACAATTTAGTTGAGGCATGTCGGCCTTGTGTAGAGTCGTACGTACCCGTTTGTTACCAAGTGTAGAATCGTACGTAAAAACGGTCATCTTTGAGAGCCTACATCTCGGCTTTGCGACGAGCTAGCTACAAGCGGGAGCCATCGCAAGAAACCTTAGGGCCCCTACCGTCGATTGATGCACCCCCGGTAGATATGTCACCGGAGGGCGCTGCACAGTGCCCCCTCTCCCAAAGGACCTTTTTTAAAAATGGTAATTGTGACGTCACAAAGTCATTTTTTGGAATTCGAAGTCGGCAAAGACGGTAAAAAATAGATACAAGCCTCAAGAAGGCTGATGAGCAATTTCAAGTCGATCGCTTGATTACTTTTCTCTCAGCAGACAATTTAGTTGAGGCATGTCGGCCTTGTGTAGAGTCGTACGTACCCGTTTGTTACCAAGTGTAGAATCGTACGTAAAAACGGTCATCTTTGAGAGCCTACATCTCGGCTTTGCGACGAGCTAGCTACAAGCGGGAGCCATCGCAAGAAACCTTAGGGCCCCTACCGTCGATTGATGCACCCCCGGTAGATATGTCACCGGAGGGCGCTGCACAGTGCCCCCTCTCCCAAAGGACCTTTTTTAAAAATGGTAATTGTGACGTCACAAAGTCATTTTTTGGAATTCGAAGTCGGCAAAGACGGTAAAAAATAGATACAAGCCTCAAGAAGGCTGATGAGCAATTTCAAGTCGATCGCTTGATTACTTTTCTCTCAGCAGACAATTTAGTTGAGGCATGTCGGCCTTGTGTAGAGTCGTACGTACCCGTTTGTTACCAAGTGTAGAATCGTACGTAAAAACGGTCATCTTTGAGAGCCTACATCTCGGCTTTGCGACGAGCTAGCTACAAGCGGGAGCCATCGCAAGAAACCTTAGGGCCCCTACCGTCGATTGATGCACCCCCGGTAGATATGTCACCGGAGGGCGCTGCACAGTGCCCCCTCTCCCAAAGGACCTTTTTTAAAAATGGTAATTGTGACGTCACAAAGTCATTTTTTGGAATTCGAAGTCGGCAAAGACGGTAAAAAATAGATACAAGCCTCAAGAAGGCTGATGAGCAATTTCAAGTCGATCGCTTGATTACTTTTCTCTCAGCAGACAATTTAGTTGAGGCATGTCGGCCTTGTGTAGAGTCGTACGTACCCGTTTGTTACCAAGTGTAGAATCGTACGTAAAAACGGTCATCTTTGAGAGCCTACATCTCGGCTTTGCGACGAGCTAGCTACAAGCGGGAGCCATCGCAAGAAACCTTAGGGCCCCTACCGTCGATTGATGCACCCCCGGTAGATATGTCACCGGAGGGCGCTGCACAGTGCCCCCTCTCCCAAAGGACCTTTTTTAAAAATGGTAATTGTGACGTCACAAAGTCATTTTTTGGAATTCGAAGTCGGCAAAGACGGTAAAAAATAGATACAAGCCTCAAGAAGGCTGATGAGCAATTTCAAGTCGATCGCTTGATTACTTTTCTCTCAGCAGACAATTTAGTTGAGGCATGTCGGCCTTGTGTAGAGTCGTACGTACCCGTTTGTTACCAAGTGTAGAATCGTACGTAAAAACGGTCATCTTTGAGAGCCTACATCTCGGCTTTGCGACGAGCTAGCTACAAGCGGGAGCCATCGCAAGAAACCTTAGGGCCCCTACCGTCGATTGATGCACCCCCGGTAGATATGTCACCGGAGGGCGCTGCACAGTGCCCCCTCTCCCAAAGGACCTTTTTTAAAAATGGTAATTGTGACGTCACAAAGTCATTTTTTGGAATTCGAAGTCGGCAAAGACGGTAAAAAATAGATACAAGCCTCAAGAAGGCTGATGAGCAATTTCAAGTCGATCGTGATTACTTTTCTCTCAGCAGACAATTTAGTTGAGGCATGTCGGCCTTGTGTAGAGTCGTACGTACCCGTTTGTTACCAAGTGTAGAATCGTACGTAAAAACGGTCATCTTTGAGAGCCTACATCTCGGCTTTGCGACGAGCTAGCTACAAGCGGGAGCCATCGCAAGAAACCTTAGGGCCCCTACCGTCGATTGATGCACCCCCGGTAGATATGTCACCGGAGGGCGCTGCACAGTGCCCCCTCTCCCAAAGGACCTTTTTTAAAAATGGTAATTGTGACGTCACAAAGTCATTTTTTGGAATTCGAAGTCGGCAAAGACGGTAAAAAATAGATACAAGCCTCAAGAAGGCTGATGAGCAATTTCAAGTCGATCGCTTGATTACTTTTCTCTCAGCAGACAATTTAGTTGAGGCATGTCGGCCTTGTGTAGAGTCGTACGTACCCGTTTGTTACCAAGTGTAGAATCGTACGTAAAAACGGTCATCTTTGAGAGCCTACATCTCGGCTTTGCGACGAGCTAGCTACAAGCGGGAGCCATCGCAAGAAACCTTAGGGCCCCTACCGTCGATTGATGCACCCCCGGTAGATATGTCACCGGAGGGCGCTGCACAGTGCCCCCTCTCCCAAAGGACCTTTTTAAAAATGGTAATTGTGACGTCACAAAGTCATTTTTTGGAATTCGAAGTCGGCAAAGACGGTAAAAAATAGATACAAGCCTCAAGAAGGCTGATGAGCAATTTCAAGTCGATCGCTTGATTACTTTTCTCTCAGCAGACAATTTAGTTGAGGCATGTCGGCCTTGTGTAGAGTCGTACGTACCCGTTTGTTACCAAGTGTAGAATCGTACGTAAAAACGGTCATCTTTGAGAGCCTACATCTCGGCTTTGCGACGAGCTAGCTACAAGCGGGAGCCATCGCAAGAAACCTTAGGGCCCCTACCGTCGATTGATGCACCCCCGGTAGATATGTCACCGGAGGGCGCTGCACAGTGCCCCCTCTCCCAAAGGACCTTTTTTAAAAATGGTAATTGTGACGTCACAAAGTCATTTTTTGGAATTCGAAGTCGGCAAAGACGGTAAAAAATAGATACAAGCCTCAAGAAGGCTGATGAGCAATTTCAAGTCGATCGCTTGATTACTTTTCTCTCAGCAGACAATTTAGTTGAGGCATGTCGGCCTTGTGTAGAGTCGTACGTACCCGTTTGTTACCAAGTGTAGAATCGTACGTAAAAACGGTCATCTTTGAGAGCCTACATCTCGGCTTTGCGACGAGCTAGCTACAAGCGGGAGCCATCGCAAGAAACCTTAGGGCCCCTACCGTCGATTGATGCACCCCCGGTAGATATGTCACCGGAGGGCGCTGCA